>NC_086447.1:301372354-301733187 GCF_028390025.1 Pseudophryne corroboree
TTCCGCCCATCGGAAAATCCTTGTGGCTTCTGCCATCGTCATCCTGCTTCTTGTGCCGCCCTGTTGGTTTACATGGGCGACCACCGTGATGTTGTCTGACTGGATCAGCACCGGCTTGTATTGAAGCAGGGGACTAGCCTGACTTAGGGCATTGTAAATGGCCCTTAGTTCCCGAATATTTATGTGTAGGGAAGTCTCCAGACTCGATCATAGTCCTTGGAAGTTTCTTCCTTGTGTGACTGCCCCCCCAGCCTCGAAGGCTGGCATCCGTGGTCACCAGGACCCAGTCCTGTATGCCGAATCTGCGGCCCTCTAGAAGATGAGCACTCTGCAGCCACCACAACAGCGACACCCTGGCCCTTGGAGACAGGGTTGTCAGCCGATGCATCTGAAGATGCGACCCGGACCACTTGTCCAACAGATCCCACTGGAAGATCCTTGCATGGAACCTGCCGTATGGATTTTCTTCGTAAGAAGCTACCATCTTTCCCAGGACTCGCGTGCATTGATGCACCGACACCTGTATTTGTTTTAGGAGGTCTCTGACTAGAGATGACAACTCCTTGGCCTTCTCCTTCGGGAGAAACCCTTTTTCCTGTTCTGTGTCCAGAACCATACCCAGGAACAGTAGACGCGTCATAGGAACCAGCTGCGACTTTGGAATAATCAGAATCCAGCCGTGCTGTTGTAGCACTTCCCGAGATAGTGCTACTCCGACCAACAACTGCTCCCTGGACCTCGCCTTTATAAGGAGATCGTCCAAGTACGGGATAATTATAACTCCCTTTTTTCGAAGGAGTAACATCATTTCGGCCATTACCTTGGTAAATACCCTCGGTGCGGGGGACAGACCAACGGCAACGTCTGGAATTGGTAATGACAGACCTGTACCACAATTTTGAGGTACTCCTGGTGAGGAGGGTAAATGGGGACATGCAGGTAAGCATCCTTGATGTCCAGTGATACCATGTAATACCCTTCGTCCAGGCTTGCAATAACCGCCCTGAGCGATTCCATTTTGAACTTGAACCTTCGTATATAAGTGTACACAGATTTCAATTTTAGAATGGGTCTCACCGAACAGTCTGGTTTCGGTACCACAAACATTGTGGAATAGTAACCCCGGCCTTGTTGAAGGAGGGGTACCTTGATTATCACCTGCTGGAAGTACAGCTTGTGAATTGCCGCCAGTACTACCTTCCCTTTCTCCGAGGGCAGCAGGCACGGCTGATTTGAGGTAACTGCGAGGGGGAGTCGCCTCGAACTCCAGCTTCTATCCCTGTGATACTACATGCAGAACCCAGGGATCCAACTGTGAGCGAGCCCACTGTTCGCTGAAGTTCCCGAGACGCGCCCCCACCGCACCTGGCTCCACCTGTGGAGCTCCAGCGTCATGCGGTGGACTCAGATGAAGCGGGGGAAGATTTTTGATCCTGGGAACTGGCTGTCTGGTGCAGCTTTTTCCCTCTTCCCTTGTCTCTGTGCAGAAAGGAAGCGCCTTTGACCCGCTCGCTTTTCTGAAACCGAAAGGACTGTACCTGATAATACGGTGCTTTCTTAGGCTGTGAGGAAACCTGAGGTAAAATTTTTTCCTTCCCAGCTGTTGCTGTGGATACGCGGTCCCAGAGACCATCCTCAAACAATTCCTCACCTTCATAAGGCAGAATCTCCATGTGCCTTTTTAAAGCCAGCATCACCTGTCTACTGCCGGGTCCCTAATACCCTCCTGGCAGAATGGACATTGCATTAATTTTGGATGCCAGCCGGCAAATATCCCTCTGTGCATCCCTCATATATAAGACGACGTCTTTAATATGCTCTATGGTTAGCCAAATAGTATCCCTGTCTAGGGTATCAATATTATCTGTCAGGGTATCAAACCACGCTGCAGCAGCACTCTCCATGCTGAGGCAATTGCAGGTCTCAGTATAGTACCTGAGTGTGTATATACAGACTTCAGGATAGCCTCCTGCTTTTTATCAGCAGGCTCCTTCAAAGTGGCCGTATCCTAAGACGGCAGTGCCACCTTTTTTGACAAACGTGCGAGCGCCTTATCCACCCAACGTGACCTATCCTCTGGCGGGAAAGGGTACGTCATCAGTAACTTTTTAGAAATTACCAGTTTCTTATCGGGGGAACCCACGCTTCATTCACTCATCTGATGGGGGAACAAAACACTGCCTGCTTTTTCTCCCCAAACATAAAAACCCCTTTTTTGTGGTACTATGAGTTAATGTCAGAAATGTGTAACACATTTTCTCTGACGTCCTAGTGGATGCTGGGAACTCCGTAAGGACCATGGGGAATAGCGGCTCCGCAGGAGACTGGGCACAAAAAGTAAAAGCTTTAGACTAGCTGGTGTGCACTGGCTCCTCCCCCTATGACCCTCCTCCAAGCCTCAGTTAGTTAGATTTTTGTGCCCGAACGAGAAGGGTGCAAGCTAGGTGGCTCTCCTGAGCTGCTTAGAAGTAAAAGTTTAAATAGGTTTTTTATTTTCAGTGAGTCCTGCTGGCAACAGGCTCACTGCATCGTGGGACTAAGGGGAGAAGAAGCGAACTCACCTGACTGCAGAGTGGATTGGGCTTCTTGGCTACTGGACATTAGCTCCAGAGGGACGATCACAGGTTCAGCCTGGATGGGTCCCGGAGCCGCGCCGCCGGCCCCCTTACAGAGCCAGAAGAGCGAAGAGGTCCGGAGAAATCGGCGGCAGAAGACGTTCCTGTCTTCAAATAAGGTAGCGCACTGCAGCTGTGCGTCATTGCTCTCAGCACACTTCACACTCCGGTCACTGAGGGTGCAGGGCGCTGGGGGGGAGCGCCGTGAGACGCAATAAAAATGATATAAAAACCTTATATGGCTAAATAAAATGCATCACATATAGCTCCTGGGCTATATGGATGCATTTATCCCCTGCCAGTTTCCTGAAAAAAAGCGGGAGAAAAGGCCGCCGTGAAGGGGGCGGAGCCTTTCTCCTCAGCACACAAGCGCCATTTTCTTTCACAGCTCCGCTGGAAGGACGGCTCCCTGACTCTCCCCTGCAGTCCTGCACTACAGAAACAGGGTAAAACAGAGAGGGGGGCACTATTGGCAGCTAATATATAAATACAGCAGCTATAACAGGGAGTGACACTTATATAAGGTTATCCCTGTGTGTATATATATATATATATATATATATATATATATATAGCGCTCTGGTGTGTGCTGGCAAACTCTCCCTCTGTCTCCCCAAAGGGCTAGTGGGGACCTGTCCTCTATCAGAGCATTCCCTGTGTGTGTGTGCTGGGTGTCGGTACGATTGTGTCGACATGTATGAGGAGGAAAATGATGTGGAAGCAGAGCAATTGCCTGTGTTAGTGATGTCACCCCCTAGGGAGTCGACACCTGACTGGATGGTAGTAATTAAAGAATTACGTGACAATGTCAGCACTTTGCAAAAAACTGTTGACGACATGAGACAGCCGACAAATCAATTAGTGCCTGTTCAGGCGTCTCAGACACCGTCAGGGGCGCTAAAACGCCCGTTACCTCAGATGGTCGACACAGACCCTGACACGGATACTGAATCCAGTGTCGACGGTGACGAGACAAACGTAATGTCCAGTAGGGCCACACGTTACATGATCACGGCAATGAAGGAGGCATTGCACATTTCTGACACTACAAGTACCACAAAAAAGGGTATTATGTGGGGTGTGAAAAAACTACCAGTGGTTTTTCCTGAGTCAGATGAATTAAATGAGGTGTGTGATAAAGCGTGGGTTTCCCCCGATAAAAAACTGCTGATTTCTAATAAATTATTGGCACTATACCCTTTCCCGCCAGAGGTTAGGGCACGTTGGGAAACACCCCCTAGGGTAGATAAGGCGCTCACACGCTTATCAAAACAAGTGGCGTTACCGTCTCCTGATACGGCCGCTCTCAAGGAACCAGCTGATAGAAGGCTGGAAAATATCTTAAAAGGTATATACACACATACCGGTGTTATACTGCGACCAGCGATCGCCTCAGCCTGGATGTGCAGCGCTGGAGTGGCTTGGTCGGATTCCCTGACTGAAAATATTGATACCCTGGATAGGGACAGTATATTATTAACTATAGAGCATTTAAAGGATGCATTACTATATATGCGAGATGCACAGAGGGATATTTGCACCCTGGCATCTAGAGTAAGTGCGATGTCCATTTCTGCCAGAAGAACGTTATGGACGCGACAGTGGTCAGGTGATGCGGATTCCAAACGACATATGGAAGTATTGCCGTATAAAGGGGAGGAGTTATTTGGGGTCGGTCTATCGGACCTGGTGGCCACAGCAACGGCTGGAAAATCCACCTTTTTACCCCAGGTCACCTCTCAGCAGAAAAAGACACCGTCATTTCAAACCCAGTCCTTTCGTCCCTATAAGGGCAAGAGGGAAAAAGGCCGCTCGTTCCTGCCCCGGGGCAGAGGAAGGGGAAAAAGACTGCACCATGCAGCCTCTTCCCAGGAGCAGAAGCCCTCCCCCGCTTCTGCCAAGTCCTCAGCATGACGCTGGGGCTCTGCAAGCAGACTCGGGCACGGTGGGGGGCCGTCTCAAGAATTTCAGCGCGCAGTGGGCTCACTCGCAAGTGGACCCCTGGATCCTGCAGGTAGTATCACAGGGGTACAAATTGGAATTCGAGACGTCTCCCCCTCGCCGGTTCCTGAAGTCTGCTCTACCAACGTCTCCCTCCGACAGGGAGGCAGTATTGGAAGCTATTCACAAGCTGTATTCCCAGCAGGTGATAATCAAGGTACCCCTCCTACAACAGGGAAAGGGGTATTATTCCACGCTGTTTGTGGTACCGAAGCCGGACGGCTCGGTGAGACCAATTTTAAATCTAAAATCCTTGAACACTTACATAAAAAGGTTCAAATTCAAGATGGAGTCACTCAGAGCAGTGATAGCGAACCTGGAAGAAGGGGACTATATGGTATCTCTAGACATCAAGGATGCTTATCTCCATGTCCCAATCTACCCTTCTCACCAAGGGTACCTCAGGTTTGTGATACAAAACTGTCATTATCAGTTTCAGACGCTGCCGTTTGGATTGTCCACGGCACCTAGGGTCTTTACCAAGGTAATGGCCGAAATGATGATTCTTCTTCGAAGAAAAGGCGTATTAATTATCCCTTACTTGGACGATCTCCTGATAAGGGCAAGGTCCAGGGAACAGTTAGAGGTCGGAGTAGCACTATCTCAGGTAGTGCTACGTCAGCACGGGTGGATTCTAAATATCCCAAAATCACAGTTGATTCCAACAACACGTCTACTGTTCCTAGGGATGATTCTGGACACAGTCCAGAAAAAGGTGTTTCTCCCGGAGGAGAAGGCCAGGGAGTTATCCGAGCTAGTCAGGAACCTCCTAAAACCAGGACAAGTGTCAGTGCATCAGTGCACGAGAGTCCTGGGAAAAATGGTGGCTTCTTACGAAGCGATTCCATTCGGAAGATTCCATGCAAGAACTTTTCAGTGGGATCTGCTGGACAAATGGTCCGGATCGCATCTTCAGATGCATCAGCGGATAACCCTATCTCCAAGGACAAGGGTGTCTCTCCTGTGGTGGTTACAGAAGGCTCATCTTCTAGAGGGCCGCAGATTCGGCATTCAGGATTGGATGCTGGTAACCACGGATGCCAGCCTGAGAGGCTGGGGAGCAGTCACACAGGGAAGAAATTTCCAGGGCTTGTGGTCAAGCATGGAAACGTCTCTTTACATAAATATCCTAGAGCTAAGGGCCATTTACAATGCCCTAAGTCAAGCAAGGCCTCTGCTTCAGGGTCAACCGGTATTGATCCAGTCGGACACCATCACGGCTGTCGCCCACGTAAACAGACAGGGCGGTACAAGAAGCAGGAGGGCAATGGCAGAAGCTGCAAGGATTCTCCGCTGGGCGGAAAATCATGTGATAGCACTGTCAGCAGTGTTCATTCCGGGAGTGGACAACTGGGAAGCAGACTTCCTCAGCAGACACGACCTCCACCCGGGGGAGTGGGGACTTCATCCAGAAGTCTTCCAAGTGATTGTAAACCGTTGGGAAAAACCAAAGGTGGACATGATGGCGTCCCGTCTCAACAAGAAACTGGACAGATATTCCGCCAGGTCAAGGGACCCTCAGGCAATAGCGGTGGACGCTCTGGTAACTCCGTGGGTGTTCCAGTCGGTATATGTGTTCCCTCCTCTTCCTCTCATACCAAAAGTACTGAGAATCATAAGAAGGAGAGGAGTAAGAACGATACTCGTGGCTCCGGATTGGCCAAGAAGAACTTGGTACCCGGAGCTGCAAGAGATGCTCACGGAGGACCCGTGGCCTCTACCTCTAAGGAAGGACCTGCTCCAGCAGGGACCTTGTCTGTTCCAAGACTTACCGCGGCTGCGTTTGACGGCATGGCGGTTGAACGCCGGATCCTGAAGGAAAAAGGCATTCCAGATGAAGTCATCCCTACCCTGATCAAGGCCAGGAAGGATGTAACTGCAAAACATTATCATCGCATTTGGCGAAAATATGTTGCGTGGTGTGAGGCCAAGAAGGCCCCTACGGAGGAATTTCAACTGGGTCGTTTCTTACATTTCCTGCAAGCAGGATTGTCTATGGGCCTAAAATTATGATCCATTAAGGTTCAAATTTCGGCCCTGTCGATCTTCTTCCAGAAAGAACTGGCTTCAGTGCCTGAAGTTCAGACGTTTGTCAAAGGGGTACTGCATATACAGCCTCCTTTTGTGCCTCCAGTGGCACCTTGGGATCTCAATGTAGTTTTAGGGTTCCTAAAATCACATTGGTTTGAACCACTTGCCACAGTGGATTTGAAATATCTCACATGGAAAGTGGTAATGCTGTTGGCCCTGGCTTCAGCCAGGCGCGTATCAGAATTGGCGGCTTTATCCTATAAAAGCCCTTACCTGATATTTCATGCGGATAGGGCGGAATTGAGGACTCATCCTCAATTTCTCCCTAAGGTGGTTTCAGCGTTTCACATGAATCAACCTATTGTGGTACCTGTGGCTACTAGGGACTTGGAGGACTCCAAGTTGCTGGACGTAGTCAGGGCCCTGAAAATATGTTTCCAGGACGGCTGGAGTCAGAAAATCTGACTCGCTGTTTATACTGTATGCACCCAACAAGCTGGGTGCTCCTGCTTCTAAGCAGACGATTGCTCGTTGGATTTGTAGTACAATTCAACTTGCACATTCTGTGGCAGGCCTGCCACAGCCAAAATCTGTAAAAGCCCATTCCACACGGAAGGTGGGCTCATCTTGGGCGGCTGCCCGAGGGGTCTCGGCTTTACAACTTTGCCGAGCAGCTACTTGGTCAGGGGCAAACACGTTTGCTAAATTCTACAAATTTGATACCCTGGCTGAGGAGGACCTGGAGTTCTCTCATTAGGTGCTGCAGAGTCATCCGCACTCTCCCGCCCGTTTGGGAGCTTTGGTATAATCCCCATGGTCCTTACGGAGTTCCCAGCATCCACTAGGACGTCAGAGAAAATAAGAATTTACTTACCGATAATTCTATTTCTCATAGTCCGTAGTGGATGCTGGGCGCCCATCCCAAGTGCGGATTGTCTGCAATACTTGTATATAGTTATTGTTACAAACAAATTGGGTTGTTTATTGTTGGAAGCCATCTTTTCAGAGGCTCCTACGGTTATCATACTGTTAACTGGGTTCAGATCACGAGTTGTACGGTGTGATTGGTGTGGCTGGTATGAGTCTTACCCGGGATTCAAGATCCTTCCTTATTATGTACGCTCGTCCGGGCACAGTATCTTAACTGAGGCTTGGAGGAGGGTTATAGGGGGAGGAGCCAGTGCACACCAGCTAGTCTAAAGCTTTTACTTTTTGTGCCCAGTCTCCTGCGGAGCCGCTATTCCCCATGGTCCTTACGGAGTTCCCAGCATCCACTACGGACTATGAGAAATAGAATTATCGGTAAGTAAATTCTTATTTTTCATTGCCGAGATCATGCAACGGATGTTCCTAGTGGATTGTGTATATGTCTCAACCTCGTCGACACTGGAGTCAGACTCCGTGTCGACATCTGTATCTGCCATCTGAGGTAGCGGGCGTTTTTGAGCCCCTGATGGCCTTTGAGACGCCTGGGCAGGCGCGGGCTGAGAAGCCGGCTGTCCCATAGCTGTTAAGTCATCCAGCCTTTTACATAAGGAGTAGACTCTGTCGGTTAATACCTTCCACTTATCTATCCACTCTGGTTTCGACATCACATTTATAGGCCTCTGCTCCGCCTCCACATATCCTCCTCAAACATGTCGACACAGCCGTACCGACACACCGCACACACACAGGGAATGCTCTGACTGAGGACAGGACCCCACAGTCTTTTGGGGAGACAGAGAGAGAGTATGCCAGCACACACCAGAGCGCTATATAATGCAGGGATTAACACTATAACTGTGATTTTTCCCAATAGCTGCTTGTATACACAATATTGCGCCTAAATTTAGTGCCCCCTCTCTTTTTAACCCCTTGAGCCTGAAAACTACAGGGGAGAGCCTGGGGAGCTGTCTTCCAGCTGCACTGTGATGAAAAAATGGCGCCAGTGTGCTGAGGGAGATAGCCCCGCCCCTTTTTCGGCTGACT
Source organism: Pseudophryne corroboree (assembly GCF_028390025.1). Taxonomy (NCBI): domain Eukaryota; kingdom Metazoa; phylum Chordata; class Amphibia; order Anura; family Myobatrachidae; genus Pseudophryne; species Pseudophryne corroboree. The sequence goes on from NC_086447.1 coordinate 301,380,973, forward strand.
TTTCTCCCGCTTTTTTTATGGATTCTGGCAGGGGTATTTTACACATATATAGCCTAGATGACTATATATTGCGTAGATTTGCCAGCCAAGGTGTTTAATATTGCTGCTCAGGGCGCCCCCCCCCTTCCAAGCGCCCTGCACCCATCAGTGACCGGAGTGTGAGGTGTGCATGAGGAGCAATGGCGCACAGCTGCAGTGCTGTGCGCTACCTTGGTGAAGACTGAAGTCTTCTGCCGCCGATTTCCAGGACCGCTTCTTGCTTCTGGCTCTGTAAGGGGGACGGCGGCGCGGCTCCGGGACCGAACGATCGAGGTCGGGTCCTGTGTTCGATCCCTTTGGAGCTAATGGTGTCCAGTAGCCTAAACTATCTCCAGTCAGGTAGGTTCGCTTCTTCTCCCCTTAGTCCCTCGTAGCAGTGAGTCTGTTGCCAGCAGATCTCACTGAAAATAAAAAACCTAAAATATACTTTCTCTGACGTCCTAGTGGATGCTGGGAACTCCGAAAGGACCATGGGGAATAGCGGCTCCGCAGGAGACTGGGCACAAAAGTAAAAGCTTTAGGACTAGCTGGTGTGCACTGGCTCCTCCCCCTATGACCCTCCTCCAAGCCTCAGTTAGATTTTTGTGCCCGAACGAGAAGGGTGCAATCTAGGTGGCTCTCCTGAGCTGCTTAGAGTAAAAGTTTAAATTAGGTTTTTTATTTTCAGTGAGTCCTGCTGGCAACAGGCTCACCGCATCGAGGGACTAAGGGGAGAAGAAGCGAACTCACCTGCGTGCAGAGTGGATTGGGCTTCTTAGGCTACTGGACATTATCTCCAGAGGGCCGATCACAGGCCCAGCCATGGATGGGTCCCAGAGCCGCGCCGCCGTCCCCCTTACAGAGCCAGAAGAGCAGAAGAGGTCCGGAAAATCGGCGGCAGAAGACGTCCTGTCTTCAATAAGGTAGCGCACAGCACCGCAGCTGTGCGCCATTGCTCTCAGCACACTTCACACTCCGGTCACTGAGGGTGCAGGGCGCTGGGGGGGGGGCGCCCTGAGACGCAATAAAAATACCTTAGATGGCAAAAAAATACATCACATATAGCTCCTGGGCTATATGGATGCATTTAACCCCTGCCAGAATACATAGAAAAACGGGAGATAAGGCTGCCGATAAGGGGGCGGAGCCTATCTCCTCAGCACACTGGCGCCATTTTCCCTCACAGCTCCGTTGGAGGGAAGCTCCCTGGCTCTCCCCTGCAGTCACTACACTACAGAAAGGGTTAAAAAAGAGAGGGGGGGCACTAATTACACGCAGTATTAAAGATACAGCAGCTATAAGGGGAAAAACACGTATATAAGGTTATCCCTGTATATATATAGCGCTCTGGTGTGTGCTGGCAAACTCTCCCTCTGTCTCCCCAAAGGGCTAGTGGGGTCCTGTCCTCTATCAGAGCATTCCCTGTGTGTGTGCTGTATGTCGGTACGTTTGTGTCGACATGTATGAGGAGAAAAATGATGTGGAGACGGAGCAGATTGCCTGTAATAGTGATGTCACCCCCTAGGGGGTCGACACCTGAGTGGATGAACTGTTGGAAGGAATTACGTGACCGTGTCAGCTCTGTATAAAAGACAGTGGTTGACATGAGACAGCCGGCTACTCAGCTTGTGCCTGTCCAGACGTCTCATAGGCCGTCAGGGGCTCTAAAGCGCCCGTTACCTCAGATGGCAGATATAGACGCCGACACGGATACTGACTCCAGTGTCGACGGTGAAGAGACAAATGTGACTTCCAGTAGGGCCACACGTTACATGATTGAGGCAATGAAAAATGTTTTACACATTTCTGATAATACGAGTACCACCAAAAAGGGGTATTATGTTCGGTGAGGAAAAACTACCTGTAGTTTTCCTGAATCTGAGAAATTAAATGAGGTGTGTGATGATGCGTGGTTTTCCCCCGATAACAACTGATAATTTCTAAAATGTTATTGGCATTATATCCTTTCCCGCCAGAGGTTAGGGTGCGTTGGGAAACACCCCCTAGGGTGGATAAAGCGCTCACACGCTTGTAAGGGCTCTACCCTCTCCTGAGATGGCCGCCCTTAAGGATCCTGCTGATAGAAAGCAGGAGGGTATCCTAAAATGTATTTACACACATACTGGTGTTATACTGCGACCAGCAATCGCCTCAGCCTGGATGTGCAGTGCTGGGTTGGCGTGGTCGGATTCCCTGACTGAAAATATTGATACCCTAGATAGGGACAGTATATTTTTGCCTATAGAGCATTTAAAAGATGCATTTCTATATATGCGTGATGCACAGCGGAATATTTGCCGACTGGCATCAAGTCTAAGTGCGTTGTCCATTTCTACCAGTAGAGGGTTATGGACATGACAGTGGTCAGGTGATGCGGATTTCAAACGGCATTTGGAAGTATTGCCTTATTAAGGGGAGGAGTTATTTGGGGTCGGTCTTTCAGACCTGGTGGCCACGGCAACAGCTGGGAAATCCACGTTTGTACCCCAGGTCGCCTCTCAACATGAGAAGACGCCGTATTATCAGGCGCAGTCTTTTCGTGGACAAGCGGGCAAAAGGTTCCTCATTTCTGCCCCGTGACAGAGGGAGAGGAAAAAGGCTGCAGAAATCAGCCAGTTCCCAGGAACAGAAACCCTCTTCCGCCTCTGCTAGCCCTCAGTATGACGCTGGGGCTTTACAAGCAGAATCAGGCACGGTGGGGGGCCCGTCTCAATGAATTTCAGCGCGCAGTGGGCTCACTCGCAAGTAGACCCCTGGATCCTTCAGGTGATATCTCAGGGGTACAAATTGGAATTCGAGACGTCTCCCCCTCGCCGTTTCCTAAAGTCGGCTTTACCGATGTCTCCTTCTGACAGGGAGACAGTTTTGGAAGCCATTCACAAGCTGTATTCCCAGCAGGTGATAATCAAGGTACCCCTCCTGCAACAGGGAACGGGGTATTATTCCACACTGTTGTGGTACCGAAGCCGGACGGCTCGGTGAGACCGATTCTAAATCTAAAATCTTTGAACACTTACATACAGAGGTTCAAATTCAAGATTGAGTCACTCAGAGCAGTGATTGCGAACCTGGAAGAAGGGGACTACATGATGTCTCGGGACATCAAGGATGCTTACCTTCATGTCCAAATTTACCCTTCTCACCAAGGGTACCTCAGGTTTATGGTACAGAACTGTCACTATCAGTTCAGACGCTGCCGTATGGATGGTCCTCGGCACCCCGGGTCTTTACCAAGGTAATGGCCGAAATGATGATATTCCTTCGAAGGAAGGGAATTTTAGTTATCCCTTACTTGGACGATTCCCTGATAAGGGTAAGATCCAGGGAACAGTTGGAGGTCAGTGTAGCACTATCTTAGGTAGTGTTGCGGCAGCACGATTGGATTCTCAATATTCCAAAATCGCAGCTGGTTCCGACGACTCGTCTTCTGTTCCTAGGGATGATCCTGGACACAGTCCAGAAAAAGGTGTTTCTCCCGGAGGAGAAAGCCAGGGAGTTATCCGAGCTAGTCAGGAACCTCCTAAAACCGAGCCAAGTCTCAGTGCATCAATGCACAAGGGTTCTGGGTAAAATGGTGGCTTCCTACGAAGCAATCCCATTCGGCAGATTCCACGCAAGAACTTTCCAGTGGGACCTGCTGGACAAATGGTCCGGGTCGCATCTTCAGATGCATCAGCGGATAAACCTGTCACCAAGAACAAGGGTGTCCCTCCTGTGGTGGTTGCAGAGTGCTCATCTTCTAGAGGGCCACAGATTCGGCATTCAGGACTGGGTCCTGGTGACCACGGATGCCAGCCTGCGAGGCTGGGGAGCAGTCACACAGGGAAGGAATTTCCAGGGCTTATGGTCAAGCCTGGAGACATCACTTCACATAAATATCCTGAAGCTAAGGGCCATTTACAATGCTCTAAGCTTAGCAAGACCTCTGCTTCAAGGTCAGCCGGTGTTGATCCAGTCGGACAACATCACGGCAGTCACCCACGTAAACAGACAGGGTGGCACAAGAAGCAGGAGGGCAATGGCAGAAGCTGCAGGGATTCTTCGCTGGGCGGAAAATCATGTGATAGCACGGTCAGCAATTCCGGGAGTGGACAACTGGGAAGCAGACTTCCTCTGCAGACACGACCTCCACTCGGGACAGTGGGGACTTCACCCAGAAGTCTTCCACATGATTATAAACCGTTGGGAAAAACTCGACAGGTATTGCGCCAGGTCAAGGGACCCTCAGGCAATAGCTGTAGATGCTCTGGTAACACCGTGGGTGTACCAATCAGTGTATGTGTTCCCTCATCTGCCTCTCATACCCAAGGTACTGAGATTGATAAGATGGAGAGGAGTAAGCACTATATTCGTGGCTCCGGATTGGCCAAGAAGGACTTGGTAACCGGAACTTCAAAAGATGCTCACGGAGGATCCGTGGCCTCTACCTCTAAGAAGGGACCTGCTTCAGCAAGGACCCTGTCTGTTCCAAGACTTACCGCGACTGCGTTTGACGGCATGGCGGTTGAACGCCGGATCCTGAAGGAAAAAAGGCATTCCGGATGAAGTCATCCCTATCCTGATCAAAGCCAGGAAGGATGTAACCGCAAAACATTATCACCGCATTTGGCAAAAATATGTTGCGTGGTGCGAGGCCAGTAAGGCCCAACGGAGGAAATTCAACTGGGTCGATTCCAACATTTCCTGCAAACAGGAGTGTCTATGGGCCTGAAATTGGGGTCCATTAAGGTTCAAATTTCGGCCTTGTCAATTTTCTTCAAAAAAGAACTAGCTTCAGTCCCTGAAGTTCAGATGTTGTAAAAGGGGTACTGCATATACAGCCTCCTTTTGTGCCTCCAGTGGCACCTTGGGATCTCAATGTAGTTTTTGGGTTCCAAAAAAGTCACATTGGTTTGAACCACTTAAATCTGTGGAGTTAAAATATCTCACATGTAAAGTGGTCATGCTGTTGGCCCTGGCCTGGGCCAGGCGCGTGTCAGAATTGGCGGCTTTATCCTGTAAAAGCCCTTATCTGATTTTCCATTCGGACAGGGCGGAATTGAGGACTCGTCCTCAGTTTCTCCCTAAGGTGGTTTCAGCGTTTCACCTGAACCAACCTATTGTGGTGCCTGCGGCTACTAGGGACTTGGAGGACTCCAAGTTGCTAGACGTTGTCAGGGCCCTGAAAATATGTTTCCAGGACGGCTGGAGTCAGAATATCTGACTCGCTGTTTATCCTGTATGCACCCAACAAGCTGGGTGCTCCTGCTTCTAAGCAGACTATTGCTCGTTGGATTTGTAGTACAATTCAGCTTGCACATTCTGTGGCAGGCCTGCCACAGCCAAAAATCTGTAAATGCCCACTCCACAAGGAAGATGGGCTCATCTTGGGCGGCTGCCCGAGGGGTCTCGGCTTCACAACTTTGCCGAGCAGCTACTTGGTCAGGAGCAAATACGTTTGTAAAATTCTACAAAATTGATACCCTGGCTGAGGAGGACCTGGAGTTCTCTCATTTGGTACTGCAGAGTCATCCGCACTCTCCCGCCTGTTTGGGAGCTTTGGTATAATCCCCATGGTCCTTTCGGAGTTCCCAGCATCCACTAGGACGTTAGAGAAAATAAGAATTTACTTACCGATAATTCTATTTCTCATAGTCCGTAGTGGATGCTGGGCGCCCATCCCAAGTGCGGATTGTCTGCAATACTTGTACATAGTTACAAAAATCGGGTTATTATTGTTGTGAGCCATCTTTTCAGAGGCTCCTCTGTTATCATGCTGTTAACTGGGTTCAGATCACAGGTTGTACGGTGTGATTGGTGTGGCTGGTATGAGTCTTACCCGGGATTCAAAATCCTTCCTTATTGTGTACGCTCGTCCGGGCACAGTATCCTAACTGAGGCTTGGAGGAGGGTCATAGGGGGAGGAGCCAGTGCACACCAGCTAGTCCTAAAGCTTTTACTTTTGTGCCCAGTCTCCTGCGGAGCCGCTATTTCCCATGGTCCTTTCGGAGTTCCCAGCATCCACTACGGACTATGAGAAATAGAATTATCGGTAAGTAAATTCTTATTTTCTTTTCTAGGAGCTCAGGAGAGCCCCTAGTGTGCATCCAGCTCAGCCGGGCACAAGATTCTAACTGAGGTCTGGAGGAGGTTCATGGTGGGAGGAGCCAGTGCACACCAGGTAGTCCTAAAGCTTTCTTTAGTTGTGCCCAGTCTCCTGCGGAGCCGCTATTCCCCATGGTCCTTACGGAGTCCCAGCATCCACTTAGGACGTCAGAGAAATTCTATTTTTAGAAGATCTTATTTAATAGCACATTTCTTGAAGTTGTGATTCCTAGATGTAAGATCCTTGCCGAGTTTGTTCACATCTGCAGCAAGTATAAATCCTTCTTCTTCCCTATGCTTAGCAGATAGCTTTTAAGTTCTACAGCTTGCCTGATGGTAGAACGTCTCCTGTGTGTGTGTGTTTTTTGTTTTTCTTTTCTTGTACCCAGAGGTACTAGGAAAATAGCTGCACCCTAAGGGGGTTATTTGGTAAGCACCTGGGACGCTTCCAATCATGTTTATGGACGACGGTTAAAAGGGCAGTCCTTTTTACCAGCAATGTTTTGCTAGTAAAATCCTTGTCCTTAATTTTGAATTCCATAATTTTTGGGTAGAATATGACACTTAGTATGACACTTAGTAGATAATACCCTAAATGTTCAAAATACTGTGTGTGAGTGGAATACATATGATATAGCGGCTGACTGCGCTCGCCACACAGCTTTGATCAACACAGGTTATATACCCACTCGGGTGGAGGCGTGGACCCACCACCCGAGTAGAAATACGGGGATCCCGACAGCCAGTATATTCACTGCATACCGTGTGAGTATATATTTATATAAAAAGCAGGAACTGTTCGTTAAACCTGAAATGTTGGAAAGGAGGTTATGGTATAAGTGTCTGTTTACTGAACCGGACCTGAAATATCAAATAAAATTGGCATATAGCTCGCATTAAAATATTCCTTATGAACATGATATAACCATTCTCCCCAGAAGTCCTCACTCCATATAGACTGTCGAAGAAAAATGTAAAATGTATCCAGCGTTATAACGTTTTTATAAAATTAAAAATCTTGGTTGGATACTCTCATAGAAAATAATGAATATAATCCTACACCAGTCTCCTACTAGAGTAAGAGCACATCAGCGCCTATTACAAGCTACTGATTAGAACATTTTCCAGGTATTCACTCCTGAAGTTTGTGATACAGATGGAATAATTCAGTCCTCTGCTGGATCGCTGCGGACAAATTTGAGATACCTGTTTGTAGCCTTTTTATTTTTATTTTTAAGGTGCCTATGGGGTATATGCAATTGCGGTCGAATTCCCGAAATTGTCGAATTTCGGGACATTTTCGCCCCAAAAAAAAATTTGTCAATGCAATTCAGTACTTTCCGTCAAAAAAACGGACTTTCAAAATTCGACTTTTTGAAATTCGACTTTTTGCAAATTCGACTTTTTGCAAATTCGACTTTTCTGCAATGATACAAGTGCTGCAATTCGACCAAAGTGTATTCAATTCAAGTTTTGAAATTCGACAACAGTGCTTTTAGACAGCAAATTCGTCATTTTCAATCCGCCACACTTTGGAGGGTGAAACCAATAAAAAAAATTTAAAACATGTTTTTTTTTTTTTTTTTCTTGGTAATATCAGATCTATTTATGTTAGAAGGGATTAGGTACTTGGTTTGTCTTTTTTGGAGGCACAAGTATTTATATATTTTTAAAAATAATATATATATATATATTTTTTTTTTTATAGATGGAATGGTAAAATCCCGGGAAAAAATGGCGTGGGGTCCCCCCTCCAAAGCATAACCAGCCTCTGGCTCTTCGAGCTGGTCCTGGTTCTAAAAATGCGGGGGAAAATTTGACAGAGGATCCCCCGTATTTTTAAAACCAGCACCGTGCTCTGCGCCTGGTGCTGGTGCAAAAAATACGGGGGACAAAAAGAGTAGGGGTCCCCCGTATTTTTCACACCAGCATCGGGCTCCACTAGCTGGACAGATAATGCCACAGCCGGGGGTCACTTTTATACAGTGCCCTGCGGCCATGGCATTAAATATCCAACTAGTCACCCCTGGCCGGGGTACCCTGGGGGAGTGGGGACCCCTTCAATCAAGGGGTCCCCCCCCCCCCCCCCAGCCACCCAAGGGCCAGGGGTGAAGCCCGAGGCTGTCCCCCCCCCCATCCAATGGCTGCGGATGGGAGGCTGATAGCCTTGAGAAAAATGACAAGAATATTGTTTCTCTGACGTCCTAGTGGATGCTGGGGACTCCGTCAGGACCATGGGGATTAGCGGCTCCGCAGGAGACAGGGCACAAAAATAAAGCTTTAGGATCAGGTGGTGTGCACTGGCTCCTCCCCCTATGACCCTCCTCCAAGCCTCAGTTAGGTTTTTGTGCCCGTCCGAGCAGGGTGCAATCTAGGTGGCTCTCCTAAAGAGCTGCTTAGAAAAAGTTTTTAGGTTTTTTATTTTACAGTGAGTCCTGCTGGCAACAGGCTCACTGCAACGAGGGATTTAGGGGAGAAGAAGTGAACTCACCTGCGTGCAGGATGGATTGGCTTCTTAGGCTACTGGACACCATTAGCTCCAGAGGGATCGAACACAGGCCCAGCCATGGAGTCCGGTCCCGGAGCCGCGCCGCCGACCCCCTTGCAGATGCCGAAAAGTGAAGAGGTCCAGAAACCGGCGGCAGAAGACTTTTCAGTCTTCATGAGGTAGCGCACAGCACTGCAGCTGTGCGCCATTGTTGTCACACACTTCACACCAGCGGTCACTGAGGGTGCAGGGCGCTGTGGGGGGTGCCCTGGGCAGCAATGAAATACCTATACTGGCTAAAAGATACATCACATATAGCCCCTGGGGCTATATGGATGTATTTAACCCCTGCCAGGTCTCAGAAAAACGGGAGAAGAAGCCCGCCGAAAAGGGGGCGGGGCCTATTCTCCTCAGCACACAGCGCCATTTTCCCTCACAGAAATGCTGGTGGGAAGGCTCCCAGGCTCTCCCCTGCACTGCACTACAGAAACAGGGTTAAAACAGAGAGGGGGGGCACTTATTTGGCGATATGATTATATATATTAAGATGCTATAAGGGAAAAACACTTATATAAAGGTTGTCCCTGTATAATTATAGCGTTTTGGTGTGTGCTGGCAAACTCTCCCTCTGTCTCTCCAAAGGGCTAGTGGGGTCCTGTCCTCTATCAGAGCATTCCCTGTGTGTGTGCTGTGTGTCGACATGTATGAGGACGATGTTGGTGAGGAGGCGGAGCAATTGCCTGTAATGGTGATGTCACTATCTAGGGAGTCGACACCGGAATGGATGGCTTATTTAAGGAATTACGTGATAATGTCAACACGCTGCAAGGTCGGTTGACGACATGAGACGGCCGGCAAACCAATTAGTACCTGTCCAGGCGTCTCAAACACCGTCAGGGGAGTTAAAACGTCTTTTTACCTCAGTCGGTCGACACAGACACGGACACTGACTCCAGTGTCGACGGTGAAGAAACAAACGTATTTTTCTTTTAGGGCCACACGTTACTTGTTAAGGGCAATGAAGGAGGTGTTACATATTTCTGATACTACAAGTACCACAAAAAAAAAAAAAAAAAAAAAAGGGGTATTTTGTGGAGTGTGAAAAAACTACCTGTAGTTTTTCCTGAATCAGATAAATTAAATGAAGTGTGTGATGATGCGTGGGTTTCCCCCGATAGAAAATTATTGGCGGTATACCTTTTCCCGCCAGAAGTTAGGGCGCGTTGGGAAACACCCCTTAGGGTGGATAAGGCGCTCACACGCTTATCAAAACAAGTGGCGGTACCGTCTCCAGATAGGGCCGCCCTCAAGGAGCCAGCTGATAGGAGGCTGGAAAATATCCTAAAAAGTATATACACACATACTGGTGTTATACTGCGACCAGCGATCGCCTCAGCCTGGATGTGCAGCGCTGGGGTGGCTTGGTCGGATTCCCTGACTGAAGATATTGATACCCTTGACAGGGACAGTATTTTACTGACTATAGAGCATTTAAAGGATGCATTTCTGTATATGCGAGATGCACAGAAGGGATATTTGCACTCTGGCATCAAGAGTAAGTGCGATGTCCATATCTGCCAGAAGTTGTTTATGGACACGACAGTGGTCAGGTGATGCAGATTCCAAACGGCACATGGAAGTATTGCCGTATAAAGGAGAAAAAGACGTCTTTTCAGCCTCAGTCCTTTCGTCCCTATAAGGGCAAGCGGTCAAAAGGCCAGTCATATCTGCCATGGGATAGAGGAAAGGGAAGAAGACTGTAGCAGGCAGCCCATTCCCAGGAACAGAAGCCCTCCATCGCTTCTGCCAAGTCCTCAGCATGACGCTGGGGCCGTACAAGCGGTCTCGGGTGCGGTGGGGGGTCGTCTCAAGAGTTTCAGCACGCAGTGGGCTCACTCGCAAGTGGACCCCTGGATCCTACAAGTAGTATTCCAGGGGTACAGATTGGAAGTTCGAGACGTCTCCCCCTCGCAGGTTCCTGAAGTCTGCTTTACCAACGTCTCCCTCCGACAGGGAGGCAGTAGTGGAAACAATTCACAAGCTGTATTCCCAGCAGGTGATAATCAAAGTACCCCTCCTACAACAAGGAAAGGGGTATTATTCCACACTATATTGTGGTACTGAAGCCAGACGGCTCGGTGAGACCTATTCTAAATCTGAAATATTTGAACACTTACATAAAAAGGTTCAAATCAAGATGGAGTCACTCAGAGCAGTGATAGCGAACCAGGAAAAAGGGGACTATATGGTGTCCCGGGACAGATGCTTACCTCCATGTCCCAATTTGCCCTTCTCACCAAGGGTACCTCAGGTCCGTGGTACAGAACTGTCACTATCAGTTTCAGACGCTGCCGGTTGGATTGTCCACGGCACCCCGGGTCCTTACCAAGGTAATGGCCGAAATGATGATTCTTCTTCAAAGAAAATGGACGATCTCCTGATAAGGGCAAGGTCCAGAGAACAGTTGGAGGTCGGAGTAGCACTATCTCAAGTAGTTCTACGACAGCACGGGTGGATTCTAAATATTCCAAAACCGCAGCTGTTTCCGACGACACGTCTGCTGTTCCTAGGGATGATTCTGGACACAGTCCAGAAAAAGGTGTTTCTCCCGGAGAAGAAAGCCAGGGAGTTATCCGAGCTAGTCAGGAACCTCCTAAAACCAGGACAAGTGTCAGTGCATCATTGCACAAGGTTCCTGGGAAAAATGGTGGCTTCTTACGAAGCGATTCCATTCGGCAGATTTCACGCAAGAACTTTTCAGTGGGATCTGCTGGACAAATGGTCCGGATCGCATCTGCAGATGCATCAGCGGATAACCCTATCTCCAAGGACAAGGGTGTCTCTCCTGTGGTGGTTGCAGAGTGCTCATCTGTTAGAGGGCCGCAGATTCGGCATACAGGACTGGGTCCTGGTGACCACGGATGCCAGTCTGAGAGGCTGGGGAGCGTTCACACAGGGAAGAAACTTCCAGGGAGTATGGTCAAGCCTGGAGATGTCTCTTCACATAAATATACTGGAGCTAAGAGCGATTTACAATGCTCTAAGCCTGGAAAAACCCCTGCTTCAGGGTCAGCCGGTGTTGATCCAGTCGGACAACATCACGGCAGTCGCCCACGTAAACAGACAAGGCGGCACAAGAAGCAGGAGAGCAATGGCAGAAGCTGCAAGGATTCTTCGCTGGGCGGAAGATCATGTGATAGCACTGTCAGCAGTGTTCATTTCGGGAGTAGACAACTGGGAAGCAGACTTCCTCAGCAGACACGATCTACACCCGGGAGAGTGGGGACTTCATCCAGAAGTCTTCCACATGATTGTGAACCGTTGGGAAAAACCAAAGGTGGATATGATGGCGTCTCGCCTCAACAAAAAACTGGACAGGTATTGCGCCAGGTCAAGAGACCCTCAGGCAATAGCTGTGGACGCTCTGGTAACACCGTGGGTGTTCCAGTCAGTGTATGTGTTTCCTCCTCTGCCTCTCATACCAAAAGTACTGAGAATTATACGGCAAAGGGGAGTAAGAACGATACTCGTGGCTCCGGATTGGCCAAGAAGAACTTGGTACCCGGAACTTCAGGAGATGCTCACGGAAGATCCGTGGCCTCTACCTCTAAGACGGGACCTGCTTCAGCAGGGACCGTGTCTATTCCAAGACTTACCGCGGCTGCGTTTGACGGCATGGCGGTTGAACGCCGAATTCTAAGGGAAAAAGGCATTCCGGAAGAGGTCATTCCTACACTGGTAATAGCCAGGAAGGAGGTGACTGCACAACATTATCACCGCATTTGGAGAAAATATGTTGCGTGGTGTGAGGCCAGGAAGGCCCCCACGGAGGAATTTCAATTGGGTCGATTCCTACATTTCCTGAAAACAGGATTGTCTATGGGCCTCAAATTGGGGTCCATTAAGGTTCAAATTTCGGCCCTGTCGATTTTCTTCCAGAAAGAATTGGCTTCAGTTCCTGAAGTCCAGATTTTTGTAAAAGGAGTACTACATATACAGCCCCGGTTGTGCCCCCAGTGGCTCCGTGGGACCTTAATGTAGTTTTGGATTTTCTCAAATCCCATTGGTTTGAGCCACTCAAATCGGTGGATTTGAAATATCTTACATGGAAAGTAACCATGCTACTGGCCCTGGCTTCAGCCAGGAGAGTGTCAGAATTGGCGGCTTTATCGTATAAAAGCCCATATCTGATTTTCCATTCGGACAGGGCAGAACTGCGGAAGCGTCCTCAGTTTCTGCCTAAGGTGGTGTCAGCGTTTCACCTGAACCAGCCTATTGTGGTGCCTGCGGCTACTAGCGATTTGGAGGATTCCAAGTTGCTGGACGTTGTCAGGGCATTGAAAATATATATTACAAGGACGGCTGGAGTCAGAAAATCTGACTCGCTGTTTATACTGTATGCACCCAACAAGCTGGGTGCTCCTGCTTCTAAGCAGACGATTGCTCGTTGGATTTGTAGCACAATTCAACTTGCACATTCTGTGGCAGGCCTGCCACAGCCTAAATCTGTCAAGGCCCTTTCCACAAGGAAGGTGGGCTCATCCTGGGCGGCTGCCCGAGGGGTCTCGGCATTACAACTCTGCCGAGCAGCTACGTGGTCGGGGGAGAACACGTTTGTAAAATTCTACAAATTTGATACCCTGGCTAAAGAGGACCTGGAGTTCTTTCATTCGGTGCTGCAGAGTCATCCGCACTCTCCCGCCCGTTTGGGAGCTTTGGTATAATCCCCATGGTCCTGACGGAGTCCCCAGCATCCACTAGGACGTCAGAGAAAATAAGATTTTACTTACCGATAAATCTATTTCTCGTAGTCCGTAGTGGATGCTGGGCGCCCATCCCAAGTGCGGATTGTCTGCAATACTTGTACATAGTTATTGTTACAAAAAAATCGGGTTGTTATTGTTGTGAGCCGTCTGTTCAGAGGCTCCTACGTTTGTCATACTGTTAACTGGGTTCAGATCACAAGTTGTACGGTGTGATTGGTGTGGCTGGTATGAGTCTTACCCGGGATTCAAAATCCTTCCTTATTGTGTACGCTCGTCCGGGCACAGTATCCTAACTGAGGCTTGGAGGAGGGTCATAGGGGGAGGAGCCAGTGCACACCACCTGATCCTAAAGCTTTATTTTTGTGCCTTGTCTCCTGCGGAGCCGCTAATCCCCATGGTCCTGACGGAGTCCCCAGCATCCACTACGGACTACGAGAAATAGATTTATCTGTAAGTAAAATCTTTTTTTTCCCCAGTAGTACTACAAGTCCCAGCAAGCCTCCCCCGCAAGCTGGTACTTGGAGAACCACAAGTACCAGCATGCGGGAGAAAAACGGGCCCGCTGGTACCTGTAGTACTACTGGAAAAAAAATACCCAAATAAAAACAGGACACACACACCGTGACTTGTATAACTTTATTACATACTGCTGACACACACATACTTACCTATGTTGACACGAAGCAGTCTGTCCTCTTCTTCAAGTAGAATCCACGGATACCTGAAAATAAAAGATAATTATACTCACCTTCCAGCGTCCAGAGATACATCCACGTCCAGAAAATAATCCAGGTACTTGGCAAAAAAACAAAACGCAAATACCCGTGCCAGCGGACTGAAAGGGGTCCCATATTCACACATGAGACCCCTTTCCCCGAATGCAGAGACCTCTGTGACAGCTGTCACAGAAAGGTCTCTTCAGCCAATCAGCGAGTGCAACGTCCTTGCACTCTGCTGATTGGCTCTGTGCGCGTCTGAGCTGACAGCGCATCGCAAAGCCTCTCCATTACTTTCAATGGTGGGAACTTTGCGGCTAGCGGTGGGGTCACCCGCCGGTTAGCGGCTGACCGCGGGTAACCCCCCCCCCGCTGACGGCAAAGTTCCCACCATTGAATATAATGGAGAGGCTTTGCGATGCGCTGTCACAGCACAGACAGCGCACAGCCAATCAGGTGAGCGCCACGTAGTAGCGCTTCCTGATTGGCTGAAATGACCTCAGTGACAGGAGTCACGTGGTGTCCCGGCACATTCGGGGAAAGAAGTCTCGTGTGAATATGGGACCCCTTTCAGTCCGCAGGATCGGATCATTGCGTTTTGTTTTTTTTGCCAAGTACCTGGATTATTTTCTGGACGTGGATGTATCTCTGGACGCTGGAAGGTGAGTATAATCTTTTATTTTCAGGTATCCGTGGATTCTACTTGGAGAAGAAGACCGACTGCTTCGTGTCAACATAGGTAAGTATGTGTGTCAGCAGTATGTAATAAAGTTGTACAAGTCACGGTGTGTGTGTCCTGTTTTTATTTGGGTATTTTTTTTCCAGTAGTACTACAGGTACCAGCGGGCCCGTTTTTCTCCCGCATGCTGGTACTTGTGGTTCTCCAAGTACCAGCTTGCGGGGGAGGCTTGCTGGGACTTGTAGTACTACTGGAAAAAACAATATTCTTGTCATTTTTCTCAAGGCTATCAGCCTCCCATCCGCAGCCATTGGATGTGGGGGACAGCCTCGGGCTTCACCCCTGGCCCTTGGGTGGCTGGGGGGGGGGGACCCCTTGATTGAAGGGGTCCCCACTCCCCCAGGGTACCCCGGCCAGGGGTGACTAGTTGGATATTTAATGCCACGGCCGCAGGGCACTGTATAAAAGTGACCCCCGGCTGTGGCATTATCTGTCCAGCTAGTGGAGCCCGATGCTGGTGTGAAAAATACGGGGGACCCCTACTTTTTTTGTCCCCTGTATTTTTTGCACCAGACGCAGAGCCCGGTGCTGGTTTTAAAAATACGGGGGATCCTCTGTCAAATTTTTCCCCGCATTTTTAGAACCAGGACCAGCTTGAAGAGCCCGAGGTTGGTTATGCTTTGGAGGGGGGACCCCACGCCATTTTTTTCCGTTTTTTTTCCCCTGTTTTTTAAAATCGCGGCAAAATCCGGCAAATCGGCTATTTTTCGCCCGCGGGAATGTCGAATCCGTTTTTCATTGAATATGGTGAATTCCGGCAGCCACCTGCCGGAATTCACCTGTCGAATTGTGTAGAATTAAAAAACGGCGATAATTTGCCGCGATTCGCCGTGAATTGCATATACCCCTATGTCTCCATTGCTGTATAAAGCCAGTTCACACGGGCAATTATGAAGAAACTAATCTACCTCCAGAGAGGCTGGTTTCCGGAATGCACATGGCATTTTAATTACTGGAAATGCCATCAATACAAACTGGTAGCTGCATCACACAGTGGAATGCATTCCAAGATATTCTAATGCATATAAATGAACCACAAATGGTCCCAAAATATAATTCATACCTCTAAATGGGCATTACAGGCCCAATATTATTTCTCTGACGTCCTAGTGGATGCTGGGTACTCCGTAAGGACCATGGGGTATAGACGGGCTCCCCAGGAGACTGGGCACTCTTAAAAGAAAGATTAGGTACTATATCTGGTGTGCACTGGCTCCTCCCTCTGTGCCCCTCCTCCAGACCTCAGTTAGTATCTGTGCCCGGCCAGAGCTGGATGCACCCTAGGGGCTCTCCTGAGCTTCCTAGAAAAGAAAGTATTTGTTAGGTTTTTTATTTTCAGTGAGATCTGCTGGCAACAGACTCACTGCTACGTGGGACTGAGGGGAGAGAAGCGAACCTACCTGCTTGCAGCTAGCTTGGGCTTCTAAGGCTACTGGACACCATTCGCTCCAGAGGGATCGAACACAGGCCCAGTCCTCGGTCGTCCGGTCCCGGAGCCGCGCCGCCGTCCCCCTTGCAGAGCCAGAAGAACGAAGAGAAGTTGAAAATCGGCGGCTGAAGACTCTGGTCTTCATTAAGGTAGCGCACAGCACTGCAGCTGTGCGCCGTTGCTCCCTTAGCACACCACACACTCCGGTCACTGATGGGTGCAGGGCGCTGGGGGGGCGCCCTGGGCAGCAATTAGATTACCTTACTTGGCGAAAAGCACATAATACAGTCTGATAAACTGTATATGTGCATTAACCCCCGCCATTAAAGTACATAAAAGGACAGAAGCCCGCCGCTGAGGGGGCCGGGCCGTCTTCCTCAGCACACCGGCGCCATTTTCTCTTCACAGCTCAGCTGGAAGGAAGCTCCCCAGGCTCTCCCCTGCAGTATCCTGGTACACAAAGGGTAAAAAAGAGAGGGGGGGGGGCACATAAATTTAGGCACAAAACTGTGTAAATAAGCTGCTATAGGGGAAAAATCACTCAGTATAGTGTACATCCCTGTATTACAGGTTGAGTATCCCATATCCAAATATCCGAAATACGGAATATTCCGAAATACGGACTTTTTTCAGTGAGAGTGAGATAGTGAAACTTTTTGTTTTTTGATGGCTCAATGTACACAAACTTTGTTTAATACACACACTTATTAAAAATATTGTATTAAATGACCTTCAGGCTTTCTGTATAAGGTGTATATGAAACATAAATTAATTGTGTGAATGTAGATACACTTTGTTTAATGCACAAAGTTATAAAAAATATTGGCTAAAATTACCTTCAGGCTGTGTGTATAAGGTGTATATGTAACATAAATGCATTCTATGCTTAGACTTAGGTCCCATCGCCATGATATATCATTATGGTATGCAATTATTCCAAAATACGGAAAAATCCGATATCCAAAATACCTCTGGTCCCGAGCATTTTGGATAAGGGATACTCAACCTGTATATAGCGCTGTGGTGTGTGCTGGCATACTCTCTCTCTGTCTCTCCAAAGGGCCTGGTGGGGGAACGGTCTTCAAATAGAGCATCCCCTGTGTGTGTGTGGTGTGTCGGTACGCGTGTGTCGACATGTCTGAGGTAAAAGGCTCCTCTAAGGAGGTGATAGAGCGGATAAGTGTGTGGGAGGGTGTCTCCGTCAACAACGCTGACACCTGTTTGGATATGTGTAAGTGCTGAGGTAAAATTATTGCACAAAAGGTTAGGGAACAGAAAGGAAATCTACCCTGGTCTGTCCCTATGTCACAGAGTCCTTCAGAGTCTCTCTATGCTCACTATCCAAAATAACAAAGTATCGACACGGAGTTTAACTCCACTGTCGACTACGATAATGCAAAGTTACAGCCAAGAGGGCTAAAAGATATTCAATATCACTGACTCATCTGTCCCTGATACGAGAGTACACATGTTAAGGGGAAGAATGCTGAGGTAAATTTCCCTCCTCTCATGAGGAAAAAGAGCGTGAATCTCCAGACAAGAGACGGCAGCTTCCCACAAGAGAATTCTCAGGCTGTATCCTTTCCCCACTAGGGCCAGGATGTGTTGAGAATCTTCCCCTTGGGTGTCCTGTTTGCACTAGCTATTCTCAGGGATACTGCAGATAGTGTGCACATTCTAGTATACTAGCCAGACCGGCGATTGTGTCGGCATGGGTTTATAGCGCTGTGGCAGCGTGGACAGGTACCTTATCAGCAGAGATTGAGACCCTAGTATGCATATAAATATTTTAATATGCTGTCTTAAGTGATAGATATATAATTATAAAGCATGCCCAAAGGGACATGAGTATACTGGGTCCTAGAGACAAAAGCTATGTCGATTTCTGCTTGACGTGTCCTGTAGAATATACATTGGACAGATGATGCTGACTTAAGAGGCATATGGAAGGCTGAGGATTGTGTGGAGAAAGGTTCTCGGGCCTGGTCTCCACAGTTATAGCTGGTAATTCTGATATTTTGCCTTATATTCCTGCACAGCCTAGGAAAGCACGACATTATTAAATGCAGCTTTTCGAATAAAGAAACAAGAAAGTCTGAGGTGCGTCCTTTCTTGTCAGAGCCGGGGGCAGAGGAAAGAAGCTGTACAACACAGCTAGTCCCCAGGAACAGAAGTCCTCCCCGGCCTCTACAAAAATCCACCGCATGTCGCTGGGGCTCCACAGGCGGAGCTAGGCCCAGTGGGGACACGCCTTCGTAAGTTCAGCCACAAGTGGGTTCACTCCCTGTTAGATCCCTGGGCAATAGAAATTGTATCGCAGGGATACAGGCTGGACTGTGAGAAGATGCCCCCTCACCGAGGACCCGGCGGGCTTCCCCCCCAAGAGAGGGAGCCAGTGTTAACTGCAATTCGAAAATTGTATCTTCAACAGGTGGTGGTCAAGGATCCCCTCCTTCAACAAGAGGGTGTTATTATTCGACCATGTTATAATCCCGAAACCAGACGGTTCGGTTAGACCCATATGGAATTAAAATCCCTGAACATATACCTGAAAAGGTTCAGGTTCAAGATGGAATCGCTAAGAGCGGTCATTGCATGCCTGAAATGAATCGGGACATAAGGGATGCATACCTTCGTGTCCCCATTTATCCACCTCATCAGGCGTACCTCAGAATTGCGGTACGGGATTGTCATTACCAATTTCACCAAGGTAATGGCGGATATGATGGTGCTCCTGCGGAAGCAAGGTGTCACTATTATCACATACTTGGATGATCTCCTCATAAAAGCGAGATCAAGAGAGCAGTTGCTGGACAGCGTATCGCCTTCTCTGGAAGTGAAACGGCAACACGACTGGATTCTATATATTCCAAAGTCGCAGTTGGTTCCTACAGCTCATCTGCCTCGCCTAGGCATGATCCTAGACACAGACCAGAAGAGGGTTTATCTCCCGATAGAGAGAGCTCAGGAGCTCATGAAACTGGTCAGGAATCCATTGAAAACCAAAACAGTTGTCCGTGCATCACTGCACTCGAGTCCTGGGAAGGATGATGGCATCATACGAGGCCATCTCCTTCGGCTGGTTCCATGCAAGGACAATGGAACTTACTGGACAAGTGGTCCGGATCACATCTTCAGATGCATCGGTTAATCACCCTATCCCCCAGGGCCAGGGTGTCTCTCCTGTGGTGGCTGCGGAGTGCTCACCTTCTCGAAGGCCGCAGATTCGGCATTCAGGACTGGGTCCTGGTGACCACGGATGCAAGCCTCCGAGGGTGGGGGGCAGTTACACAGGGAAGAAAATTCCAAGGTTTGTGGTCAAGCCAGCAGACTTGCCTTCACATCAATATCCTGGAACTAAGGGCCATATACAACGCCCTAAGTCAAACGGAGTTCCTGCTTCGTGACCAACCGGTTCTGATCCAGTCAGACCGCAGGGGCTCATGTAAACCGCCAGGGCGGCACAAGGAGCAGGGTGGCGAGGGTAGAAGCCACCAGAATTCTTCGCTGGGCGGAGAATCAATTAAGCGCACTGTCAGCAGTGTTCATTCCGGGAGTGGACACGACCTCCACCCGGGAAAGTGGTGACTTCATCAGGAAGTCTTCACGCAGTTTTGCAAATTGATGGAAACTGCCTCAGGTGGACTACATGGCGTCCCACCTCAATAAAAAGATAAAAAAGGTTTTACGCTGGGTCAAGGGACTCTCAGGCGATAGCTGTGGTCGCACTAGTAACACCGTGGGTGTTCCAGTCGGTCTATATATTCCCTCCTCTTCCTCTCAGACCCAAGGGCTGAGAATTGTAATAAACGGAGGAGTGTGAACAATATTCTTTGCTCCGGATTGGCCAAGAAGGACTCTGTACCCGGAACTGCAAGAAATGCTCTCAGAGGACCCATGGCCTCTGCCTCTCAGTCAGGACATGTTGCAACAGAGACCCTGTCTGATCCAAGACTTACCGCGGCTGTGTTGGACGGCATGGCGGTTGAACGCCGGATCCTAGCGGAAAAGGGCATTCCGGATGCAGTTATTCCTACGCTGATAAAGGCTAGGAAAGACGTGACAGCAAGACTTTTTCACTGTATATGGCGAAAATAGGTTGCTTGGTGTGTGGCCGGGAAGGCCCTACAGAGGAATTCCAGGGGGGTCGATTCCTGCACTTCCTACAGTCAGGAGTGACTATGGGCCTAAAATTAGGATCCATAAAGGCCAAGATTTCGGCCCTATCCCTTTTTCTCTCAAAAAGAACTGGCTTCACTGCCTGAAGTTCGGACGTTATTACAGGGGTGCTGCATATTTAGCCCCTTTTGTGCCTCCAGTGGCACCTTGGGATCTTAACGTGTGTTGGATTCCTAAAATCCCACTGGTTTGAGCCACTTAAAACCGTGGAGCTAAAATATCTCACGTGGAAAGTGGTCATGCTTTTGGCCTTAGCTTGGACTAGGCGTGTGTCAGAATTGGCGGCTTTGTCATGTAAAAGCCCATATCTGACCTTCCATATGGAAAGGGCAGAATGGAGGACTCGTCCCCAATTTCTCGCTAAGGTGGTATCATCGTTTCATTTGAACCAACCTATTGTGGTGCCTGCGGCTACTAGGGACTTGGAGGATTCCAAGTTGCTGGACGTAGTCCGGGCCCTGAAACTTTGTTTCCAGGACGGCTAGAGTCAGAAAAACTGACTTGCTATTTATCCTGCATGCACCCAACAAGCTGGGTGCTCCTGCTTCAAAACAGACTATTGCTCGCTGGGTCTGTAGCACCATTCAGCTTGCACATTCTGCGGCTGGACTGCCGCATCCTAAATCAGTAAAAGCCCATTCCACGAGGAAGGTGGGCTCTTCTTGGGCGGCTGCCCGAGGCGTCTCGGCTTTACAACTTTGCCGAGCTGCTACTTGGTCGGGTTCAAACACTTTTTTGCAAAATTCTACAAGTTTGATACCCTGGCTGAGGAGGACCTTGAGTTTGCTCATTCGGTGCTGCAGAGTCATCCGCACTCTCCCGCCCGTTTGGGAGCTTTGGTATAATCCCCATGGTCCTTACGGAGTACCCAGCATCCACTAGGACGTCAGAAAATAAGAATTTACTCACCGGTAATTCTATTTCTCGTAGTACGTAGTGGATGCTGGGAGCCCGTCCCAAGTGCGGACTCTCTGCAATACATGTATATAGTTATTGCTTAACTAAAGGGTTATTGTATGAGCCATCTGTCGAGAGAGGCTCAGTTATTGTTCATACTGTTAACTGGGTATAGTTATCACGAGTTGTACAGTGTGATTGGTGTGGCTGGTATGAGTCTTATCCTGGATTCCAAATCCTTTCCTAGTAATGTCAGCTCTTCCGGGCACAGTTTCCCTAACTGAGGTCTGGAGGAGGGGCATAGAGGGAGGAGCCAGTGCACACCAGATATAGTACCTAATCTTTCTTTTAAGAGTGCCCAGTCTCCTGCGGAGCCCGTCTATAACCCATGGTCCTTACGGAGTACCCAGCATCCACTACGGATTACGAGAAATAGAATTACCGGTGAGTAAATTCTTATAATCATACCTCTGTTATATGATATTAAAACATCGACACAGCGATTTGATGTCTTTATGGGGCATCCTATAGATTGTAAGCTTGCGAGCAGGGCCTTCCTACCTCTGTATGTCTGTGTTTACCCAGTATTGTTCTATTACTGTTGTTCCAATTGTAAAGCGCAACGGAATATGCTGCGCTATATAAGAAACTGTTACATATGTATTAGAATCTTCTGTCCGGATATGAAAAAAGATTTGATGCAGTGAATGCATGTTGTGTTTCAACACTTACAGATGTCATACATGATCTGTCAGTTCTAATAAACTTAACAAATCTCCAAAGATTTAACAATCCAGGTTTGAATGATTATGCCATCTGTGTATTGATATTAAACTGTCACCTGTACATAAGCATGGATATCCTCAAATCTGGACTGTTGGGCTGTATTGTGGACAGAGTGATGGAACCACTGATTTAGATCATTGTCCAGAAGCCAGAGGGGTACAGTGGGCACTCTTGTCAAGTTTATGATCCTGCAGGGAAAAGTGAGTTTAGCAATCACGAGATGATCTCCAATCTGTATTTAAATAGAGCATTTAAGTCTAACTAATGACATTTTTGTGTGGAATGATAAATACTAAATAGTGGTGAGACCATCTAAACACATTTTTATGTCCAATTTAGCTTCCTTTCTGCTGTGGGCTCTACAGGGAATGACATTGGGGTGTAGAGTAGGATCTTGATCCGAGGCACTAACAGGCTCAAAGCTTTGACCTTCTTCCCAAGATGCATAGCGCCGCCTCCTCTATAAACCCGCCTCCGTGCACAGGAGCTCAGTTTTGTAGTTGGTGCCATGCAGTAAGCAGGCACTTAATATGGGGGCTGCTCCAGCAGCCCTAAAAAGTTTTTAAAGAAAATTGAAGACTTCAAGGGCTGCAACAGAGACACTGACAGTGTTAGATGTCAGTGAGACCTCTCCTGCTGCAGCTCCATCACCTCCCCCAGCGGCGCTGTACACTCCCTCGCCCTGGTTGCTGGGTACCTACAGCGGAGGCTCCGGTTTTCTTCTGATGTTGGTCACACACACGGCCGCTGTTCTCCCGGATCGTGTGGCCGCACTACAGGGAGGAGGTAAGGGGTCCCCACAACGGGACCCGCTGTAAATCGTGATCCCGCGCAGCCGGTGGGCACACTGTGGCAGTCCAGGGACCCCACTAGACCACCAGGGCATGGGCACAAGTCTGTTTTCTCTCAAAAACCGTTTTCTTAAGCCCCCAGTACCCGATATTCCAGCAGGGGGATAAGGCTTTGACCTGTAGCCCCTCCCCTAGCCCCAGGGCACCATTTAGAGTAAATGTTCCCGCCCTGGAGCTGCATATCTCTCACTCTCACTCCCAGTCAGTGTTTGGGCGCCATTACACAAAGCAACACTGTTCCTGGGACAGTTTGGGCAAATCCTCCCCTGTAAAGCCGCCTGCCTGTCAGCGCTGTGCATTTTACAGGACACTTTTGTATTCTATAGGTCTGCTGACAGTGTTAGTTAAGAGAGTGCATTTAGTCAGGGTTATTTAGCACAAGTACCCTGTGATATACATCCAGTCTTTACTGTGCATTGTTATTTCTCTATCGTCCTAGTGGATGCTGGGGTTCCTGAAAGGACCATGGGGAATAGCGGCTCCGCAGGAGACAGGGCACAAAAAGTAAAGCTTTTTCCGATCAGGTGGTGTGCACTGGCTCCTCCCCCTATGACCCTCCTCCAGACTCCAGTTAGATTTTTGTGCCCGGCCGAGAAGGGTGCAATTCTAGGTGGCTCTCATAAAGAGCTGCTTAGAGAGTTTAGCTTAGGTTTTTTATTTTACAGTGATTCCTGCTGGCAACAGGATCACTGCAACGAGGGACAGAGGGGAGAAGAAGTGAACTCACCTGCGTGCAGGATGGATTGGCTTCTTGGCTACTGGACATGAAGCTCCAGAGGGACGATCACAGGTACAGCCTGGATGGTAACCGGAGCCACGCCGCCGGCCCCCTCACAGATGCTGAAGCAAGAAGAGGTCCAGAATCGGCGGCTGAAGACTCCTGCAGTCTTCTTAAGGTAGCGCACAGCACTGCAGCTGTGCGCCATTTTCCTCTCAGCACACTTCACACGGCAGTCACTGAGGGTGCAGGGCGCTGGGAGGGGGGCGCCCTGGGAGGCAAATGAAAACCTTTAAAAAGGCTAAAAATACCTCACATATAGCCCCAGAGGCTATATGGAGATATTTACCCCTGCCTAAATGTACTAAATAGCGGGAGACGAGCCCGCCGGAAAAGGGGCGGGGCCTATCTCCTCAGCACACGGCGCCATTTTCTGTCACAGCTCCGCTGGTCAGGAAGGCTCCCAGGTCTCTCCCCTGCACTGCACTACAGAAACAGGGTATAACAGAGAGGGGGGGCAAAATAAATGGCTATATATTAATATAAAAGCAGCTATAAGGGAGCACTTAATCATAAGGCTATCCCTGTCATATATAGCGCTTTTTGGTGTGTGCTGGCAGACTCTCCCTCTGTCTCCCCAAAGGGCTAGTGGGTCCTGTCTTCGTATAGAGCATTCCCTGTGTGTCTGCTGTGTGTCGGTACGTGTGTGTCGACATGTATGAGGACGTTATTGGTGTGGAGGCGGAGCAATTGCCAAATATGAGGATGTCACCTCCTAGGGGGTCGACACCAGAATGGATGCCTTTATTTGTGGAATTACGGGATAGCGTCAACTCGCTTAAGCAGTCGTTTGCCGACATGAGGCGGCCGGACACTCAATTAGTGCCTGTCCAGGCGCCTCAAACACCGTCAGGGGCTGTAAAACGCCCCTTGCCTCAGTCGGTCGACACAGACCCAGACACAGGCACTGATTCCGGTGGTGAAGGTGACGAATCAACCGTATTTTCCAGTAGGGCCACACGTTATATGATTTTGGCAATAAAGGGAGATGTTACATTTAGCTGATACTACAGGTACCACTAAACAGGGTATTATGTGGGGTGTGAAAAAACTACCAGTAGTTTTTACCGAATCAGAAGAATTAAATGACGTGTGTGATGAAGCGTGGGGTGCCCCGATAAAAAACTGCTAATTTCAAAGAAGTTATTGGCTTTATACCCTTTCCCGCCAGAGGTTAGGGAGCGCTGGGAAACACCTCCTAGGGTGGACAAAGCGCTAACACGCTTATCAAAACAAGTGGCGTTACCCTCTCCTGAGACGGCCGCACTTAAAGATCCATCAGATAGGAGGATGGAAAATATCCAAAAAGGTATATACACACATGCAGGTGTTATACTACGACCAGCTATTGCGACTGCCTGGATGTGCAGTGCTGGGGTAGTTTGGTCAGAGTCCCTGATCGAAAATGTTGATACCCTGGACAGGGACAATATTTTACTGTCGTTAGAACAAATAAAGGATGCATTTCTTTATATGCGTGATGCACAGAGAGATATCTGCACACTGGCATCACGGGTAAGTGCTATGTCCATTTCGGCCAGAAGAGCTTTATGGACACGACAGTGGACAGGCGATGCGTAGAGGAGTTATTTGGGGTCGGTCTATCTGATTTGGTGGCCACGGCTACGGCCGGGAAATCCACCTTTCTACCTCAAGTCACTCTCCAACAGAAAAAGGCACCGACCTTTCAACCGCAGCCCTTTCGTTCCTTTAAAAATAAGAGAGCAAAGGGCTATTCATATCTGCCACGAGGCAGAGGACGAGGGAAGAGACAGCAACAGGCAGCTCCTTCCCAGGAACAGAAGCCCTCCCCGGCTTCTACAAAAGCCTCAGCATGACGCTGGGGCTTCGCAAGCGGACTCGGGGGCGGTAGGCGGTTGTCTCAAGAATTACAGCGCGCAGTGGGCTCACTCGCAGGTACATCCCTGGATCCTGCAGATAATATCTCAGGGGTACAGGTTGAAATTAGAGACAGAGCCACCTCGCCGTTTCCTGAAGTCTGCTTTACCAACGTCCCCCTCAGAAAGGGAGACGGTTTTGGAAGCCATTCACAAGCTGTATTCTCAGCAGGTGATAGTCAAGGTACCTCTTCTACAACAAGGGAAGGGGTGGTATTCCACTCTTTTTGTGGTACCGAAGCCGGATGGCTCGGTAAGGCCTATTCTAAATCTGAAGTCCTTGAACCTGTACATAAAGAAGTTCAAGATGGAGTCACTCAGAGCAGTGATAGCGAACTTGGAAGAAGGGGACTTTATGGTATCCTTGGACATCAAGGATGCGTATCTCCACGTTCCAATTACCCCTCACACCAGGGGTACCTCAGGTTCGTTGTACAAAACTGTCACTATCAGTTTCAGACGCTGCCGTTTGGTTTGTCCACGGCACCTCGGGTCGTTACAAAGGTAATGGCCGAGATAATATTTCTTCTTCGAAGAAAAGGCGTATTAATTATCCCATACTTGGACGATCTCCTAATAAGGGCAAGGTCCAGAGAACAGCTAGAGATGGGTTTAGCACTATCTCAAGAGGTGCTAAAGCAGCACGGATGGATTCTGAATATTCCAAAATCCCAATTAATGCCGACAACTCGTCTGCTGTTCCTGGGGATGATTCTGGACACAGTTCAGAAAAAGGTTTTTCTTCCCGAAGAAAAAGCCAAGGAGTTATCTGACCTGGTCAGGAACCTCCTAAAACCAGGAAAGGTGTCTGTACATCAATGCACAAGAGTCCTGGGAAAAAATGGTAGCTTCTTACGAAACAATCCCTTTCGGCAGATTCCATGCAAAGGGATCTGCTGGACAAATGGTCAGGGTCGCATCTTCAGATGCACCTGCGGATAACCCTGTCGCCGAGGACAAGGGTATCCCTTCTGTGGTGGTTGCAGGAGGCTCATCTATTGGAGGGCCGCAGATTCGGCATGCAGGATTGGATCCTGGTGACCACGGATGCCAGCCTGAGAGGCTGGGGAGCAGTCACACAGGGAAAAAATTTCCAGGGAGTGTGGTCGAGCCTGAAAAAGTCTCTTCACATAAGCATTCTGGAACTAAGAGCAATCTACAATGCTCTAAGCCAGGCGGAACCTCTGCTTCAAGGAAGACCGGTGTTGATCCAGTCAGACAACATCACGGCAGTCGCCCATGTAAACAGACAGGGCGGCACAAGAAGCAGGAGGGCAATGGCAGAAGCTGCCAGGATCCTTCGCTGGGCGGAGAATCACGTGATAGCACTGTCAGCAGTATTCATCCCGGGCGTGGACAACTGGGAAGC
Organism: Pseudophryne corroboree; assembly: GCF_028390025.1. Lineage (NCBI taxonomy): Eukaryota > Metazoa > Chordata > Amphibia > Anura > Myobatrachidae > Pseudophryne > Pseudophryne corroboree. The sequence goes on from NC_086447.1 coordinate 301,407,971, forward strand.
AGACTTCCTCAGCAGACACGACCTTCACCCGGGAGAGTGGGGACTTCATCCAGAAGTTTTCCACATGCTATTAAACCGTTGGGTAAAACCAATGGTGGACATGATGGCGTCTCGCCTCAACAAAACACTGGACAGGTATTGCGCCAGGTCAAGAGATCCGCAGGCAATAGCTGTGGACGCGCTGGTAACACCTTGGGTGTACCAGTCGGTATATGTGTTTCCTCCTCTGCCTCTCATACCAAAGGTATTGAGGATTATACGGCAAAGAGGAGTAAGACTAGTGGCTCCGGAGTGGCCAAGAAGGACTTGGTACCCGGAACTTCAAGAGATGGTCACGGACGATCCGTGGCCTCTACTTCTGAGAAGGGACCTGCTTCAGCAGGGTCCTTGTCTTTTTCAAGACTTACCGCGGCTGCGTTTGACGGCATGGCGTTTGAATGCCAGATCCTAAAAGGAAAAGGCATTCCAGAAGAAGTCATTCCTACCTTGATAAAGGCAAGGTAGGAAGTCACCGCGAAGCATTATCGCCGTATTGGGCGAAAATATGTTGCGTGGTGCGAGCGGCGGAGTGCTCCGATGGAGGAATTTCAACTGGGTCGTTTTCCTACATTTCCTGCAATCAGGATTGTCTATGGGTCTCAAATTGGGATCTATTAAGGTTCAAATTTCGGCCCTATCAATATTCTTCCAAAAAGAATTGGCCTCGGTCCCTGAGGTCCAGATTTTTATCAAAGGAGTACTGCATATACAGCCTCCTGTGGTGCCTAAGGTGGCACCGTGGGATCTAAATGTAGTTTTAGATTTCCTCAAATCCAATTGGTTTGAACCACTAAAGAATGTGGATTTGAAATATCTCACATGGAAAGTGACTATGTTACTGGCCCTGGCTTCGGCCGGGAGAGTATCTGAACTGGCGGCTTTGTTTTATAAAAGCACTTATTTAATTTTCCATTCGACATAGGGCAGAGCTGCGGACGCGTCCGCATTTTCTCCCTAAGGTGGTATCAGCGTTTCACCTGAACCAGCCTATTGTAGTGCCTGCGGCTACAGACGACTTGAAGGACTCCAAGTTGTTGGACGTTGTCAGAGCCTTAAAAATATACATTTAAAGGACGGCTGGAGTCAGAAAATCTGACTCGCTGTTTGTACTGTATGCACCCAACAAGTTGGGTGCACCTGCTTCTAAGCAGTCGATTGCTCGTTGGATTTGTAACAAAATTCAACTTGTACATTCTGTGGCAGGCCTGCCACAGCCTAAATCTGTTAAGGCCCATTCCGCAAGGAAGGTGGGCTCATCTTGGGCGGCTGCCCGAGGGGTCTCGGCATTACAACTCTGCCGAGCAGCTACGTGGTCAGGGGAGAACACGTTTGTAAATTTTTGCAAATTTGATACCCTGGCAAAAGAGGACCTGGAGTTCTCTCATTCGGTGCTGCAGAGTCATCCGCACTCTCCCGCCCGTTTGGGAGCTTTGGTATAATCCCCATGGTCCTTTCAGGAACCCCAGCATCCACTAGGACGATAGAGAAAATAAGATTTTACTTACCGATAAATCTATTTCTCGGAGTCCGTAGTGGATGCTGGGCGCCCATCCCAAGTGCGGATTATCTGCATAAATTGTACATAGTTATTGTTAACTAATTCGGGTTATTGTTGAAGGAAGCCATCTTTCAGAGGCTCCGCTGTTATCATACTGTTAACTGGGTTTAGATCACAAGTTGTACGGTGTGATTGGTGTGGCTGGTATGAGTCTTACCCGGGATTCAAAATCCTCCCTTATTGTGTACGCTCGTCCGGGCACAGTACCTAACTGGAGTCTGGAGGAGGGTCATAGGGGGAGGAGCCAGTGCACACCACCTGATCGGAAAAAGCTTTACTTTTTGTGCCCTGTCTCCTGCGGAGCCGCTATTCCCCATGGTCCTTTCAGGAACCCCAGCATCCCCTACGGACTCCGAGAAATAGATTTATCGGTAAGTAAAATCTTATTATCCAATTCAGTGTATAGCTATACATAGTTCTACTCTGTATTGCTAGTCCAGTGCAGTTTTAGTGCATGTTATAATTTCTGCATTGTACAAACTGTGACTCTGTGTGTGTGTGCATATAGCTGCTGGGTGAACTCCATTTCGTGTCTCTCACTCATTGCTATCCCTATATTCTATAACCTGAGGGGGCTAAGTGTCAGGTTTATCATAATATAGGCAGTTCACAGGATGTACTCTGTGTATTTTTCTCTGTGATTTTTAGTCACGATATAACTCTTGAATCCCCTGTTTGTGCTGATACACTGCACAGGGGGTTGTTGTCAGGTGTTTTGCTGCGGATGTTGGTGGTCATTCCGAGTTGTTCGCTCGTTGCCGTTTTTCGCAACGGAGCGACTAGGTAGAAAATGCGCATGGTAAGCAGCGTGCATGCGCTTAGTTATTTAACACAAAACTTAGTAGATTAACACAGGCTCGAGCAACGTTTTTCCAATGCTCGAGTGATCGTAGTGTGATTGACAGGAAGTGGGTGTTTCTGGGTGGCAACATGGCGTTTTCAGGGAGTGTGCTAAAAAACGCAGGCGTGCCAGGTAAAAACGCAGGAGTGGCTGGAGAAGCGGGGGAGTGGCTGGCTGAATGCAGGGCGTGTTTGTGACGTCAAACCAGGAACTAAACGGACCGAGCTGATCGCTATCTAGGAGCAGGTCTGAAGCTACTCAGAAACTGCAAGGAATTATTTAGTAGCAGTTTTGCTAATCTTTAGTTCGCTATTCTGCTAAGCTACACTCCCAGAGGGCGGCGGCCTAGCGTGTGCAATGCTGCTAAAAGCAGCTAGCGAGCGAACAACTCACAATGAGGGCCATTGTACTGTGTTGCCTTGAATTGAGCTTTTGATTATGCCAGCTACAAAGGGAAACGGAGCTGGGGCTGATCCCACACTGCGTGGTGATAACGCTGCAGACACATTTGAGGATAACATAGCAGCTGAGGGTTCAGGTTCTGGGGGTTCCTTGCCCCCCAGTGGGACTGTAGCAATGGGGGTGCATAATGACCCCCCTTGGGCTACCTTCTCCACACTATTGCATACGCTGGTAACTAGACTAACGCCCCCCTATGGGACCTCCTGTGCCGGTACAACCGCTTATGGTACCCGCGGTTGATCTGCCATGGGCAGATCAACTGTCCAATCAGTTACAGCAATTGAACCACTCACTGACTACTCAAAAGTCTAACCCTCGCTCGCCTAAGACCAAGGGGTCCTCTAAGTGGGCAATTACTTCCTCACAATCCACCCATATCCCAGACCCCTCGTCTGATGAGGATGGCGCTTATACTGACCCCACAGATTCTGAACCTGATGCTTCTGATGGGGAAGATGTTTCGCAGGTGGATGTTCCTGACATGTTAGAGGCTATCAGGCTCATTCTTCAGGTTGATGATGAACAGGAGCCTGACACTGCGCCTAAGAAACCAGACAGGTTTAAACATCAGAAGGTTGTTAAACAAGTTTTACCTCATTCTGACCATTTAGTCAAAAAAAAAAAAAAATCCAGGAAAGAAGTTTACGCCTCACAAGAAGATGCAGGCTCGCTACCCCCTCACTGCGGAGCTTAGTAAAAAATGGGAAACACCACCGCCAGTGGATTTGCAAGTGGCGCGGCTGGTAGTATCCTCTGCTCTGCCTGTAACTACTGTCGCGTCCTAGAGAGACTGTCAAGCGTGTGAAGGGTTGTTTGAAGGTAATCTACACCTTAAACGGTGCGGTGCATAGACCCACTATTGCAGCAACATGGGCTGCAGAAGCTGTGGAAGCGTGGGCTCAGGAGCTGGAGGTGGAGTTCAACTTCCAATGTTTCTGATCATGCTAGACACTTCCTATCCTATATTGTTACAGCGTCTCATTACATTAGAGTCTGCTTCTGATGCCGGTATTCTGGCGGCCAAGGCTTCTACTACGTCCATCTTGGCTCGCCGAATTCTCTGTTTAAGGTCCTGGTCTGTGGACATGGACTCTAAGAAAAACCTGGGGGTACTCCCCTGTAAAGGAGACATTCTCTTAGGAGAGAACCATGACAAGATAGTGACTGACTTCGTTGCTAAAACAGCATGTCTTCCTAATACTGCTCCTTCGGTGCTGAAGGCTAAAAGTACTTCCTTTCGCTCCTTTCATCCGTCAGGGAAAGCAAAAGGTCAGACGTACCCAAAACAGGTTCGCACTTCTAAACCCAATAAGCCCAAACGTGCCTGGGCTGCCCATCAGCCTGCTTCCAAGTCTGACACGCCTGCCGCATGACGGGGTGGGCCTCCCCTCTGGGGGATCCCAGGGTGGGGGGGCCGACTTCTAGGGTTTACCCAGGAATGGTTGAAGACCACTTCCGATGCCTGGGTACGGGAAGTCGTTACTCAAGGTTACGCCATATCCTTCCAGAGTCGTTCCCCCTTATCGATTTTGCCTGACAGACATTCCTTCGGATCAGGTGAAGGCAAAGACTCTTAATTCGGTGGTACAGTCCCTCCTGGACACAGGAGTGGTAGTACAAGTGCCTCTGGCTCAGAGAGGCAAGGGGTTCTATTCACTGCTGTTCCTAGTCCTGAAACCAAATGGGTTTTCCCGGCCTGATCTCAATCTCAAGTCCCTGAACAAGTTTGTGAAGGTCTCCAAGTTTCGTATGGAAACTCTTGGCTCTATTGTTCTAGCCTTGGAGCCTGGGGACTATATGGTCTCACTGGACATACAGGATGCTTACCTGCATATTCCCATTGCAGTGTCGCATCAGCAGTACCTGAGGTTTGCGGTTGGTAACCTCCATTACCAGTTTCGGGCGTTACTTTTTGGTTTGACCACGGCTCCGCGAGTCTTCACCAAAGTTATGGCTGTAATGACGGCTGTACTCCACTGTGGAGGGGTCAGGATCCTACCGTACTTGGACGCCTTGTTGATCCTGGCAAATTCACCTGAGATTCTCCTACGTCATCTAGATTTGACTATCCAGTTCATGCAAGCCCACGGGTAGCTCATCAACTGGAAGAAATCCTCCCTGGTCCCTGCTCAGAGCATGGTGCACTTGGGAGCGTTGTTGGACACTCACAACCAGCGGTTGTTCTTGTATCGGGAAAAAGTTCTGAAGCTTCAGGACAGGATTCTATGCTTCCTATCTCGTCCGCAAGTTTCGATACATTCGGCAATGCAAGTGCTAGGTCTCATGGTGTCTGCTTTTGACATGGTGGAGTACGCTCAATTCCATTGCCGCCCTCTCCAGAGGCTTGCCAAGTGGGATGGCCTGCCTCACCGGATCAGGTCTCATATGATCTCATTATCTCCGGAGGTCCGCCTGTCACTAAGCTGGTGGCTTCAGGACCAACGGTTGAGCAGGGGTCGTCCCTTCTGGATCTCCATCTGGGTCCTTCTGACGACGGACGCCAGTCTGAGGGGTTGGGCGCGGTGTTGGAGCAACACTTCCTTCAGGGTCGGTGGACCAAGGAGGAGTCTCTCCTCCTGATAAACATTCTGTAATTGCGGGTGGTGTTCAACTCATTGACCTTGGCACAGCATCTAATACAGAACAGACCTGTTCAAGTACAGTCAGACAACACCACCACGGTGGCGTACATAAATCATCAAGGCGGCACTCAAAGCCGCATGGCAATGAGGAAAGTATCATGGATTCTTTAGTGGGCGGATTACCAGCCATATCGGCAGTGTTCATTACGGGGGTCCTAAACTGGGAAGCGGACTTTCTCAGTCGTCAAGACGTACACGCCAGAGAGTGGAGCCTCCATCCAGAAGTTTTTCAACTCCTCGTGGACAAGTGTGGCCTTCCAGATGTGGACCTGATGGCATCTCGACACAATCACAAGGTTCTGGTCTTCGGAGCAAGGACAAGGGATCCTCAAGCAGCGTGTTCGTGGACGCAGTGGCAAGTCCATGGAACTTTCGACTGCCATACGTGTTCCCTCCGGTGTCACTCCTGCCCAGAGTAATAAGGAAGTTCAAGCAAGAAGGAGTACTACTTCTAGTAGCTCCAGCGTGGCTCAGACTGCATTGGTTCTCAGACCTGCAGGGTCTCTTGCTAGAGCCTCCTCTTCTACTTCCTCAACGCCCAGACCACCTCGTTCTGGGCCATTGTGTCTACCCGGACCTGGCCAGACCGGCTTTGATGGTGTGGCTCTTGAAGCATCCGTCCTGAGAGCAAACAGATTCTCTGAGGCGGTCATTCAAACTATGTTGATAGCCCGTAAACCAGTTTTGGCTCGGATTTATTACAGGTTCTGGAATTCTTACTTTATTTGATGTGCTGCTAAGAATTATGATGCGTATACTTTCAAAACTTTAGGACTTTTGGCTTTTCTCCGACAAGGCCTAGACTTGGGCTTTCCTTTGGCCTCCCTCAAGGTTCATACATCTGCCTTGTCGGTGCTTTCGGAGGAAAATTGCGTCTATTCCTGATTTTCACACTTTCACTCAGGGTGTTCTACGTATTTAGCCTCCCTATGTCCCTCCTGTGGCTCCATGGGATCTGTCTGTTGTATTTAATACCCTGCAAGAGTTTCCATTTGAACCTCTTGAGTCTGTGGTCCTTAAATGCTTTACTCTTAAGGTCCGTTTTTCTGTTGGTTATTGCCCCTGCTAGGAGGGTGTCTGACTTAGGCGCTTTATCCTGTCGTCCACCCTTCCTGATTTTTCACCGTGACCAGGCTGTTCTTCGGACTCACCCTGCTTATTTGCCTAAGGTAGTGTTATCTTTTCACCTTAATCAGGAGATTGTGGTTCTGGTCTGTCCTCCAAAGAAAAATCTTTGGATGTGGTACGGGCTCTCTGTGTTTATGTGGACTTGACTGCCTCCATCAGGAGATCTGATTCCCTTTTTGTACTTTTTGGTTTTCACAAACGTGGCTGGCCTGCAAATAAGCAGATCTTGGCTAGATCGATTTAGAATGGTGATTGCACAAGCTTATGTGCAAGCTGGGCTCCCAGCTCCTGCTGCTATCAAGGCCCATTCTACTCGGTCGGTTAGACCTTCTTGGGCGGCCCGCCGCGGCGCGTCCGCAGAACAATTGTGCAAGGCGACTACGTGGTCCTCTCTGTCCACGTTCATCAGGTTCTATGCCTTTGATACTTCTGCCTCCCAGGATGCTTAATTTGGTCACCGTGTTCTTGTTCCCGCTATAGTGTCTCCCCACCCATGAGGAACTGCTTTAGGACATCACCGATGTTGTTTCCTGTGGAATCCCAGTGTACCCCGTGCAGAAAAGGAGATTTATGGTAGACTTACCATGGTTAAATCTTTCTGCGAGGTACACTGGATTCCACAGGGCGCCCACCCTGACGCACTTAACTTCTTTGGGTTTTTATGGCATTAGCTGCTAGTCCCTTCTCCTGTCGTGAGAATGTGGTTCTATGTGGCTAACATCTACCGTCTTTCACCTGCTACTGAATTTGACTGGTTAACTAAACTGAGCTCCAGTGCCTGGAGGCAGGGCTATAGAAGAGGCGGTGCAGTGCATCCTGGGAACAGTCAAAGCTTTAGCCAGTTGGTGCCTCAGCTCAAGATCCAACTCTATACCCCGATGTAATTCCCTGTGGAATCCACTGTACCTCGCAGAAAGATTTAACATGGTTAAATCTATCATCAATCTCCTTTTCTCTAACGTCCTAGAGGATGCTGGGACTCCGTAAGGAGCATGGGGATAGACGGGCTCCGCAGGAGACATGGGCACTTTAGGAAAGACTTTAGGCTCTGGGTGTGCACTGGCTCCTTCCTCTATGCCCCTCCTCCAGACCTCAGTTTGATACGGTGTCCAGAGGAGATGGGTGCACTGCAGGGAGCTCTCCTGAGTTTCCTGTAAAAGTATTTTGGTTAGGTTTTTTTATTTTCAGGGAGCCTGCTGGTAACAGTTTACCTGCATCGAGGGACTGAGGAGAGAGAAACAGCCCTACTTCTCTGAGTTTCAAGGTCCTGTTTCTTAGGCTACTGGACACCATTAGCTCCAGAGGGATGGTACGCAGGTTTCATCCTCGCCGTCCGTCCCAGAGCCGCGCCGCCGTCCTCCTCGCAGAGCCAGAAGATAGAAGCCGGGTGAGTATGAGAAGAAAGAAGACTTCAGAGGCGGCAGAAGACGTCTGATCTTCATAGAGGTAACGCACAGCGGTGAAGCTGTGCGCCATTGCTCCCGTTCACCTCACACACTCCGGTCACTGTAAGGGTGCAGGGGGGGGTGGGGTGGGGGTGTGCGCCCTGGGCAGCAGTATAAACCTCTCCTATGGCAAAAGTATGTATGTATGTATGTATGTCATACTTGCCTACCTGACCCTCTCCGTGAGGGAGAAAATGCTCTGTTCCTGGACTTTCCTGGTAATGTATGATTGCCATCACCTGTGGTGAAACAGCTTTCTTATCAATTAACTAGCTCACCACAGGTGATGGCAATCATACATTACCAGGAAAGGCCAGGAACAGCATTTTCTCCCTCATGGAGAGAGTCAGGTAGGTAAGTATTATGTGTGTGTGTGTATGTGTATGTGTGTGTGTGTGTGTGTGTGTATGTATATATATATATATATATATATAATATATATATATATATATATATATATATATATATATATATATATATATATATATGTATGTATATGTACAGCTGGGCACTGTACATGTATATAAAGAGCCCCCGCCATGTTTTGATTTTGAGCGGGACAGAAGCCCGCCGCCGAGGGGGCGGGGCTTCTTCCTCAGCACTCATCAGCGCCATTTTCTCCACAGCACAGCGCTGAGAGGAAGCTCCCCGGACTCTCCCCTGCTTACTGACGGTGGGTTTTTCAAGAGGGGGGGGGGGGCACATAATTGGCGTGTATAAAGTTATAACAGCGCTACTGGGTAAAACAGTCTGTTTTTTCCTGGGTCATATAGCGCTGGGGTGTGTGCTGGCATACTCTCTCTGTCTCTCCAAAGGGCCTGGTGGGAAAACTGTCTTCAGAAAAGAGCTTCCCTGTGTGTGTGGGGTGTGTCGGTACGCGTGTGTCGACATGTATGAGGTTGAAAGCTCACCTAAGGAGGAGGGGGAGTGTATGAATGCACAAAAGATTAGACAAAGCTGACGCTAGGGAACAGTCAGGAAGTCAAACCATGCCTGTCCCAATGTCGACGAGTCCTTTGGGGTCTCAGAAGCGCACACTATCCCAAATTGTTGACACAGATACCGACACGGATTCAGACTCCAGTGTCGACTACGATGATGCAAAATTACAGCCAAAAGTGGCTAACTGTATTCGATATAAAGATGCTGTATTATATATGAGGGATGCTCAAAGAGATGTTTGTTTACTAAGTTCCAGAATAAACGCTATGTCTGTTTCCGCTAGGCGAGTCTTATGGACCCTACAGTGGACGGGGGATGCCGACTCTAAGAGGCATATGGAGTTTTTGCCTTACAAATGTGAGGAGTTATTTGGTGAAGGCCTCTCGGACCTAGTCTCCACAGCTACGGCAGGTAAATCGAATTTCTTGCCTTATGTTCCCTCGCAGTCTAAGAAAGCACCTCATTATCAAATGCAGTCCTTTCGTTCGAATAAAAGCAAAAAAGTACGTGGATCGTCCTTTCTTGCCAGAGGTAAGGGCAGAGGAAAAAAGCTGCACACAGCTAGTTCCCAGGAACAGAAGTACTCCCCGGCCTCTGCAAAATCCACCGCATGACGCTGGGGCTCCCCTGAGGGAGTCCGCTCCAGTGGGAGCACGTCTTCGACTTTTCAGCCACATCTGGGTTCTCTCACAGGTGGATCCCTGGGCAATAGAAATTGTTTCTCAGGGATACAAGCTGGAATTCGAAGAGGTCCCCCCGCGCCGGTTTTTCAAATCGGCTCTGCCAGCTTCTCCCTCAGAGAGGGAGTTAGTGTTAAATGCAATTCAAAAATTGTATCTTCAACAGGTGGTGGTCAAGGTTCCCCTACTGCAACAGGGGAGGGGATATTACTCAACCCTGTTTGTGGTCCCGAAACCGGACTGTTCGGTCAGACCCATTTTGAATTTAAAATCCCTGAACCCATACTTGAAAATGTTCAATTTCAAGATGGAGTCGCTCAGAGCGGTCATCGCCAGCCTGGAAGGAAGGAATTTTATGGTTTCCCTAGACATAAAGGATGCGTACCTTCATGTTCCAATATTTCCACCTCATCAGGCGTTCCTGAGATTTGCTGTACAGGATTGTCATTACCAATTTCAGACGTTGCCGTTTGGGCTTTCCACGGCCCGAGGATTTTCACCAAGGTACTGGCGGAAATGATGGTGCTCCTGCGCAAGCGAGGTGTCACAATTATCCCATACTTGGACGATCTCCTCATAAAATCGAGATCTTGGGAGAAGTTACTGGACAGCGTGTCACTTTCATTGAAGGTGTTACAGCAACACGGCTGGATTCTCAATATCCCGAAGTCGCAGCTGGTTCCTACGACGCGTCTGACCTTCTTGGGCTTGATTCTGGACACAGACCAGAAAAGGGTTTTTCTTCCGACGGAAAAAGCTCAGGAACTCATGACTCTGGTCAGGAACCTATTGAAGCCAAAACAGGTGTCAGTGCATCACTGCACTCGAGTCCTGGGGAAAATGGTGGCATCATACGAAGCCATTCCCTTCGGCAGGTTCCATGCGAGAACCTTCCAATGGGACCTGCTGGACAAGTGGACCGGGTCACATCTACATATGCATCGGCGGATCACCCTGTCCCCCAGAGCCAGGGTATCTCTCTCCTGTGGTGGCTGCAGAGTGCTCACCTCCTAGAGGGCCGCAGGTTTGGCGTTCAGGACTGTATCCTGGTGACCACGGACGCAAGCCTCCGAGGTTGGGGAGCAGTCACACACGGAAGAAATTTCTAAGGTCTTTGGTCAAGTCTAGAGACTTGTCTCCACATCAACGTCCTGGAGTTGAGGGCCATATACAACGCCCTACGTCAAGCGGAGGCATTACTTCGCGACAAACCAGTTCTGATTCAGTGAGACAATGTCACCGCAGTGGCTCATGTAAACTGTCAAGACGGCACAAGGAGCAGGGTGGCAATGGCGAAAGCCACCAGGATTCTTCGCTGGGCGGAGAATCATGTCAGCGCACTGTCAGCAGTGTTCATTCCAGAAGTGGACAATTGGGAAGCAGACTTCCTCAGCAGACACGATCTGCATCCGGGAGAGTGGGGGGGGGGGGCTTCATCAAGAAGTTTTCGAGCAGATCGCAAGTCTGTGGGGACTGCCCCAAATAGACATGATGGCGTCCCGTCTCAACAAAAAGCTAAAAAGGTATTGCGCCAGGTCAAGAGACCCTCAGGCGGTAGCTGTGGACGCCCTGGTGACACCGTGGGTGTACCGGTCGGTCTATATTTACTCCTCTTCCTCTCATACCCAAGGTGTTGAGAATAATCAGACAAAGAGGAGTGAGAACAATCCTCATTGTTCCAGATTGGCCACAAAGGACCTGGTATCCGGAGCTGCAGGAGTTGCTCACAGAAGATCCATGGCCTGTTCCTCTAAGACGGGACCTGCTGCAACAGGGGCCCTGTCGTTTCCAGGACTTACCGCGGCTGCGTTTGACGGCATGGCGGTTTAACGCCGGATCCTAGCGAAAAAGGTATTCCGGATGAGGTCATTCCTACACTAATAAAGGCTAGGAAGGACGTGACATCAAAACATTATCACCGAATATGGCGAAAATATGTTTCTTGGTGTGAGGCAAGGACTGCTCCTACGGAAGAATTTGAGCTGGGCCGTCTCCTTCACTTCCTACAAACTGGAGTGAATTTGGGCCTAAAATTAGGGTCCATTAAGGTTCAGATTTCGGCCCTATCCATTTTCTTTCAGAAGGAATTGGCCTCTCTTCCTGAAGTACAGACGTTTGTGAAGGGAGTACTGCATATTCAGCCTCCTTTTGTACCTCCGGTGGTGCCTTGGGACCTTAACGTGGTGTTAAGTTTCCTTAAGTCACATTGGTTTGAACCACTCAAAACGGTGGAGTTAAAATATCTCACTTGGAAGGTGGTCATGTTGTTAGTCTTAGCTTCGGCTAGGCGAGTTTCGGAATTAGCGGCTTTATCACATAAAAGCCCCTATCTGGTTTTTCATATGGATAGGGCGGAATTGCGTACTCGTCCTCAATTCCTACCTAAAGTGGTCTCATCCTTTCATATGAACCTGCCTATTGTCGTGCCTGTGGCTACACGTGACTTGGAGGATTCCGAGTCCCTTGATGTGGTCAGGGCTTTGAAGATTTACGTAGCTAGAACGGCTAGGATCAGAAAAACAGAGGCACTGTGTGTCCTGTATGCAGCCAGCAAGGTTGGCGGCCCTGCTTCAAAGCAGACTCTTGCTCGCTGGATCTGTAACACGATTCAGCAGACGCATTCTACGGCAGGATTACTGTTACCAAAATCGGTTAAGGCCCATTCCACTAGGAAGGTGGGCTCTTCTTGGGCGGCTGCCCGAGGGGTCTCGGCACTACAGCTGTGCCGAGCTGCTACTTGGTCGGGGTCAAACACCTTTGCAAAGTTTTAGAAGTTTGATACCCTGGCTGAGGACCTTCTGTTTGCTCAATCGGTGCTGCAGAGTCATCCGCACTTTCCCGCCTGTTTGGGAGCTTTGGTATAATCCCTATGGTCCTTACGGAGTCCCAGCATCCTCTAGGACGTTAGAGAAAATAAGATTTTAAACCTACCGGTAAATCTTTTTCTTGTAGTCCGTAGAGGATGCTGGGCGCCCATCCCAAGTGCGGACTACTTCTGCAAGGCTTGTATATAGTTATTGCTTACATAAGGGTTATATTATAGTTTCATCGGTGGTGGACCGAGGCTATGTTGGTTTTTCATACTGTTAACTAGATAGTATATCACAAGTTATACGGTGTGGCTGGTATGAATCTTGCCCTTGGATTACCTAAAATCCTTTCCTTGTACTGTCCGTCTCCTCTGGGCACAGTTTCTTTAACTGAGGTCTGGAGGAGGGGCATAGAGGGAGGAGCCAGTGCACACCCAGAGCCTAAAGTCTTTTTTAAAGTGCCCATGTCTACTGCGGAGCCCGTCTATCCCCATGGTCCTTAAGGAGTCCCAGCATCCTATACTGACTACGAGAAAAAGATTTACCGGTAGGTTTAAAATCTTATTTTTACACTTTTTCCAAAAATAAAACAAATTAACTTGTCTTTTTTCTTTAATTACTGCAGAAGACATGCCCCAAATAGAAACCAGAGTGGTGCTAGTTGAAGACGCTGGTAGTAATGAAGCATTAGTAAAAGCTCTGGAGGTATGTTTATTTATTTTTATTTATTTTTTTTAATCTGTTTGCAGTAAATTTAAGGGTGTTCTTCATTTTTAATGCATTTATCTGATTCTTCATTTCCACAGACAGTTAAGCTAATGGAAGTCCCAGTTATAAAGATAAGGGAAAATTGTCAAGAGAAATCCAGAGAATCATTTATAAAAAGTATTGTAAATATGGTATGGAGACTTAATCATACCAACTGATATTGCATGCAGCACATCACAAATGGCTTTTTAAATAGCACCATTAACATTTTTTAATTAAAATTTCACCATGCTAATTTAATGTATTGTGATATTTAACACGCGGCTACGCCTTACTGAGATTTGGTGAACTGTTCACTGGGGCTTATCCAATAAATTAAATTAACATCTTGGATCTCACGTGTGGTGGTGGTGTGATGGGTACCCCCTCCCCCACCTAAGAATGATCGGCTGTTTCTTCCAGATATTCCTTTATTTAGGACCCCAGAAAACTAATATTGCATTGTCTGTGGTCCCAGATGTACTTGATTCATGGGAATAATCTGATTAAAGCCAATCATTTTTAGGCATACTTTTAAATCAAGATGATATGACTGTTCTGTCTGTTGTCTACTTGAAGTCCAATCACTTGACCTAAGTGCTGAACAGCTGCACCTGTCCATTTAGAATCTAATCCTATTTGGTGGTTTGGCTGACTCAATTGTTTAGCCTGTGTTTGGTTAACTTTAGATTTGTTGTTTTCAATGCTACATGTTCTTGAAATTATTGCACAGCCTGTTAGATCTCTAAATCATCAGACCTATATTCAGTAAGGGATGCACACCAATGCAAGGTTTGTTATTGTAATAAGCATATCATGAATTGTGACAGTTGCCCAATAATCAAGTAACGACTGTATGCCCACACAAGATATCACGAATATTAATGACTTAATGACCAGTATATTGAACCAATGTATGCGGTGTGTGTTCTGGCTGCCTGTTGTGCTGTTTTAGAGCCCTTGCTTGCTAAAATACTGGACATTTGTATGTCTGGTATTAATTACTACTTTTTGCCAGAAAGAGCTAATAAAAATGGACACAAGACAACAAATCTATCAGTAACCGGGTTAGTTCCATCCCTTTCCCGTATTATTGTAATTAATGGCACCGTTTACATCCACACAGCTTGTGTTTACTACTGCTATGAGTTAATGTCATTTGGAAAAACAGCCAGGCTGTGTTCTTCAACAGACTAAGGTCAAATGTTCTTACATAGTGCACATAAGGGGGACAAAGGCCTTCCAAATGACTTCTGTATTGAAAAGCTCCCCTGTATACCCTTTCACATACATATTTGTGAATGTTGTTAATATTTGAGAACTATAGAAGCATGGCTGGAGGCAGGCATAAAAATGTGTTTGTTTCCCTGGTGATTTAAGATGTCTCACAAATCTTTCTCATGGAAACTCACAGGAAATCAAGCTTCCCTACGTCACAACAGAATCTGTGGAGGAGTATGCAGAAGCTGATACCCCAGAATTTGAGAACGTGTTTGTAATATCAGATTTCCAACATCCTTCCTTTCGATATCTGTATAAAGCTGACTGCAGAATACTTGGCCCACCAATCATCTTGCATTATGCACAGAAAGGAGAGGTACAGAAAGTTTATGAATGATTTTACAAAAAAATTAGGAATTTAATACCTACCGGTAATTAATTTTCTCATAGTCCGTAGTGGATACTGGGGAACTGTACAGTAGTACTATGGGGTATAGATCGGGTCCACTGGTGCCTTGAACCCTATATGCCCGGTGTGTTTGGTGCACGTGTGTCGACATGTCTGAGGCTGAAGGCTCTTCCCAGGAGGAGGCTGTATTAGGGACACAAACGGCTGCGGGGGTCACCATGTCGGCACCGCCGACGCCTGATTGGGTAAATGTGTTGAACGCCTTGAATGCTAATGTGGCTCTTATTAGTAAGAGGTTAGATAAGTCTGAGTCTCAGACCCAGGCATGGGAGAAATCTGTGGAAGATATGTTATTGCAAAGTCAGGTTCCCTCAGGGTCACAAAAACGTACGTTGGCCCAGTTGGCAGACACTGCTACCGACACAGACTCTGATTCCAGTGTCTACTATAGCGATTCCAGATTAGATCCAAAATTTGCAAAAAGCATTCAGTACATGATTGTGGCGGTTAAAGAGGTATTACATATCACTGAGGACCCGGCTGTCTCTGATAAAAGGGTCTGTATGTATAAGGAAAGGAAACCTGAGATAACGTTTCCTCCCTCTCATGAACTGAACACGCTATTTGAAAAAGTCTTGGAAGGTCCTGACAGAAAGTTTCAGATTCCCAAAAGAATTACGGTGGCTTATCCGTTTCCCTCGGCGGATAGGGAAAAGTGAGTCACCCCCCACTGTGGACAAGGCCCTGTCACGTTTGTCTAAAAAGGTGGCTCTCCCATCACCTGACACGGCGGCCCTTAAGGATCCTGCGGATCGTAAACAAGAAACTACGTTAAAGTCCATTTATGTGACCACAGACCTGTCATTGCGTCTGCGTGGGTAAGTAGTGCTGTCGAACAGTGGGCAGACAACTTGTCTTCTGAAATAGATACCCTAGATAGGGATAGTATCCTCTTGACGCTGGGTTATATTAAGGGCGCTGCAGCATACCTTAAGGAAGCTGCGAGAGATATTGGTCTTTTGGGATCAAAGGCCAATGCCATGGCAGTCTCAGCTAGGCGAGCGTTGTGGATTCACCAATGGAATGCTGATGTTGATTCCAAGAAAAGTATGGAATCTACCATATAAAGGTAAGGCCTTATTTGGCGACGCCCTTGATGACTTGGTATCTACAGCTACCGCGGGTAAGTCATCCTTTTTGCCTTATGTTCCTCCACAACAAAAGAAAACGCACCACTATCAGATGCAGTCCTTTCGGCCCAATAAATACAGAAAGGGCAGAGGTTCTTCCTTGCTACAAGAGGAAGAGGTAAACTATCACCAGCCTTGTCAGGCTCCCAGGAGCAGAAGTCCTCCCAGGCTTCTGCCAACTCCACCGCATGACGTTGGGGCTCCTATGCGGGAGTCCGCACCGGTGGGGGCACATCTCAAACTCTTCAGTCAGTTTTGGGTTCGTTCGGACATAGACCCATGGGTTTTACAAATAGTATCCCAAGGGTACAAGCTGGAGTTTCAAGACGTTCCCCCCTCGCCGATTTTTCAAATCGGCCTTATCAGCTTCTCTTCCGGACAGGGAGGTAGTTTGCGACGCAATACACAACTTGATTTTGACACAACTTATCGTCAGGGTTCCCCAGTCACAACAGGGAGATGGTTTTTATTCGAGCCTGTTTGTGGGCGGTCAGACCAATCCTAAACCTGAAATCCCTAAATTTCTTCCTAAAGAAATTCAAATTCAAGATGGATTCTCT
The DNA here is from genome assembly GCF_028390025.1 of Pseudophryne corroboree. Lineage (NCBI taxonomy): Eukaryota > Metazoa > Chordata > Amphibia > Anura > Myobatrachidae > Pseudophryne > Pseudophryne corroboree. The sequence continues at coordinate 301,424,645 of NC_086447.1, forward strand.
CCGAGCAGTGATCTCCATTCTGGAGGAAGGGGATTTTATGGTGTCGGTGGACATAAAGGATGCCTACTTACATGTTCCCATTTATCCTCCGCATCAGTCTTACCTGAGGTTTGCAATTCAGGATTGTCATTACCAATTTCAAACGTTGCCGTTTGGTCTGTCCACGGCTCCGAGGATTTTCACCAAAGTGATGGCGGAGATGATGGTTCTCCTTTGCAAGCAAGGAGTCACGATTATCCTGTACTTGGACGATCTCCTGATAAAGGCGAGATCCAGGGACCAGTTGGTTCGGGATACAGGACTGGATTCTAGTGACCATGGATGCAAGCCTCCGAGGCTGGGGGGCAGTCACAATGGGAGAAAACTTCCAAGGAAGATGGTCAAGTCAGGAAACTTGTCTCAACATAAATGTTCTGGAGTTAAGGGCCATTTACAACGGCCTTCTGCAAGCGGAACATCTTCTTCGAGATCTGCCTGTACTGATCCAGTCGGGCAATGTAACAGCAGTAGCGTACATAAACTGTCAGGGCGGAACGGAAAGCAGAGCGGCAATGGCATAAGCCCAATGATTTTCCGCTGGGCGGAAAAGCATACAAGCGCTCTGTCAGCGATCTTCATTCCAGGAGTGGACAACTGGGAAGCAGACTTCCTCAGCAGACACTATCTCTCTCCAGGAGAGTGGGGTCTCCACCAAGAAGTCTTCGCAGAGGTGACAGGTTGTTGGGGAGTTCCTCAAGTACACATGATGGCATCTCGTCTCAACAAGAAGCTTCAGAGATATTATTCCAGGTCAAGGGACCCTCAAGCAATAGCAGTGGATGCTCTGGTGACACCATGGGTGTTTCAGTCGGTGTATGTATTCCCTCCACTTCCTCTCATTCCAAAAGTTCTAAAGATCATAAGAATAACAAGGATCCGGGCGATCCTCATTGTCCCAGACTGGCCAAGGAGTGCTTGGTATCCAGATTTTCAGGAATTACTCATAGGAGATCCCTGGCCTCTTCCTCTGCGCGAGGACGTGTTACAACAGGGGCCGTGCGAGTATCAGGACTTACTGCGGCTACGTTTGACGGCATGGCAGTTGAGCCCAAAATCCTAGCCCGTAAGGGTATTCCCAGTGAAGTCATTCCCACACTTATTCAGGCCAGAAAAGGGGTAACGTCTAAACATTACCACCGTATTTGGAGGAAATATGTTCCTTGGTGTGAATCCAAGGGGGCTTCTACGGAAGAGTTTCGGCTAGGCCGTTTTCTCCATTTTCTACAAGCAGGTGTGGATGCGGGCCTAAAATTAGGCTCAGTTAAGGTACAGATTTCAGATTTATCGGTTTTCTTTCAGAAACAATTGGCCTCCCTTCCAGAAGTTCAGACTTTCGGGAAAGGCGTTTTGCACATCCAACCTCCATTTGTGCCTCCAGTGGCACCATGGGATCTTAATGTGGTGTTGCAGTTCCTTCAATCACATTGGTTTGAACTTTTACGGAAGGTGGAGTTGACCACTTTCCAAGTGAGGAATTTCATCCTGTTGGCCTTGGCATCTGCAAGGCGGGTGTCTGAGTTGGCGGCCTTGTCTCACAAGAGCCCTTTTCTCTATCGTCCTAGTGGATGCTGGGGTTCCTGAAAGGACCATGGGGAATAGCGGCTCCGCAGGAGACAGGGCACAAAAAGTAAAGCTTTAGGATCAGGTGGTGTGCACTGGCTCCTCCCCCTATGACCCTCCTCCAAGCCTCAGTTAGATTTTTGTGCCCGGCCGAGAAGGGTGCAATCTAGGTGGCTCTCCTAAAGAGCTGCTTAGAAAAGTTTAGCTTAGGTTTTTTATTTTACAGTGAGTCCTGCTGGCAACAGGATCACTGCAACGAGGGACTTAGGGGAGAAGAAGTGAACTCACCTGCGTGCAGGATGGATTGGCTTCTTTGGCTACTGGACATTAGCTCCAGAGGGACGATCACAGGTACAGCCTGGATGGTCACCGGAGCCTCGCCGCCGGCCCCCTTGCAGATGCTGAAAAGAGAAGAAGGTCCAGAATCGGCGGCAGAAGACTCCTCAGTCTTCTTAAGGTAGCGCACAGCACTGCAGCTGTGCGCCATTGCTCTCAGCACACTTCACACGGCAGTCACTGAGGGTGCAGGGCGCTGGGAGGGGGGCGCCCTGGGAGGCAATGTAAACCTATTTTTTGGCAAAAAATACCTCACATATAGCCTCCGGGGGCTATATGGAGATATTTAACCCCTGCCAGAATCCGTTGAAGAGCGGGAGACGAGCCCGCCGAAAAAGGGGCGGGGCCTATCTCCTCAGCACACAGCGCCATTTTCCCTCACAGAAAGGCTGGAGGGAAGGCTCCCAGGCTCTCCCCTGCACTGCACTACAGAAACAGGGTTAAAACAGAGAGGGGGGGCACTAATTTGGCGTTAGAAATATATAAAAAGATGCTATAAGGGAAAACACTTATATAAGGTTGTCCCTATATAATTATAGCGTTTTTTGGTGTGTGCTGGCAAACTCTCCCTCTGTCTCTCCAAAGGGCTAGTGGGTCCTGTCCTCTATCAGAGCATTCCTTGTGTGTGTGCTGTGTGTCGGTACGTGTGTGTCGACATGTATGAGGACGATGTTGGTGAGGAGGCGGAGCAATTGCCTGTAATGGTGATGTCACTCTCTAGGGAGTCGACACCGGAATGGATGGCTTATTTAGGGAATTACGTGATAATGTCAACACGCTGCAAGGTCGGTTGACGACATGAGACGGCCGACAAACAATTAGTACCGGTCCAGACGTCTCAAAAACACCGTCAGGGGTTTTAAAACGCCCGTTTACCTTAGTCGGTCGACACAGACACAGACACGGACACTGAATCCAGTGTCGACGGTGAATAAACAAACGTATTCCTTATTAGGGCCACACGTTAAGGGCAATGAAGGAGGTGTTACATATTTCTGATACTACAAGTACCACAAAAGAGGGTATTATGTGGGATGTGAAAAAACTACCTGTAGTTTTTCCTGAATCAGATAAATTAAATGAAGTGTGTGATGATGCGTGGGTTCCCCCCGATAGAAAATTATTGGCGGTATACCCTTTCCCGCCAGAAGTTAGGGCGCGTTGGGAAACACCCCTTAGGGTGGATAAGGCGCTCACACGCTTATCAAAACAAGTGGCGGTACCGTCTATAGATAGGGCCGTCCTCAAGGAGCCAGCTGACAGGAGGCTGGAAAATATCATATAAAAGTATATACACACATACTGGTGTTATACTGCGACCAGCGATCGCCTCAGCCTGGATGTGCAGAGCTGGGGTGGCTTGGTCGGATTCCCTGACTAAAAATATTGATACCCTTGACAGGGACAGTATATTATGGACTATAGAGCATTTAAAGGATGCATTTCTATATATGCGAGATGCACAGAGGGATATTTGCACTCTGGCATCAAGAGTAAGTGCGATGTCCATATCTGCCAGAAGATGTTTATGGACACGACAGTGGTCAGGTGATGCAGATTCCAAACGGCACAAAGGTGTATTGCCGTATAAAGGAAGAGGAGTTATTTGGGGTCGGTCCATCGGACCTGGTGGCCACGGCAACTGCTGGAAAATCCACCGTTTTTACCCTAAGTCACATCTCTGCAGAAAAAGACACCGTCTTTTCAGCCTCCGTCCTTTCGTCCCTATAAGAGTCATATTTGCCCAGGGATAGAGGAAAGGGAAGAAGACTGCAGCAGGCAGCCCATTCCCAGGAACAGAAGCCTTCCACCGCTTCTGCCAAGCTCTCAGCATGACGCTGGGACCGTACAGGACCCCTGGATCCTACAAGTAGTATCCCAGGGGTACAGATTGGAATGTCGAAACGTTTCCCCCTCGCAGGCTCCTGAAGTCTGCTTTATATCCCTCCGACAAGGAGGCAGTATTGGAAAAAATTCACAAGCTGTATTCCCAGCAGGTGATAATCAAATTACCCCTCCTACAACAAGGAAAGGGGTATTATTCCACACTATATTGTGGTACTGAAGCCAGAAGGCTAGGTGAGACCTATTCTAAATCTAAAAAAATTTGAACACTTACAAAGGTTCAAATCAAGATGGAGTCACTCAGAGCAGTGATAACGAACCAGGAAGAAGGGGACTATATAGTGTCCCGGGACATCAGGGATGCTTACCTCCATGTCCCAAATTTGCCCTTCTCACTAAGGGTACCTCAGGTTCGTGGTATAGAACTGTCACTGTCAGTTTCAGACGCTGCCGTTTGGATTGTCCACGGCACCCCGGGTCTTTACCAAGGTAATGGCCGAAATGATGATTCTTCTTCGAAGAAAAGGCGTCTTAATTACCCCTTACTTGGACGATCTCCTGATAAGGGCAATGTCCAGGGAACAGTTGGAGGTCGGAGTAGCACTATCTCGGATACTGCTACAACAGCACGGATGGATTCTAAATATTCCAAAATCGCAGCTGATCCTGACGACACGTCTGCTGTGCCTAGGGATGATTCTGGACACAGTCCAGAAAAAGGTGTTTCTCCCGGAAGAGAAAGCCAGGGAGTTATCCGAGCTAGTCAAGAACCTCCTAAAACCAGGAAAAGTGTCAGTGCATCATTGCACAAGGGTCCTGGTAAAAATGGTGGCTTCCTACGAAGCAATTCCATTCGGCAGATTTCACGCAAGAACTTTTCAGTGGGATCTGCTGGACAAATGGTCCGGATCGCATCTTCAGATGCATCAGCGGATAACCCTATATCCAAGGACAAGGGTGTCTCTCCTGTGGTGGTTACAGAGTGCTCATCTTCTAGAGGGCCGCAGATTCGGCATTCAGGATTGGATGCTGGTGACCACGGAGGCCAGCCCGAGAGGCTGGGGAGCAGTCACACAAGGAAAAAATTTCCAGGGAGTGTGATCAAGTCTGGAGACTTTTCGCCACATAAATATACTGGAGCTAAGGGTAAATTTATAATGCTCTAAGCTTAGCAAGACCTCTGCTTCAAGGTCAGCCGGTATTGATCCAGTGGGAAAAACATCACGGCAGTCGCCCACGTAAACAGACAGGGCGGCACAAGAAGCAGGAGGGCAATGGCAAAAACTGCAAGGACTTTTCGCTGGGCGGAAAATCATGTGATAGCACTGTCAGCAGTGTTTCATTCCGGGAGTGGAAACTGGGAAGCAGACTTCCTCAGCAGGCACGACCTCCACCCGGGAGAGTGGAAACTTCATCGGGAAGTTTTTCCACATGATTGTGAACCGTTGGGAAATACCAAAGGTGGACATGATGGCGTCCCGTCTGAACAAAAAACGGGACAGGTATTGCGCCAGGTCAAGAAACCCTCAGGCAATAGCTGTGGACGTTCTGGTAACACCGTGGGTGTACCAGTCGGTGTATGTGTTCCCTCCTCTGCTTCTCATACCTAAGGTACTGAGAATTATAAGACGTAGAGGAGAAAGAACTATACTCATGGCTCCGGATTGGCCAAGAAGGACTTGGTACCCGGAACTTCAAGAGATGCTCACAGAGGACTTATGGCCTCTGCCGCTAAGAAGGGACTTGCTTCAGCAAGTACCATGTCTGTTCCAAGACTTACCGCAGCTGCGTTTGACGGCATGGCGGTGGAACGCCGGATCCTAAGGGAAAAAGGCATTCCGGAAGAGGTCATTCCTACCCTGGTCAAAGCCAGGAAGGAGGTGACCGCACAACATTATCACCACATGTGGCGAAAATATGTTGCGTGGTGTGAGGCCAGGAAGGCCCCACGAAGAAATTTCAACTCTGTCGATTCCTGCGTTTCCTGCAAACAGGAGTGTCTATGGGCCTCAAATTGGGGCCCATTAAGGTTCAAATTTCGGCCCTGTCGATTTTCTTCCAGAAAGAATTGGCTTCAGTTCCTGAAGTCCAGAAGTTTGTCAAGGGAGTATTGCATATACAACCCCCTTTTGTGCCTCCAGTGGCACTGTGGGATCTCAACGTAGTTCTGGGATTCCTCAAATCACATTGGTTTAAAACCAGTCAAATCTGTGGATTTGAAGCATCTCACATGAAAAGTGACCATGCTCTTGGCCCTGGCCTGGGCCAGGCGAGTGTCAAATTGGTGGGTTTTTTCTCAAAAAAGCCCATATCTGTTTGTCCATTCGGACAGGGCAGAGCTGCGGACTCGTCCCCAGTTCTCTCCCTAAGGTGGTGTCAGTGTTTCACCTGAACCAGCTTATTGTGGTGCTTTGCGCCTACTAGGGACTTGGAGGACTCCAAGTTGCTGGATGTTGTCAGGGCCCTGAAAGTATAGGTTCCAGGACGGCTGGAGTCAGGAAAACTGACTTGCTGTTATCCTGTATGCACCCAACAAACTGGGTGCTCTTGCTTCTAAGCAGACTATTGCTAGTTGGATGTGTAATACAATTCAGCTTGCACATTCTGTGGCAGGCCTGCCACAGCCAAAATATGTAAATGCCCATTCCACAAGGAAGGTGGGCTCATCTCGGGCGGCTGCCCGAGGGGTCTCGGCTTTACAACTTTGCCGAGCGGCTATTTAGTCAGGGGCAAACACGTTTGTAAAATCCTACAAATTTGATACCCTGGCTAAGGAGGACCTGGAGTTCTCTCATTCGGTGCTGCAGAGTCATCCGCACTCTCCCGCCCGTTTGGGAGCTTTGGTATAATCCCCATGGTCCTTTCAGGAACCCCAGCATCCACTAGGACGATAGAGAAAATAAGAATTTACTTACCGATAATTCTATTTCTCGGAGTCCGTAGTGGATGCTGGGCGCCCATCCCAAGTGCGGATTATCTGCATTACTTGTACATAGTTACAAAAATCGGGTTATTATTGTTGTGAGCCTTCTTTTCAGAGGCTCCGCTGTTATCATACTGTTAACTGGGTTCAGATCACAGGTTGTACAGTGTGATTGGTGTGGCTGGTATGAGTCTTACCCGGGATTCAAAATCCTTCCTTATTGTGTACGCTCGTCCGGGCACAGTATCCTAACTGAGGCTTGGAGGAGGGTCATAGTGGGAGGAGCCAGTGCACACCACCCGATCCTAAAGCTTTACTTTTTGTGCCCTGTCTCCTGCGGAGCCGCTATTCCCCATGGTCCTTTCAGGAACCCCAGCATCCACTACGGACTCCGAGAAATAGAATTATCGGTAAGTAAATTCTTATTATTTGATCTTCCATGAAGATACAGCTGAATTGAGGACACGTCAACAATTTCTACCGAAGGTGGGTTCCTCTTTCCACATGAACCAACCTATTGTGGTGCCTGTGGCTACTGACGCCTTCGCTGAGTCAAAATCTCTGGATGTGGTCAGAGCTTTGAAGATTTATGTCGCCAGAACGGCTCAAATTAGGAAAACAGAGGCTCCGTTTGTCCTGTATGCTCCCAACAAGGTTGGGTGTCCTGCTTCCAAGCACATCATTGCACGCTGGATCTGTAACACGATTCAACATGCTCATTCCACAGCTGGATTGCTGTCACTGGAATCGGTGAAGGCCCATTCTACTAGAAAGGTGGGCTCATCCTGGGCTGCTGCCCGGGGGTTCTCGGCATTGCAACTTTGCCTTGCAGCTACTTGGTCGGGGTCAAACACATTTGCAAAGTTCTACAAGTTTGACACCTTGGCCGATGAAGATCTTAAGTTCGGTCAATCGGTGCTGCAGAGTCATCCGCACTCTCCCGCCTATTCTAGAGCTTTGGTATAACCCCATGGTTCTATGGTGACCCCAGCATCCTCTAGGACGTATGAGAAAATAGGATTTTAATACCTACCGGTAAATCCTTTTCTCTTAGTCCGTAGAGGATGCTGGGCGCCCGTCCCAGTGCGTACTGTATCTGCAGTTATTAGTTGTAGTTACACACATGTTGTGTTATGTTTGTCAGCATGTTGCTGCAATTGTTCATGCCGTTGGCTTGTGTTCTGTTGAATGCCACGTTGTGCGGCATGCTTGAAGTGTGAACTGGTATGAATCTCACCTTAGTTTAACAATAAATCCTTTCCTCGAAATGTCCGTCTCCCTGGGCACAGTTCCTATAACTGGAGTCTGGAGGAGGGGCATAGAGGTAGGAGCCAGTTCACACCCTTTCAGAGTCTTAAAGTGCCCATGTCTCCTGCGGATCCCGTCTATACCCCATGGTTCTATGGTGACCCCAGCATCCTCTACGGACTAAGAGAAAAGGATTTACCGGTAGGTATTAAAATCCTATTTTCTCTGACGTCCTAGTGGATGCTGGGAACTCCGTAAGGACCATGGGGAATAGCGGCTCCGCAGGAGACTGGGCACATCTAAAGAAAGCTTTAGGACTAGCTGGTGTGCACTGGCTCCTCCCCCTATGACCCTCCTCCAGTTAGATTTCTGTGCACACTAGGGGCTCTCCTGAGCTCTTTGTGAAAGTTTTAGTTTAGGTTTATTATTTTCAGTGAGACCTGCTGGCAACAGGCTCACTGCATCGTGGGACTAAGGGGAGAAGAAACGGACTCACCTGAGTGCAGAGTGGATCGGGTTTCTTAGGCTACTGGACATTAGCTCCAGAGGGACGATCACAGGTTCAGCCTGGATGGGTCACCGGAGCCGCGCCGCCGTCCCCCTTACAGAGCCAGAAGAGCGAAGAGGTCCGGTGAAATCGGCGGCAGAAGACGATCCTGTCTTCAGATAAGGTAGCGCACAGCACCGCAGCTGTGCGCCATTGCTCTCAGCACACTTCACACTCCGGTCACTGAGGGTGCAGGGCGCTGGGGGGGCAGCGCCCTGAGACGCAATAAATCGATAAAACCTTATATGGCTAAAATAAATGCATCACATATAACTCCTGGGCTATATGGATGCATTTAACCCCTGCCAAAACATATAAAAAAAAGGATGATAGGCTCCGCCCCTTTCTCGGCGTCCTTATCTCCTCAGCACACTGGCGCCATTTTCCCTCACAGCTCAGTTGGAGGGAAGCTCCCTGGCTCTCCCCTGCAGTCACTACACTACAGAAAGGGGTTAAAAAAGAGAGGGGGGCACAAATTAGGCGCAGTATAAACAATACAGCAGCTATAAAGGGAAAAACACTTATATAAGGTTATCCCTGTATATATATATATAGCGCTCTGGTGTGTGCTGGCAAACTCTCCCTCTGTCTCCCCAAAGGGCTAGTGGGTCCTGTCCTCTATCAGAGCATTCCCTGTGTGTGTGCTGTGTGTCGGTACTTTTGTGTCGACATGTATGAGGAGAAAAATGATGTGGAGACGGAGTAGAGTGTCTGTAATAGTGTTGTCACCCCCTAGGGGGTCGACACCTGAGTGGATGTACTGTTGAAATTGCGTGACAGTGTCAGCTTTGTATAAAAGACAGTGGTTGACATGAGACAGCCGGCTACTCAGCTTGTGCCTGTCCAGACGTCTCATACAGGGGATCTAAAGCGCCCGTTACAGACGCCGACACGGATACTGGCTCCTGTGTCGACGGTGAAGAGACAACCGTGATTTCCAATAGGGCCACACATTGCATGATTGAGGCAATGGTAAATGTTTACACTTTTCTGATGATATGAATACCACCAAAAAAGTTGTATTATGTTTGGTGAGGAAAAACTTCCTATAGTTTTTCCTGACTCTGAAAAATAAAATGAGGTGTGTGATGATGCGTGGGTTTTCCTCCGATAACAATTGATAATTCTAAAAAGTTATTGGCAGTATACCTTTTCCCGCCAGAGGTTAGGGTGCGTTTGGAAACACCCCCTACAGGGGATAAGGCGCTCACACGATTGTAAGAACAAGGGCTCTACCCTCTCTTGAGATGGCCGCCCTTAAGGATCCTGCTGATAAAAAGCAGGAGGGTATCCTAAAATGTATTTACACACATACTGGTGTTATACTGCGACCAGCAATCGCCTCAGCCTGGATGTGCAGTGCTGGGTGGCGTGGTTGGATTCCCTGACTGGAAATATTGACATCCTAGATACAGTATATTATTGCCTATAGAGCAATTAAAAGATGCTTTTCTATATATGCATGATGCACAGCGGAATATTTGCCGACTGGCATCAAGTATAAGTGTTTTGTATTCTAGTAAAGTGGTCAGGGATTCCAAACGGCATTTGGAAGTATTGCCTTAAAAAAGGGGATGTACCCTAGGTCGCCTCTCAAAATAAGACGCCGTATTATCAGGCGCAGTCCTGGTTGGCAAGCGGACAAAAGGGTTCCTCTTTTCTGCTCGTGACAGAGGGAGAGGAAAATGGCTGCAGAGATCAGCCAGTTCCCAGGAACAGAAACCCTTTTCCACCGCTGCCAAGCCCTCGGTATGACGCTAGGGCTTTACGAGTTCAGGCACGGTGGGGGCCCGTTCTCAGTGAATTTCAGTGCGCAGTGGGCTCACTCGCAAGTAGACCCTTGGATCCTTCAGGTAATATTTCAGGGGTACAAATTGGAATTCGAGACGTATTCCCCTCGCCGTTTCCAAAAGTCTGTTTTACCGACGTCTCCCGCTGACAGGGAGGCAGTTTTGGAAGCCATTCACAAGCTGTATTCCCAGCAGGTGATAATAAAGGTACCCCTCCTGCAACAGGGAACGGGGTATTATTCCACACTATTGTGGTACCGAAGCCAGACGGCTCGGTGAGACCGATTTTAAAATCTAAAATCTTTGAACACTTACATACAGAGGTTCAAATTCAAAATTGAGTCACTCAGAGCAGTGATTGCAAACCTGGAAGAAGGGGACTACATGATGTCTCGGGACATCAAGGATGCTTACCTTCATGTCAAAATTTACCCTTCTCACCAAAGGTATCTCAGGTTATGGTACAGAACTGTCACTATCAGTTCAGACGCTGCCGTAGGGATGGTCCACGGCACCCCGGGTCTTTACTGAAGTAATGACCGAAATGATGATATTCCTTCGAAGGAAGGGAATTTTAGTTATCCTTTACTTGGACGATTCCCTGATAAGGGTAAGATCCAGAGAACAGTTGGAGGTCGGTGTAGCACTATCTCAGGTAGTGTTGCGGCAGCACGAGTGGATTCTCAATATTCCAAAATCGCAGCTGGTTCCGACGACTTGTCTTCTGTTCCTAGGGATGATCCTGGACACAGTCCAGAAAGAAGGTGTTTCTCCCGGAGGAGAAAGCCAGGGAGTTATCCGAGCTAGTCAGGAACCTCCTAAAACCGAACCAAGTCTCAGTGCATCAATGCACAAGGGTTCTGGGTAAAAATGGTGGCTTCCTACGAAGCAATCCCATTCGGCAGATTCCACACAAGAACTTTCCAGTGGAACCTACTGGACAAATGGTCCGGGTCGCATCTTCAGATGCATCAGCGGATAACCCTGTCACCAAGGACAAGGGTGTCCCTCCTGTGGTGGTTGCAGAGTGCTCATCTTCTAGAGGGCCGCAGATTCGGCATTCAGGACTGGGTCCTGGTGACCACGGATGCCAGCCTGCGAGGCTGGGGAGCAGTCACACAGGGAAGGAATATCCAGGGCTTATGGTCAAGCCTGGAGACAAAAATATCCTGGAACTAAGGGCCATTTACAATGCCCTAAGTCAAGAAAAGCCTCTGCTTCAGGGTCAACCGGTATTGATCCAGTCGGACAACATCATGGCTGTCGCCCACGTAAACAGACAGGGCGGCACAAGAAGCAGGAGGGCAATGGCAGAAGCTGCACGGATTCTCTGCTGGGCGGAAAATCTTGTGATAGCACTGTCAGCAGTGTTCATTCAGGGAGTGGACAACTGGGAAGCAGACTTCCTCAGCATGACCTCCACCCGGGGGAGTGGGGACTTCACCCAGAAGTCTTCCAACTGATTGTAAACCGTTGGGAAAAACCAAAGGTGGACATGATGGCGTCCCGTCTTAACAAGAAACTGGACAGATATTGCGCAAGGTCAAGGGACCCTCAGGCAATAGCGGTGGACGCTCTGGTGACACCGTGGGTGTACCAGTCAGTGTATGTGTTCCCTCCTCTGCCTCTCATACCAAAAGTACTGAGAATCATAAGAAGGAGAGGAGTAAGAACGATACTCGTGGTTCCGGATTGGCCAAGAAGGACTTGGTACCCGGAACTTCAAGAGATGCTCACGGAAGACCCGTAGCCTCTACCTCTAAGAAAGGACCTGCTCCAGCAGGGGCCTTGTCTGTTCCAAGACTTACCGCGGCTGCGTTTGACGGCATGGCGGTTGAACGCCGGATCCTGAAGGAAAAAGGCATTCCAGATGAAGTCATCCCTACCCTGGACAAAGCCAGGAAGGATGTAACCGCAAAACATTATCACCACATTTGGCAAAAATATGTTGCGTGGTGTGAGGCCAAGAAGGCCCCTACAGAGGAATTTCAACTAGGTCGTTTCCTCCATTTCCTGCAGACAGGACTGTCTATGGGCCTAAAATTAGGGTCCATTAAGGTTCAAATTTCGGCCCTGTCGATTTTCTTCCAGAAAGAACTGGCTTCAGTACCTGAAGTTCAGACATTTGTAAAAGGGGTACTGCATATACAACCTCCTTTTGTGCCTCCAGTGGCACCTTGGGATCTCAATGTTGTTTTGAGGTTCCTTAAGTCACATTGGTTTGAACCACTCACCACTATGGACTTAAAATATCTCACATGGAAGGTGACGATGCGGTTAGCCCTGGTTTCAACCAGGCGTGTGTCAGAATTGGCGGCTTTTATCATATAAAAGCCCTTACTTAATGTTTCATTCTGACAAGGCAGAATTGAGGACTCGTCCTCAATTTCTCCCTAAGGTGGTTTCTGCTTTTCACATGAACCAACCTATTGTGGTGCCTGCGGCTACTAGGGACTTGGAGGACTCCAAGTTACTTGACGTGGTCAGGGCCCTGAAAATATGTTTCCAGGACGGCTGGAGTCAAAGTCTGACTCGCTGTTTATCCTGTATGCACCCAACAAGCTGGGTGCTCCTGCTTCTAAAGCAGACTATTGCTCGTTGGATTTGTAGTACAATTCAGCTTGCACATTCTGTGGCAGGCCTGCCACAGCCAAAATCTGTAAAAGCCCATTCCACAAGGAAAGTGGGCTCATCTTGGGCGGCTGCCCGAGGGGTCTCGGCTTTACAACTTTGCCGAGCAGCTACTTGGTCAGGCGCAAACACGTTTGCTAAATTCTACAAATTTGATACCCTGGCTGAGGAGGACCTGGAGTTCTCTCATTCGGTGCTGCAGAGTCATCCGCACTCTCCCGCCCGTTTGGGAGCTTTGGTATAATCCCCATGGTCCTTACGGAGTTCCCAGCATCCACTAGGACGTCAGAGAAAATAAGATTTTACTTACCGATAAATCTATTTCTCGTAGTCCGTAGTGGATGCTGGGCGCCCATCCCAAGTGCGGATTGTCTGCAATACTTGTACATAGTTATTGTTAACTAAATCGGGTTATTGTTGTTGTGAGCCATCTTTTCAGAGGCTCCTTCGTTGTTATCATACTGTTAACTGGGTTCAGATCACAAGTTGTACGGTGTGATTGGTGTGGCTGGTATGAGTCTTACCCGGGATTCAATATCCTTCCTTATTATGTACGCTCGTCCGGGCACAGTATCCTAACTGAGGCTTGGAGGAGGGTCATAGTGGGAGGAGCCAGTGCACACCAGCTAGTCCTAAAGCTTTCTTTAGATGTGCCCAGTCTCCTGCGGAGCCGCTATTCCCCATGGTCCTTACGGAGTTCCCAGCATCCACTACGGACTACGAGAAATAGATTTATCGGTAAGTAAAATCTTATTTTCTCTTACGTCCTGGTGGATACTGGGGAACTGTATTGTAGTACCATGGGGAAGTCCCAAAGCACCCAAACTGGTGGGAGAGTACAGAGACCCGTGCAAAACCGCTTGACCAAAGTGAAGGTCATTCTTGGCCAAGGTGTCGAACCTATAGAATTTAACAAAAGTGTTCGAAGCAGACCCAGTAGCTGCTTGGCACAGCTGTAAGGCTGAGAAACCCCGGGTAGCCGCCCAGGAAAGCACACAGACCTCGTTGAGTGAGCCTGAATAGATGTCGAGAAAGGCAGAGCTGCTGAAGTATAGGCTGGTTGGATGGTCAACCTGAGCCAACGAGCAATAGATTGGTCGTCCGGCTGTTAAGCAATCTTGGAGGCATCATAAAGGACAAACGGCAAATCAGATTTCCGATGACAAGCAGTCTTTTGACATAAACCTTCAGAGCCCTCACCACATCCAAGAACTCTGGGCCAACAGAAGCGTCAGACAACACTGTAACCACAATAGGTTGATTCACGTGAAAAGCTGACATCACTTTCAGCAAAAACTGAGGGCAGAACTCCGGATACGGCCTATCTTCATGAAAAATCAAATAAGGGCTCTTACAGGATAAGGCCCCCAATTCCGAGAGACGTCTGGCAGACGCCAATGCTAGCAACATTGGTCTTCCAGGTAAGAAATTTCAATTCCACCATATGTAAGGGTTCAAACCAGTCCGACTGAAGAAAGGACAAAACCACATTCAGATCCCATGGAGCCGTGGGAGGCACAAAAGGCGGTTGCAAGTGAAGAACTCCTTTCAGGAAGGTCTGTACTTCTGGCAAGAGAGCAAGTTGCTTCTGGAAGAAAATAGAGCACGTCGAAAGCTGCACTTTTATAGAGCCTAAATGAAGGCTCATATCCACTCCCGCTTGCAGGAAAAGTAGAAAGTGACCAATTCTAAATTCCACCAGAGACACCTTTCTACTTTCACACCATAAAACATACTTTTTCCGGATACGATGATCATGTTTTAACGTAACTATCTTCCTGGCCTGGACCATAGTGGAAATAACACTGGAGGGAAGACCTTTTCTGGCTAGAATCTCCCTCTCAACTCCCAAGCTATCAAACGTAGCCGTGGAAAGTCTGGATTGACGAATGGACCTTGCTGATGGAGATCCTTTTGGAGTGGCAGAGGCCATGGATCCTCCAGAGCCATGGTTAGGAGGTCAGAATACCACACCCGTCGAGTCCAATCCGGGGCAATCAGAATTGCTTGAACGCTTTCCCTTCTTTATTCTTTTTAGAACCCTTGGGATTAGCGGTATTGGAGAGAACAGGTACACAAACTGGTACATCCATGGCGTCAACGTGTCCACTGCTTCAGCCTGCGGATCCCTTGTTCTGGAACAGTAACGGCATAGCTTCTTGTTGAGACAAGAAGCCATCAGATCTATCTGCGGACAACCCCAAAGGTGAATCAACTGTTGAAACACCTGAGGATGTTGGCTTCACTCCACCGGATGGAGGTCGTGTTTGCTGAGAAAGTCTGCTTCACAGTTGTCCACTCCTGGAATGAAAATGGCTGAGATGGCCTTTGCATTGGCCTCCACCCAGAAGAGTATCTTTGACACTTTTCGCATTGCCGCTCTGCTGCTTGTTCCTCCCTGTCCATTTATGTACGCTACTGTCATGGTGTTGTCCAGTTGATCCTGGATCGCTTGATCCCTCAGGAGATGGGAAGCTTGCAGAAAGGCATTGTAAATTGCCCTGAGTTCCAGGATGTTTATCGTCAGAGCAGATTCCTGACTTGACCATATCCTCCATGAGTGGATATTGAAATGCCTGCCTTCTACTAGGTGAGGGACTTGTAGCCACCACACTAGAGAAATCTGGGCTTTTGGAGATAAGATCACATCCCGATGCATGTGAAGGTGAGATCCTGACCATTTGTCCAGCAAATCCAGTTGAAATGGCTGGGCATGAAACCTGCCGTATTGGATTGCCTCGTAAGCGGCTACTATCCTGCCCAGCAAGCGTCTGCAAATATGTATTGATACCCTGCGAGGGTGGAGTACTGAGCGGACCATAGCTTGGATTGCCAAAGTCTTGTCCATCGGAAGAAACACCCTTTGAGATACTGTATCCAGTATCATTCCCAGGATCTGAATTCGTTGGGCCAGTTCCAGGTGAGATTTCTGAAAATGTAAGATCCACCCATGAGCGTCGGATTGATGCTGTGCAGGAGACGTTCCCTGGACATAGCCTTTATCAGGGGATCGTCCAAGTAGGGGACTATTGACTCCCATCATGCGCAGTTGCAGCATCATCTCCGCCATGACCTTGGTGAAGATCTTCGTAGTGAGGCCAAAGGGTATGGCCTGATACTGGATATGGTTGTCCAATATGGTGAACCTGAGGTAAGCCTGATGAGGGAGCCACATGGGAATGTGCATCCTTGACATCTAGAGATACCAAGAATTCCCTCTGCTCCAGACCGGACATCACTGCCCGCAGGGATTCCATCTTGAATTTGAACACCCATAGATACGGGTATAGGGACTTCAGGTTCAATATTGGTCGCACCGAACAGTCTGGTTTTGGAACGACAAAAAGACTGTAGAAAAAGAACCCTGTTGTGTAACGGAGGAGGTACTGGAACCACCACTCCTATCTACAAAAGGTTTTGACTAGCCTCTTGCAATTTAACTTTTGCTGCTTTGTGAAGCTGGTAAGCCTGACTTCAAAAATCTGTGAGGAGGAAGTGCTTGAAATTCTAGCCGGTATCCCTTGGAGATGAGGTCCCTTACCCAAGGATCCTGGCAGGACTTCGGAAGTGTTGAAGGCGAGCACCTTCCTTAAAGTCGCCCTGCTGTTGGGGCCAACCGTCATGCAGAAGGCTTAGTGGCAGGGGATCCGGTTTTCGGGTCCAATGATGCAGCAGCTGCAGGCTTATGGGACTTACCATGAGATCATCTAGGAGTAGTGGAGACCCCTCGGCCTCTGCCTCAGAACCTTGCCACACGAAAGGACTGCAAGAAGGATCCTGAGTAAGAACGTCTGGCAGCTGGTGCAGCCGACGGCAGATAGATAGACTTATCCGCCGTTGCTCGAGAGTTCCATTTATTTAACTAGTCTCCAAACAAGGCATCACCTGTTAACGGAAGATTTTCTACACCCTTCTTGGATGCAGCGTCCGCTGACCATTGACGTAACCACAGAGTTCTGCGGGCTGAAACTGCTATAGCAGTAGTGCAACCATTTATCTTACACAATTCTTTTATAGCTTCGCTCATAAAATTTGCAGCATCCTGTATGTGTTGCAGCAGAGTAATGACCTCATCCTGGGGCAGAGTGTCCAATCCATTAATATTAGCAGACCACTTGACTACTGCCCTTGAAATCCAACCACAAACTATTGTGGGGTGCTGTGCTACGCCCGCTGCCGTGTATATTGCCTTGAGAGTGGTCTCAATCTTATGGTCAGCAGGGTCTTTTAGGGATATAACCCCTGGTACCGGCAGTACCAACTGTCATCAGCTGGGAGGGGAAATGTAGATAAGAACCTCTGAGGAGTTTTAAATTTTTTGTCGGGGTTCACCCATGCCTCCCTGGCCAGGGAGTTTAATTCCTTAAACACCGGAAATGTGCCTGAGGATTTGGGATTTACATTAAAGTACAACTCTTCATCTGGTTCTGCCTCCTGATCGAGTATGTGAAGAACCTCTCTTACAGCATAAATGAGGGCCTCTACCCCGGGGGACAGAGAGCTGTCCTCATCCATATCATCATCTACATCAGGCTGGTCAGAATCAGACTGTAGCACCTGTGGCAGTGAGCGTTTATGTGAAACCATCAGAGGGGGCTGAGAAGCCTTTCTGGCATCTGCTGCTTAAGCCATACAATCAACACTGTTTTAACACCTGTCTCCTTCCTAGCTGCAGCTAGTTCTGAATTCACATTGTGAATCATGCTCTAAAAAGTATCTAGCCAGTCAGGTGCTTGTGAACTGTGTTCCTGTGGAGATAATGAGCACTGTTTACACATGAGGGACCCCGCAGAAGGAGTAAAGGTACAAGCAGTACACAACCTTGTCAGCAGACATGATGTACACAATGATGATGCAGCGAAAAACCCACTGAAACACCGCTACACAGACCCCAGAGAGCCCCTGAAGTGACAAAGATAACGGAGACCAGCACACAAACACAGCAGTGCTGTGTGTAAAAGTATGTGTATCACCTTAACTTATGTGCTGCGGCGCTACCGCTGATGTGCTCCCCCCCCCCCTGCTATGACCCCCCTGGTATCAGTACAGAGTCTGTAACCGCGTGGGTCCATGGAGGAGCAGCGTGCATGCAGCCTTGTGATCCGCAGCAGCAGAAAATGGCGCCTTCCCGCATCAGGTCCTGCTCTCCGGGAAGCCCCGCCCCCATAATGGCATGCAGTCCCACTTAGTTTTACACTGGCCGACATGATTATACACAGCAAACACAATGCGTACTGACAGTGAGCACCCTGTGGAGCATAATGCCCTGCTGAGCCAGTGTAGTCCGCGGCGTGCACCGCAGCTCGTGGGCTGTGACATGCTGCCAAACTGCACCGGGCACCCGCTGCACCAGGACCCTGGTGTTAACACTCACCGCACCTGCGACTCTTCGGCATCTCTTAGAGGGTGGTGGCTATCTGCTGGTGTAGGCACACAGTGTTGTGTGTGAATCAGCACCTCAGGACCTCAGTTTCCTGTCAGCTGCGATTACGAACCATTAACCCTCAGGACGTTTGTTCGGTCCCTCTCTAAGTCCCATGAAGCAGGTAGACTGGTTGCCAACCAGTACTACCTGAAATATAACTAAAATAAAAAATCAAGGAAACTCTGGCGCTCCAGAGAAATGCACCCGGCTTCTGGGGCACATTTTTCTAAACTGAGTCTGGTAGAAAGGGCATAGAGGGGAGGAGCGAGCGCACACACATACACTCACTAAAGGTTTTAAATTGCCAGGCTCCAGTGGACCCGATCTATACCCCATGGTACTACAGTACAGTTCCCCAGTATCCACTAGGATGTAAGAGAAATTGTATCTTCAATGTCTAGTTATAATAAACATTTAACTTTTTTTTTCTCTAACGTCCTAGAGGATGCTGGTGACTCCGTAAGGACCATGGGTAGAGACTGGCTCCGCAGGAGACATGGGCACTTTAAGAAAGAATTTAGTTCCTGGTGTGCACTGGCTCCTCCCTCTCTGCCCCTTCTCCAGACCTCGGTTTGATTCTGTGCCCAGAGGAGCTGGGTGCTTTTCAGTGAGCTCTCCTGAGTTTGCTGATAGAAAGTTTTTTGTTAGGCTTTTTATTTTCAGGGAGCTCTGCTGGCAACAGACTCCCTGCATCGTGGGACTGAGGGGAGAGAAGCAGCCCTACTCTCTGAAGCTAGGTCCTGCTTCTTAGGCTACTGGACACCATTAGCTCCAGAGGGATCGGTACGCAGAATCTCACCCTCGCCGTCCGTCCCAGAGCCGCGCCGCCGTCCCCCTCGCAGAGCCGGAAGACTAAAGCCGAGTGAGTATGAGAAGCAAGAAGACTTCACAGACGGCAGAAGACTTCGTGATCTTCACTGGAGGTAACGCACAGCACTGCAGCTGTGCGCCATTGCTCCACACACCTACACATACTCCGGTCACTGTTAGGGTGCAGGGCGCAGGGGGGGGGGGGCGCCCTGGGCAGCATTTGGGACCTCATTCTGGCAAATGAACACATATATACAGCTGGGCACTGTATATATGTAGGAGCCCCCGCCAAAGAAATAAAATTTAAGCGGGACAGAAGCCTGCCGCCGAGGGGGCGGGGCTTCTCCCTCAGCACTCACCAGCGCCATTTTTTCTCCACAGCACGCTGAGAGGAAGCTCCCCAGGCTCTACCCTGCTGATACACGGTAGAAGAGGGTTGAAAAGAGAGGGGGGGCACATAATTAGTCGCAAAAAAAAATAAAAAAATTTAAACAGCAGCTACTGGGTTAACATTAAGTTACTGTGTTATTCCTGGGTTATATAGCGCTGGGGTGTGTGCTGGCATACTCTCTCTGTCTCTCCAAAGGGCCTCGTGGGGGAACTGTCTTCAGAAAGGACATTCCCTGTGTGTGTGGTGTCGGTACGCTTGTGTCGACATGTCTGATCTGGAAGGCTATGTGGGAGAGGAGCAGGAGCAAATGATTGTGGTGTCTCCGCCGACGGCGCCGACACCTGATTGGATGGATATGTGGAAGGTTTTAAATGATAATGTAAATTCCTTGCATAAAAGATTAGACAAGGCTGATGCATTGGGACAGGCAGGGTCTCAACCCGTGCCTGATCCTATGTCGCAGGGACCGTCTGGGTCTCATAAGCGCCCACTATCCCAAATTGTTGACACAGATACCGACATGGATTCTGACTCCAGTGTCGATTACGATGTTGCAAAGTTACAGCCAAAGTTGGCTAAATCACTCTGATATATGATTATAGCAATTAAGGAGGTTTTGCACATCACAGAGGAAACCCCTGTCCCTGACACAAGGGTTTATATGTATAAGGGAAATTAACCTGAGGTAACTTTTCCCCCCTCACATGAACTGAATGAGTTATGTGAAAAAGCTTGGGAATCTCCAGATAAAAAACTGCAGATTTCCAAACGGATTCTTATGGCGTATCCTTTGCCGCCAACGGACAGGTTACGATGGGAATCCTCCCCTAGGGTGGACAAAGCTTTAACACGCTTATCCAAAAAGGTAGCCCTGCCGTCCCAGGATACGGCTACCCTCAAGGATGCTGCTGATCGCAAACAGGAGGGTACCCTGAAGTCCATTTATACACATACAGTTACCTTGCTTAGGCCGGCAATTGCGTCGGCCTGGGTCTGTAGTGCAGTAGCTGCATGGACTGATACCTTATCAGAGGAGTTTGATACCCTAGATAGGGATACTGTTTTATTGACCCTGGGGCATATTAAAGACGCTGTCCTTCATATGAGAGATGCTCAAAGAGACATTAGTCTGCTGGGTTCTAGAATAAACGCTATGTCGATTTCTGCCAGAAGGGTCCTGTGGACTCTGCAATGGACAGGTGATGCCGACTCAAAACGACATATGGAGGTTTTACCTTACAGGCGTGAGGAGTTGTTCGGTGAAGGTCTCTCGGACCTGGTCTCCACAGCTACGGCTGGAAAGTCATTTTTTTTGCCTTATGTTCCCTCACAGCCTAAGAGAGCACCGCATTATCAAATGCAGTCCTTTCGTTCACAAAGAAACAAAGTCCGAGGTGCGTCCTTTCTTGCCAGAGGGAGGGGCAGAGGAAAGAAGCTGCACAATACAGCTAGTTCCCAGGAACAGAAGTCCTCCCCGGCCTCTGCAAAATCCACCGCATGACGCTGGAGCAGAGTGGCAATGGCAGAAGCTACCAGGATTCTACGCTGGGCGGAGAATCATGTAAGCGCACTGTCAGCAGTGTTCGTTCCGGGAGTGGACAACTGGGAAGCAGACTTCCTCAGCAGACACGACCTACACCCGGGAGAGTGGGGACTTCATCCAGAAGTCTTCACACAGATTGTGAGTCGGTGGGAACTGCCACAGATAGACATGATGGCGTCCCGCCTCAACAAAAAGCTACAGAGGTATTGCGACAGGTCCAGAGACCCTCAGGCAGTAGCGGTAGACGCCCTCGTGACACCGTGGGTGTTCCGGTCCGTCTATGTGTTTCCTCCTCTTCCTCTCATACCCAAGGTGTTGAGAATAGTAAGAAAAGGAGTGAGAACAATACTCGTTGTTCCAGATTGGCCAAGAAGGACCTGGTATCCAGATCTGCAGGAAATACTCACGGAAAATCCGTGGCCTCTTCCTCTAAGGCAGGACCTGTTGCAACAGGGACCCTGTCTGTTCCAAGACTTACCGCGGCTGCGTTTGACGGCATGGCGGTTGAACGCCGGATCCTAGCGGAAAAGGTATTCTGGTTGAGGTTATCCCTATGCTGATAAAGGCTAGGAAGGAAGTAACAGCAAAACATTATCACCGTATATGGCGAAAATATGTTTCTTGGTGTGAGGCCAGGAATGCTCCTACGGAAGAATTCCATATGGGCCGTTTCCTTCACTTCCTACAAACTGGAGTGGATTTGGGCCTTAAATTAGGCTCCATTAAGGTCCAGATTTCGGCCCTATCCATTTTCTTTCAAAAATAATTGGCTTTTCTCCCAGAAGTTCAGACTTTTGTTAAGGGAGTACTGCATATTCAGCCTCCGTTTGTGCCTCCGGTGGCGCCTTGGGACCTTAATGTGGTCTTGGACTTCCAAAAGTCACACTGGTTTGAACCACTGAAAACCGTGGAGTTGAAATATCTCACTTGGAAGGTGGTCATGTTATTAGCCCTAGCTTCGGCTAGGCGAGTGTCTGAATTAGCGGCTTTATCACATAAAAGCCCCTATCTGGTTTTCCATATGGAAAGAGCGGAATTGCAGACACGTCCTCAGTTCCTGCCAAAAGTTGTTTCATCCTTTCATATGAACCAACCTATTGTGGTGCCTGTGGCTACACGGGACTTAGAGGATTCCGAGTCCCTTGATGTGGTTAGGGCTTTGAAGATTTATGTAGCCAGGACGGCTAGAGTCCGAAAAACAGAAGCACTGTTTGTTCTGTATGCAGCCAAAAAGCTTGGCGGCCCTGCTTCAAAGCAGACTCTTGCTCGCTGGATCTGTAACACGATTCAGCAAGTGCATTCTACGGCTGGTTTGCCGTTACCAAAATCGGTCAAGGCCCATTCCACTAGGAAAGTGGGCTCTTCTTGGGCGGCTGCCCGAGGGGTCTCGGCACTACAGCTGTGTCGAGCTGCTACTTGGTCGGGTACAAACACCTTTGCAAAATTCTATAAGTTTGATACCCTGGTTGAGGAGGACCTCATGTTTGCTCAATCGGTGCTGCAGAGTCATCCGCACTCTCCCGCCCGTTTGGGAGCTTTGGTATAATCCCCATGGTCCTTACGGAGTCCCCAGCATCCTCTAGGACGTTAGAGAAAATAAGATTTTACTTACCGGTAAATCTATTTCTCGTAGTCCGTAGAGGATGCTGGGCGCCCGTCCCAAGTGCGGACTTCTTCTGCAATGCTTGTATATAGTTATTGCTTACATAAGGGTTACGTTATTGTTGCATCGGGCGTGAACTGATGCTATGTTATTGTCATACTGTTTACTGGATTGGTGTGGCTGGTATTATTTATTATTATTATTATTATTACCAGTTATTTATATAGCGCACACCTATTCCGCAGCGCTTTACAGAGAATATTTGGCCATTCACATCAGTCCCTGCCCCAGTGGAGCTTACAATCTATATTCCCTATCACATGTACACACAGACACATTCACGCTAGGGTTAATTTTGTTGGGAGCCAATTAACCTGCCAGTATATTTTTTGGGATTGTGGGAGGAAACCGGAGTACCCGGAGGAAACCCACGCAAGTACGGGGAGAATATACAAACTCCGCACAGTTAGGGCCATGGTGGGAATCGAACCCATGACCTCAGTGCTGTGAGGCAGTAATGCTAACCATTACACCATCCGTACTGGTATGAATCTTGCCCTTGGATTAACAAAAATCCTTTCCTCGTACTGTTAATCTCCTCTGGGCACAGTTCTCTAACTGAGGTCTGGAGGAGGGGCAGAGAGGGAGGAGCCAGTGCACACCAGGAACTAAATTCTTTCTTAAAGTGCCCATGTCTCCTGCGGAGCCCGTCTCTCCCCATGGTCCTTACGGAGTCCCCAGCATCCTCTACCGACTACGATAAATTTATTTACCGGTAAGTAAAATCTTTTTATTTTTATTCTACCATTCTTTTTTTCCCCCTAAGTGATATGAGACTTAAAGGCATGCTAATTTTTAACTCAAAGTGAAAACCGGTTTAGATTTTTTGTACTGTGGTCTTGGTTACATTATATAGGAACAGTGTCATCTGCAGTTGGAGTCTGGGGCATGCATAGGGGGAATCATGCTGTTTATTAATTGAGCTGGACTCAAAGTAAGGGGAATGCTACTGAAAGCAATTACTCGGTTTCATTAGCACGTAATATTTTCACCCGTACTTATTGCAGAACTAGTTAATTTGAACAGAAGCCTGAAAGTGTGTACATCTGTCCTTTATTACTTTGAAAAAAAAAAAAAAAAAGAAAAAAAAAAATATATACATATACATATACACGCATGCATGCACAACACTCCGGCGCTCTTGGCCTCCCCAGATGGGTGTAACTTGCTCCGGTGCCCTCCTCAGGGTAAAACCCTTGTATAGACACAAATGCGAAATAAGAGGCGGCACTCAGCAGACTTGTGAAAAACTTCAATGCAGTGTAATCAGTACGGCCAACGTTTCGGGGACCACCTCCCCGTCTTCTGGACAAGTGTACAGTATCAAACAAACAAATTTATAACAATAAACTTACCCCCCCTGATCAGTTTCCCCGCCAGCGTCATTCACGACCGCGTCTCCCGCGCTCTCAGCCCGGCGTCCACAGCGCATCACATGATGCAGACCACATGATGCGGAAGTGACGTTACGGCGCCCGGCCAGGTCGCGTTACCATGGTGACCCTGGAAACAACAAAAAAACAAACACATGCAAGGTTATCAGACTTAATCATACAGTGTTCCAGTGCATCAGGTCCACTAGGGACATTGTTATATTAAAAAATACATATTATAACGGGCTAAAACCCATACAGTGACTAAATAAACCATATAATTCAGACGATCCCAGACAAACAGGGAACTACATACATACAAATAAATGAACGATCAGGACTGATAACCCCTGCATCTTGCAAATCAATACACATTAAAAAGAACATCAAAAAAGTGCATCATAACAGTGCAACCCAGATTAAAAAATGTATACTCTCAGGCAGCCTATGCTGTTCTCCCAGGCAATCATCAACTCCACCACAATTATATCTTTATAGGTTTTTAAAAAAACTGACTAAAATTATCATTACTAGAACTTATCCACCATTATTTTATGATACATATAAGAAACCTATAGCCTTGGTCTGATTAATTTTTTATGAATGTAGAGAAGACAATAGTGATGTGAGTGAGCTATAGGTTTCTTATATGTATCAAAAAATAATGGTGGATAAGTTCTAGTAATGATAATTTTAGGCAGTTTTTTTAAAAACATATAAAGATATAATTGTGGTGGAGTTGATGATTGCCTGGGAGAACAGCATAGGCTGCCTGAGAGTATACATTTTTTAATCTGGGTTGCACTGTTATGATGCACTTTTTTGATGTTCTTTTTAATGTGTATTGATTTGCAAGATGCAGGGGTTATCAGTCCTGATCGTTCATTTATTTGTATGTATGTAGTTCCCTGTTTGTCTGGGATCGTCTGAATTATATGGTTTATTTAGTCACTGTATGGGTTTTAGCCCGTTATAATATGTATTTTTTAATATAACAATGTCCCTAGTGGACCTGATGCACTGGAACACTGTACGATCGAGTCTGATAACCTTGCATGTGTTTGTTTTTTGTTGTTTCCAGGGTCACCATGGTAACGCGACCTGGCCGGGCGCCGTGACGTCACTTCCGCATCATGTGGTCTGCATCATGTGATGCGTTGTGGACGCCGGGCTGAGAGCGCGGGAGACGCGGCCGTGAATGGCGCTGGCGGGGAAACTGATCAGGGGGGGGTAAGTTTATTGTTATAAATTTGTTTGTTTGACACTGTACACTTGTCCTGAAGACGGGGAGGTGGTCCCCGAAACGTTGGCCGTACTGATTACACTGCATTGAAGTTTCTCTGACGTCCTAGTGGATGCTGGGAACTCCGTAAGGACCATGGGGAATAGACGGGCTCCGCAGGAGACTGGGCACTCCAAAGAAAAGATTAGGTACTATCTGGTGTGCACTGGCTCCTCCCTCTATGCCCCTCCTCCAGACCTCAGTTAGAATCTGTGCCCAGCCAGAGCTGGGTGCTCCTAGTGGGCTCTCCTGAGCTTACTAGTAAAGAAAGTATTTATTAGGTTTTTTATTTTCAGTGAGCTTCTGCTGGCAACAGACTCACTGCTACGTGGGACTGAGGGGAGAGAAGCAAACCTACCTGCTTGCAGCTAGTTTGTGCTTCTTAGGCTACTGGACACCATTAGCTCCAGAGGGTTCGAACACAGGCACCTGTCCTCAATCGTCCGTTCCCGGAGCAGCGCCGCCGACCCCCTTGCAGAGCCAGAAGAACAGAAGCTTGAAGAGATGAAATCGGTGGCTGAAGACTCCTGTCTTCATTAAGGTAGAGCACAGCACCGCAGCTGTGCGCCATTGCTCCCAGCACACTTACACACTCCGGTCACTGTAGGGTGCAGGGCGCTGGGGGGGGGGGGGGGCGCGCCCTGGGCTGCAATTGAAGTACCTTTGGCATAAAACATACATATATACAGTCTAGCACTTAATATATGTAAAAAACCCCGCCATTTTTTTTACATGAAAAGCGGGACAGAAGCCCGCCACTGAGGGGGCGGGGCCTTCTTCCTCAGCACACCAGCGCCATTGTCTCTTCACAGCTCCGCTGGAAGCAGCTCCCCAGGCTCTCCCCTGCAGTATCCAGGTACAAGACAGGATAAAAAGAGAGGGGGGGCACATAAATTTAGGCGCAAAAACAATACAAAAAAAGCAGCTATTGGGTAAATCACTTATTAGCAGTGAATATCCATGTGTTATATAGCGCTGTGGTGTGTGCTGGCATTCTCTCTCTCTGTCTCCCCAAAGGACTTTGTGGGGTCCTGTCCTCAGTCTGAGCATTCCCTGTGTGTGTGCGGTGTGTCGGAACGGCTGTGTCGACATGTTTGATGAGGAAGGTTACGCGGAGGCGGAGCAAGGGCAGATAAGTGTGTTATCGCCCCCGTTGGGGCCGACACCTGATTGGATGGATATGTGGAAGGTCTTAAATGACAATGTAAACTCCTTACATAAAAGGTTTGATGACGCTGCAGCCTTGGGACAGCCGGGGTCTCAGCCCGCGCCTGCCCAGGCGACTCAGAAGCAGTCAGGGGCTCATAAACGCCCTCTATCTCAGATGGTTGACACAGATGCCGACACAGAGTCCGACTCCAGTGTCGACGATGAGGCACATTTACAGTCTAAAATGACCAAGGCCATCCGATACATGATTATTGCAATGAAAGATGTATTACACATTTCTCTGACGTCCTAGTGGATGCTGGGAACTCCGTAAGGACCATGGGGAATAGCGGCTCCGCAGGAGACTGGGCACAAAAAGTAAAAGCTTTAGACTAGCTGGTGTGCACTGGCTCCTCCCCCTATGACCCTCCTCCAAGCCTCAGTTAGATTTTTGTGCCCGAACGAGAAGGGTGCAAGCTAGGTGGCTCTCCTGAGCTGCTTAGAAGTAAAAGTTTAAATAGGTTTTTTATTTTCAGTGAGTCCTGCTGGCAACAGGCTCACTGCATCGTGGGACTAAGGGGAGAAGAAGCGAACTCACCTGACTGCAGAGTGGATTGGGCTTCTTGGCTACTGGACATTAGCTCCAGAGGGACTGTGACAGGACGATACCGTACGGAAGCACTCGCAGCTTCCGCGTCCCGTTGACTGCGCACAGAATGGAAGGTCAAGCCGCACGAGGCCTGACCACATAGGGGATTCCCTGCTTACCGTCGGTAACCGCCTGTTACTGACTCCACCCACTGCGCTGTGGGCGGGTCCTCGCTGCCACCACCAAACTCCTAACCTGCCGTGGCGTTTGGAACCACGGTTCTGCTCTGTATGTGCCGACGCACTGCTTTACCACACCTGTGTGGTGTCGACGAATCCCCACTAGCCACTTGCTAGGCCTCTACCGGTAGCTGGCGGAAGGCGGAGCTTGGAGACGTCAGGTGCTTCCCTGGACAGCCGGAGAACGGGGCTAGGTTTGGCCTAACCCTGTTGGTCACAAGATGAAGCAGTCTTCTTGCGGCAAAGGTGTTTATTGCTCAAAAACCTTTAAAAAGGCTCCTCCCTATTGCTAGGGGCAACAGCATACAATTAAGATGTTTCAGCAGAAGAAGATGTTACAATACACAATCCTATGGGCCAACTGCCCTTCTTTTATCCCTCTCCAAGACCCCTTACCACAGGGGGTAAGCCCGCCCTGTGGTGCACAACCAATCAATGTTTACCCATGAGCTGTGCATGCTCTGGTCTCATGCACACCCAACATTGGTCCCTATGGACAGTGGGGAGTGGTCGGTCTCCTTGGACTCTCCCATCTGGGAGAGCAGGGTACTCCCACGGTGCCGTTCAGTCTGGCTGGGGGGAGGTTTTCCCTCCTAAACTGACTTCCAGAAACCTGCCCGGGACCCCTCTCACTGCCTGCAGCCTGGATTTGGGCTCCAGAGCTGGGCAGCCTGGCTCCCCGGTCCAGGTTTCCTGGCCACTACGGCTGATCTCCATGGAGCTCCAAGAAACCACTCAGCTTGTTTTATAGCTAAGCTGCTTCTCTTTCTCCCTGTGCCCATTGGAACTGTGAGGCTGGATGGGAAAGCATTCCGTTTTTAGGGAAAAGGTCTGGGAGAATCCATCAGCCTGCACAGCCATGGATTCCCCCCTCCTGGGACACACAATCAAGTAAGTGCAATTTCTCTTTAAATACATTACATTTTAAATCACACTGTACATTTCCCTGTAACTATACACTGAGCCTGTGCCCTGCACAGACTCTACATACTCAGGCACTGCAGTGCCTTCCCTAGCCCTGCAGCCTGGCTGCTAGGGCTCTGTGTGTGCTAGAGGTATGGGGCTGGCTTCCCCCACCCTCCAGCCTGTCTGCCTGCCACTGGGGTCCAGGGAGCTGGCTCCCCCTGTCCCCCCAGTGTGGCACTACCTTTGTGGCCTCGCCGCACGCAGCGGCGCACCCCCCTGTACCTAAGCCCGGCGGCCCGGGACACTTGTCCCGGCCGCCGTGACTCTGGCTTTGTTTCAGCGCTGAGGCGCCGGGAGCGTAGCTCCCGGACCCCAGCGCTCACCATCCTGCTGGGCAGCCTAATTTGCCCACGCCGCTAGGGAGCCGGCTAGCCCGGTCCCCCACGAGCGGCGCCTGTCTTGTGGCCTCGCTGCAGCGTCAGGCGGGGAGCCGGGCTGCAGCGCACCCCCCTCGCCGGCTAGCAGCCCGGGACGTCCGTCCCGGCTGCTGCGGCTGGCCACCTGTGCTGGGCTGAGGCGCTGGGAGCAGAGCTCCCGGCCCCCAGCGGCGGCTCTCACAGAGAGCACTGCAGCGGGAGCCGAGCTCCCAGCCGCAGCGCTCACCCTTCTCCCCGGCGCGCACACTCCAGTGCGCCCGGGGCTACACTGACCGCTGCCGGGAGCGGAGCTCCCGGACTCCGGCGGTCAGCGGCTGCCTCCTCTCCCCCGGCGTGCACACTCTGCTGAGCGCGCCGGGGGGCTGTCCTCCCTGCCGTGGTCTCCGGAGGGGTCCGGGACCACGGCACAGTTTAAAAATACATGTGCACACATTTTATACATCACGGCGCCTAGCGCCCAACATACATTTTTCAAATATGGCGCCAAGCGCCCATGGTCCTTGCAAATGGCGCCGGGCACTAGGGATTAACCCCTTCAGTGCCAGGGCGGCCATTTGCCTCGTGGCTGGGGCTCTCCGGCCACAGGGACGATCACAGGTTCAGCCTGGATGGGTCCCGGAGCCGCGCCGCTGGTCCCCTTACAGAGCCAGAAGAGCGAAGAGGTCCGGAGAAAGCGGCGGCAGAAGACGTTCCTGTCTTCAAATAAGGTAGCGCACAGCACTGCAGCTGTGCGCCATTGCTCTCAGCACACTTCACACTCCGGTCACTGAGGGTGCAGGGCGCTGGGGGGGAGCGCCCTGAGACGCAATAAAAACGATATAAAAACCTTATATGGCTAAAAAAAAAAAATGCATCACATATAGCTCCTGGGCTATATGGATGCATTTATCCCCTGCCAGTTTCCTGAAAAAAGCGGGAGAAAAGGCCGCCGTGAAGGGGGCGGAGCCTTTCTCCTCAGCACACAAGCGCCATTTTCTTTCACAGCTCCGCTGGAAGGACGGCTCCCTGACTCTCCCCTGCAGACTACACTACAGAAACAGGGTAAAACAAGAGAGGGGGGGCACTATTGGCAGCTAATATATAATACAGCAGCTATAAAGGGAGTAACACTTATATAAGGTTATCCCTGTATATATATATATAGCGCTCTGGTGTGTGCTGGCAAACTCTCCCTCTGTCTCCCCAAAGGGCTAGTGGGGTCCTGTCCTCTATCAGAGCATTCCCTGTGTGTGTGCTGGGTGTCGGTACGATTGTGTCGACATGTATGAGGAGGAAAATGATGTGGAAGCAGAGCAATTGCCTGTGTTAGTGATGTCACCCCCTAGGGAGTCGACACCTGACGGGATGGTAGTAATTAAAGAATTACGTGACAATGTCAGCACTTTGCAAAAAACTGTTGACGACATGAGACAGCCGACAAATCAATTAGTGCCTGTTCAGGCGTCTCAGACACCGTCGGGGGCGCTAAAACGCCGTTACCTCAGATGGTCGACACAGACCCTGACACGGATACTGAATCCAGTGTCGACGGTGACGAGACAAACGTAATGTCCAGTAGGGCCACACGTTACATGATCACGGCAATGAAGGAGGCATTGAACACTTCTGACACTACAAGTACCACAAAAAAGGGTATTATGTGGGGTGTGAAAAAACTACCAGTAGTTTTTCCTGAGTCAGATGAATTAAATGAGGTGTGTGATAAAGCGTGGGTTTCCCCCGATAAAAAACTGCTGATTTCTAATAAATTATTGGCACTATACCCTTTCCCGCCAGAGGTTAGGGCACGTTGGGAAACACCCCCTAGGGTAGATAAGGCGCTCACACGCTTATCAAAACAAGTGGCGTTACCGTCTCCTGATACGGCCGCTCTCAAGAAACCAGCTGATAGAAGGCTGGAAAATATCTTAAAAGGTATATACACACATACCGGTGTTATACTGCGACCAGCGATCGCCTCAGCCTGGATGTGCAGCGCTGGAGTGGCTTGGTCGGATTCCCTGACTGAAAATATTGATACCCTGGATAGGGACAGTATATTATTAACTATAGAGCATTTAAAGGATGCATTACTATATATGCGAGATGCACAGAGGGATATTTGCACCCTGGCATCTAGAGTAAGTGCGATGTCCATTTCTGCCAGAAGAACGTTATGGACGCGACAGTGGTCAGGTAATGCGGATTCCAAACGACATATGGAAGTATTGCCGTATAAAGGGGAGGAGTTATTTGGGGTCGGTCTATCGGACCTGGTGGCCACGGCAACGGCTGGAAAATCCACCTTTTTACCCCAGGTCACCTCTCAGCAGAAAAAGACACCGTCTTTTCAAACCCAGTCCTTTCGTCCCTATAAGGGCAAGAGGGAAAAAGGCCGCTCATTCCTGCCCCGGGGCAGAGGAAGGGGAAAAAGACTGCACCATGCAGCCTCTTCCCAGGAGCAGAAGCCCTCCCCCGCTTCTGCCAAGTCCTCAGCATGACGCTGGGGCTCTGCAAGCAGACTCGGGCACGGTGGGGGGCCGTCTCAAGAATTTCAGCGTGCAGTGGGCTCACTCGCAAGTGGACCCCTGGATCCTGCAGGTAGTATCACAGGGGTACAAATTGGAATTCGAGACGTCTCCCCCTCGCCGGTTCCTGAAGTCTGCTCTACCAACGTCTCCCTCCGACAGGGAGGCAGTATTGGAAGCTATTCACAAGCTGTATTCCCAGCAGGTGATAATCAAGGTACCCCTCCTACAACAGGGAAAGGGGTATTATTCCACGCTGTTTGTGGTACCGAAGCCGGACGGCTCGGTGAGACCAATTTTAAATCTAAAATCTTTGAACACTTACATAAAAAGGTTCAAATTCAAGATGGAGTCACTCAGAGCAGTGATAGCGAACCTGGAAGAAGGGGACTATATGGTATCTCTAGACATCAAGGATGCTTATCTCCATGTCCCAATCTACCCTTCTCACCAAGGGTACCTCAGGTTTGTGATACAAAACTGTCATTATCAGTTTCAGACGCTGCCGTTTGGATTGTCCACGGCACCACGGGTCTTTACCAAGGTAATGGCCGAAATGATGATTCTTCTTCGAAGAAAAGGCGTATTAATTATCCCTTACTTGGACGATCTCCTGATAAGGGCAAGGTCCAGGGAACAGTTAGAGGTCGGAGTAGCACTATCTCGGGTAGTGCTACGTCAGCACGGGTGGATTCTAAATATCCCAAAATCACAGCTGATTACAACAACACGTCTACTGTTCCTAGGGATGATTCTGGACACAGTCCAGAAAAAGGTGTTTCTCCCGGAGGAGAAGGCCAGGGAGTTATCCGAGCTAGTCAG
This sequence comes from Pseudophryne corroboree, assembly GCF_028390025.1. Taxonomy (NCBI): domain Eukaryota; kingdom Metazoa; phylum Chordata; class Amphibia; order Anura; family Myobatrachidae; genus Pseudophryne; species Pseudophryne corroboree. Next base: position 301,456,700 of record NC_086447.1, read on the forward strand.
GAACCTCCTAAAACCAGGACAAGTGTCAGTGCATCAGTGCACGAGAGTCCTGGGAAAAATGGTGGCTTCTTACGAAGCGATTCCTTTCGGAAGATTCCATGCAAGAACTTTTCAGTGGGATGTGCTGGACAAATGGTCCGGATCGCATCTTCAGATGCATCAGCGGATAACCCTATCTCCAAGGACAAGGGTATCTCTCCTGTGGTGGTTACAGAAGGCTCATCTTCTAGAGGGCCGCAGATTCGGCATTCAGGATTAGATGCTGGTAACCACGGATGCCAGCCTGAGAGGCTGGGGAGCAGTCACACAGGGAAGAAATTTCCAGGGCTTGTGGTCAAGCATGGAAACGTCTCTTCACATAAATATCCTAGAGCTAAGGGCCATTTACAATGCCCTAAGTCAAGCAAGGCCTCTGCTTCAGGGTCAACCGGTATTGATCCAGTCGGACAACATCACGGCTGTCGCCCACGTAAACAGGGCGGCACAAGAAGCAGGAGGGCAATGGCAGAAGCTGCAAGGATTCTCCGCTGGGCGGAAAATCATGTGATAGCACTGTCAGCAGTGTTCAAGACACGACCTCCACCCGGGTGAGTGGGGACTTCATCCAGAAGTCTTCCAAGTGATTGTAAACCGTTGGGAAAAACCAAAGGTGGACATGATGGCGTCCCGTCTCAACAAGAAACTGGACAGATATTGCGCCAGGTCAAGGGACCCTCAGGCAATAGCGGTGGACGCTCTGGTAACTCCGTGGGTTTTCCAGTCGGTATATGTGTTCCCTCCTCTTCCTCTCATACCAAAAGTACTGAGAATCATAAGAAGGAGAGGAGTAAGAACGATACTCGTGGCTCCGGATTGGCCAAGAAGAACTTGGTACCCGGAGCTGCAAGAGATGCTCACGGAGGACCCGTGGCCTCTACCTCTAAGGAAGGACCTGCTCCAGCAGGGACCTTGTCTGTTCCAAGACTTACCGCGGCTGCGTTTGACGGCATGGCGGTTGAACGCCGGATCCTGAAGGAAAAAGGCATTCCAGATGAAGTCATCCCTACCCTGATCAAGGCCAGGAAGGATGTAACTGCAAAACATTATCATCGCATTTGGCGAAAATATGTTGCGTGGTGTGAGGCCAAGAAGGCCCCTACGGAGGAATTTCAACTGGGTCGTTTCCTACATTTCCTGCAAGCAGGATTGTCTATGGGCCTAAAATTAGGATCCATTAAGGTTCAAATTTCGGCCCTGTCGATCTTCTTCCAGAAAGAACTGGCTTCAGTGCCTGAAGTTCAGACGTTTGTCAAAGGGGTACTGCATATACAGCCTCCTTTTGTGCCTCCAGTGGCACCTTGGGATCTCAATGTAGTTTTAGGGTTCCTAAAATCACATTGGTTTGAACCACTTGCCACAGTGGATTTGAAATATCTCACATGGAAAGTGGTAATGCTGTTGGCCCTGGCTTCAGCCAGGCGCGTATCAAAATTGGCGGCTTTATCCTAAAAAGCCCTTACCTGATATTTAATTCGGATAGGGCGGAATTGAGGACTCGTCCCCAATTTCTCCCAAAGGTGGTATCATCGTTTCATTTGAACCAACCTATTGTGGTGCCTGTGGCTACTCGGGACTTGGAGGACTCCAAGTTGCTGGACGTAGTCAGGGCCCTGAAAATATATGTTTCCAGGACGGCTGGAGTCAGGAAGACTGACTCGCTGTTTATCTTGCATGCACCCAACAAGCTGGGTGCTCCTTCTTCAAAGCAAACTATTGCTCGCTGGATCTGTAGCACGATCAGCAGGCTCATTCTGCGGTTGGATTGCCGCATCCAAAATCGGTGAAGGCCCATTCCACAAGGAAGGTGGGCTCTTCTTGGGCGGCTGCCCGAGGGTTCTCGGCTTTACAGCTTTGCCGAGCAGCTACTTGGTCGGGTTCAAACACATTTGCAAAGTTCTACAAGTTTGATACCTTGGCTGAGGAGGACCTTGTGTTTGCTCATTCGGTGCTGCAGAGTCATCCGCACTCTCCTGCCCGTTTGGGAGCTTTGCTATAATCCCCATGGTCCTTACGGAGTTCCCAGCATCCACTAGGACGTCAGAGAAAATAAGAATTTACTCACCGGTAATTCTTTTTCTCGTAGTCCGTAGTGGATGCTGGGTGCCCGTCCCAAGTGCGGACTTTCTGCAATACGTGTATATAGTTATTGCTTAACTAAGGGTTATTGTTATGAGCCATCCGTTGAGTGAGGCTCAGTTGTTGTTCATACTGTTAACTGGGTAAGGTTATCACAAGTTGTACGATGTGATTGGTGTGGCTGGTGTGAGTCTTACCCTGGATTCAAATTTCCTTTCCTTGTACGGTCAGCTCTTCCGGGCACAGTTTCCCTAACTGAGGTCTGGAGGAGGGGCATAGAGGGAGGAGCCAGTGCACACCAGATAGTACCTAATCTTTTCTATGGAGTGCCCAGTCTCCTGCGGAGCCCGTCTATTCCCCATGGTCCTTACGGAGTTACCAGCATCCACTACGGACTACGAGAAATAGAATTACCGGTGAGTAAAATCTTATTTTTTCACAAGTCTGCTGAGTGCCGCCTCTTATTTCTCATTTGTGTGTATATATGTGTGTGTGTATGTATGTATATATATATATATATATATATATATATATATATATATATATATATATATATATATATATATATATATATATATATATATATATATATATATATATATATATAATTTTTATTTTTTTATTTGTGGCATGCGTGTATTGTGCTTCAATATTAAACACATCTTGTACGTGCAAACTATGTTTTGTAAGATAGCAATATAATGGCGGTCTATTTTACCTTGTCTTATGGAAGTTCTTTGGTATTAGACAACATTATTTATTTGATTTCTTTTTCTTTTTTTTGTAATCTATTTATGTATTTTTTTTTCTAGCCCTTGCCATTTACATCTCGCCCTCTGTATTGTGCAAGCATGTTAAATCTAGTTCTGTGCTTTACTGGCTTCAGAAAAAAGGAAGAACTGGTAAGAATGATTGTCTTTTTAAAGCGCAAAATACTGACCTACTTCTGGAAATAAACTTTGTTTTGTTGAAATAGGATGGTGTTTTGTAAAATTATTTTTATGTAAACCTGATTCTATTTAAAAGTTTGCACACACCGTTCTGTGTACTATTCAATCCTTGTACATCCTTCCATCTTACAAGTGGTCATCAATAAAAGTTTGTACCAAAAAATTTAATGTGTAAATCAGAGATGCAGCATATTCCATGTGTAGGTCACGCTAGAGGTGACAGATTCTGCAAGAAGTGTTCAAGCAATCTAAATAGTAAGTTAGTCTTAGGCTTGTTTGTCAAGGCCCATACACACGGTGAGATTCAGGCTATGCCAGATTCTCACTATGCGACGGGCTAGGTCGGCACATAGTATCGCAAGCACACATTATGTGAAAGAACAAATAGAACTAGAAAGCGCTGACAACCTAATTTCTCTGACGTCCTAGTGGATGCTGGGGACTCCGTCAGGACCATGGGGAATAGCGGCTCCGCAGGAGACAGGGCACAAAATTTAAAAGTTTGACCACTAGGTGGTGTGTACTGGCTCCTCCCCCTATGACCCTCCTCCAAGCCTCAGTTAGGTTTTTGTGCCCGTCCGAGCAGGGTGCAATCTAGGTGGCTCTCATAAAGAGCTGCTTAGAGTAAAAGTTTTGATAGTTTTATTATTTTCAGTGAGTCCTGCTGGCAACAGGCTCACTGCAACGAGGGACCTAGGGGAGAAGAAGTGAACTCACCTGCGTGCAGGATGGATTTGCTTCTTAGGCTACTGGACACTAGCTCCAGAGGGACGATCACAGGTACAGCCTGGATGGGTCACCGGAGCCGCGCCGCCGACCCCCTTGCAGATGCCGAAGTAAGAAGAGGTCCAGAAACCGGCGGCTGAAGGCTTTTCAGTCTTCATGAGGTAGCGCACAGCACTGCAGCTGTGCGCCATTGCGCTCAGGCACACTTCACACCGGCGGTCACTGAGGGTGCAGGGCGCTGGGGGGGGGGGCGCCCTGGGCAGCAATGTTAATACCTTTCTGGCTAAAAAGAATACATCACATATAGTCCATGAGGCTATATGGATGTATTTCACCCCTGCCAGGTCTCAGAAAACCGGGAGAAGAGCCCGCCGGAATAGGGGGCGGGGCTTATCTCCTCAACACACAGCGCCATTTTCCTACACCGCTCCGCTGCTAGGAAGGCTCCCAGGCTCTCCCCTGCACTGCACTACAGAAACAGGGTAAAAAACAGAGAGGGGGGGGCAGTTTTTGGCGATATTATATATATTTAAGCAGCTATAAGGAAACAACACTTATATAAGGTTGTTCCTATATAATTATAGCGCTTTGGTGTGTGCTGGCAAACTCTCCCTCTGTCTCCCCAAAGGGCTAGTGGGGTCCTGTCTTCTATCAGAGCATTCCCTGTGTGTCTGCTGTGTCGGTACGTGTGTGTCGACATGTATGAGGACGATGTTGGTGTGGAGGCGGAGCAATTGCCGGTAATGGTGATGTCACCCCCTAGGGAGTCGACACCGGAATGGATGGCTTTGTTTATGGAATTACGTGATAATGTCAGCACGCTGCAAAAGTCGGTTGACGACATGAGACGACCGGCAAACCAGTTAGTACCTGTACAGGCGTCTCAAACACCGTCAGGGGCTGTAAAACGCCCTTTTCCTAAGTCGGTCGACACAGACCCAGACACGGACACCGAATCTAGTGTCGACGGTGAAGAAACGAACGTATTTTCCAGTAGGGCCACACGTTATATGATCACGGCAATGAAGGAGGCTTTGCATATCTCTGATACTGCAAGTACCACAAAAAGGGGTATTATGTGGGGTCTGAGAAAACTACCTGTAGTTTTTCCTGAATCAGAGGAATTGAATGACGTGTGTGATGAAGCGTGGGTTACCCCTGATAAAAAACTGCTAATTTCAAAGAAGTTATTGGCGTTATACCCTTTCCCGCCAGAGGTTAGGGCGCGCTGGGAAACACCCCCTAGGGTGGACAAGGCGCTCACACGTTTATCCAAACAAGTGGCGTTACAGTCTCCTGATACGGCCGCCCTCAAGGATCCAGCTGATAGGAGGCTGGAAAATACTCTAAAAAGTATATACACACATACTGGTGTTATACTGCGACCAGCAATCGCCTCAGCCTGGATGTGCAGTGCTGGGGTGGCTTGGTCGGATTCCCTGACTGAAAACATTGATACCCTGGATAGGGACAGTATTTTATTGACTATAGAGCAATTAAAGGATGCATTCCTTTATATGCGAGATGCACAGAGGGATATCTGCACTCTGGCATCAAGAGTAAGTGCGATGTCCATATCTGCCAGAAGAAGTCTATGGACACGACAGTGGTCAGGCGATGCGGATTCCAAACGGCATATGGAAGTATTGCCGTATAAAGGGGAGGAATTATTTGGGGTCGGTCTATCGGATTTGGTAGCCACGGCAACAGCCGGGAAGTCCACCTTTTTACCTCAAGTCCCCTCCCAGCAGAAAAAGACGCAGTCTTTTCAGCCGCAGTCCTTTCGTTCCTATAAGAACAAGCGAGCAAAAGGACATTCATATTTGCCCCGAGGCAAAGGAAAGGGTAAGAGACTGCAGCAAGCAGCCTCTTCCCAGGAGCAGAAGTCCTCCCTGGCTTCTGCAAATTCCTCAGCATGACGCTGGGACCTTACAAGCGGACTCAGGGGCGGTGGGGGGTCGCATCAAGAATTTCAGCGCACAGTGGGCTCACTCGCAGGTGGACCCCTGGATCCTGCAGGTAGTATCTCAGGGTTACAGGTTGGAATTCGAGAAGTCTCCCCCTCGCCGGTTCCTAAAATCTGCTTTGCCAACGTCTCCCTCAGACAGGGCGACGGTATTGGAAGCCATTCACAAGCTGTATTCTCAGCAGGTGATGATCAAGGTACCCCTTCTACAACAGGGAAAGGGGTATTACTCCACGCTATTTGTGGTACCGAAGCCGGACGGCTCGGTAAGACCTATTCTAAATCTGAAATCTCTGAACCTGTACATACAAAAATTCAAGTTCAAGATGGAGTCACTCAGAGCAGTGATAGCGAATCTGGAAGAAGGGGATTTTATGGTGTCCTTGGACATCAAGGATGCTTACCTTCATGTCCCAATTTGCCCTTCACACCAAGGGTACCTCAGGTTCGTGGTACAAAACTGTCATTATCAGTTTCAGACGCTGCCGTTTGGATTGTCCACGGCACCCAGGGTCTTTACCAAGGTAATGGCCGAAATTATGATCCTTCTTCGAAGAGAAGGCATATTAATTATCCCTTACTTGGACGATCTCCTGATAAGGGCAAGATCCAGAGAACAGCTGGAGGTCGGAGTAGCACTAACTCAAGTAGTGCTCCAACAGCACGGGTGGATTCTGAATTTTCCAAAATCCCAACTGATCCCGACGACACGTCTGCTGTTCCTAGGGATGATTCTGGACACTGTTCAGAAAAAGGTATTTCTTCTGGAGGAGAAAGCCAGGGAGTTATCCGAACTCGTCAGGAACCTCCTAAAACCATGGACAGTGTCTGTGCATCAATGCACAAGAGTCCTGGGAAAAATGGTGGCTTCTTACGAAGCGATTCCATTCGGCAGATTCCATGCACAAATTTTTCAGTGGGATCTGCTAGACAAATGGTCCGGATCGCATCTGCAGATGCATCAGCGGATAAAATTGTCGACAAGGACAAGGGTCTCTCTGCTATGGTGGTTGCAGAGTGCTCATCTGTTAGAGGGCCGCAGATTCGGCATACAGAACTGGGTCCTAGTGACCACGGATGCCAGCCTGAGAGGCTGGGGAGCGGTCACACAAGGAAGAAACTTCCAGGGCGTGTGGTCAAGCCTGGAAACGTCTCTTCACATAAATATACTGGAACTAAGAGCAATCTACAATGCTCTAAGCCTGGCAAAACCTCTGCTTCAGGGTCAGCCGGTGTTGATCCAGTCTGACAACATCACGGCAGTCGCCCACGTAAACAGACAGGGCGGCACAAGAAGCAGGAGGGCAATGGCAGAAGCTGCAAGGATTCTTCGCTGGGCGGAAAATCATGTGATAGCACTGTCAGCAGTGTTCATCCCGGGAGTGGACAACTGGGAAGCAGACTTCCTCAGCAGACACGATCTTCACCCGGGAGAGTGGGGACTTCATCCAGAAGTCTTCCACATGATTGTAGTCCATTGGGAAAGACCAATGGTGGACATGATGGCGTCCCGCCTCAACAAAAAACTGGACAGGTATTGCGCCAGGTCAAGAGACCCTCAGGCAATAGCTGTGGACGCTCTGGTAACACCATGGGTGTACCAGTCAGTGTATGTGTTCCCTACTCTGCCTCTCATACCCAAGGTACTGAGAATTATACGGCAAAGGGGAGTAAGAACGATACTAGTGGCTCCGGACTGGCCAAGAAGGACTTGGTACCCGGAACTTCAGGAGATGCTCACGGAAGATCCGTGGCCTCTACCTCTAAGAAGGGATCTGCTTCAGCAGGGACCGTGTCTATTCCAAGACTTACCGCGGCTGCGTTTGACGGCATGGCGGTTGAACGCCGGATCCTAAGGGAAAAAGGCATTCCGGAAGAGGTCATCCCTACCCTGGTCAAAGCCAGGAAGGAGGTGACTGCACAACATTATCACCGCATTTGGAGAAAATATGTTGCATGGTGTGAGGCCAGGAAGGCCCCGACAGAGGAATTTCAACTGGGTCGATTCCTACATTTCCTGCAAACAGGATTATCTATGGGCCTCAAATTAGGGTCCATTAAGGTTCAAATTTCGGCCCTGTCGATTTTCTTCCAGAAAGGATTGGCTTCAGTTCCTGAAGTCCAGACTTTTGTAAAAGGAGTACTACATATACAGCCCCCGGTTGTGCCCCCAGTGGCACCGTGGGATCTCAATGTAGTTTTGGATTTTCTCAAATCCCATTGGTTTGAGCCACTCAAATCGGTAGATTTGAAATATCTTACATTGAAAGTAACCATGCTACTGGCCCTGGCTTCAGCCAGGAGAGTGTCGGAATTGGCGGCTTTATCGTATAAAAGCCCATATCTGATTTTCCATTCGGACAGGGCAGAATTGAGGACGCGTCCTTATTTTCTGCCTAAAGTGGTATCAGCGTTTCACCTGAACCAGCCTATTGTGGTGCCTGCGGCTACTAGCGATTTGGAGGATTCCAAGTTGCTGGACGTTGTCAGAGCATTGAAAATCTGTCAATGCCCACTCCACAAGGAAGGTGGGCTCATCTTGGGCGGCTGCCCGAGGGGTCTCGGCATTACAACTCTGCCGAGCAGCTACGTGGTCAGGGGAGAACACGTTTGTAAAATTCTACAAATTTGATACCCTGGCTAAGGAGGACCTGGAGTTCTCTCATTCGGTGCTGCAGAGTCATCCGCACTCTCCCGCCCGTTTGGGAGCTTTGGTATAATCCCCATGGTCCTGACGGAGTCCCCAGCATCCACTAGGACGTCAGAGAAAATAAGAATTTACTCACCGGTAATTCTATTTCTCGTAGTCCGTAGTGGATGCTGGGCGCCCATCCCAAGTGCGGATTGTCTGCAATACTTGTACATAGTTATTGTTACAAAAAAATCGGGTTGTTTATTGTTGTGAGCCATCTTTTCAGAGGCTCCTACGTTATCATACTGTTAACTGGGTTCAGATCACAAGTTGTACGGTGTGATTGGTGTGGCTGGTATGAGTCTTACCCGGGATTCAAAATCCTTCCTTATTGTGTACGCTCGTCCGGGCACAGTATCCTAACTGAGGCTTGGAGGAGGGTCATAGGGGGAGGAGCCAGTACACACCACCTAGTGGTCAAACTTTTAAATTTTGTGCCCTGTCTCCTGCGGAGCCGCTATTCCCCATGGTCATGACGGAGTCCCCAGCATCCACTACGGACTACGAGAAATAGAATTACCGGTGAGTAAATTCTTATTTTTTTAAAATAGGTTTTTTTATTTTAAAGATTTATAAAACGATTGTATATGAACCAATTATACTGGCTTTGAGTATATAGCAGCAATTGGTTTTCTTCTAAAGATAATATACATATAAACAGAAGCGACATACAAGCAGTGTTAGTAAGTTAATAGCAACTTAATTACCTTGCAGCATGCAAAGGAAACATTCATTAGATTGTTTAGAATGTTGCAATAATGTTTCTTATAACACAGATGGTGAAGTAGCTTGGAAATCTGTATTCAAAAAGATGTTTCGAAGTGTCACAGAAATTCAGTTATTAGTTTATCAAGCTGAAGCGGTTATTAGTCAAAATCGTAAGAAAATATCTCACCGTGTGTACACACCATCAGACTGACCCATTACAAACTGCAAATACACTGCATATGATAAATCAATAAGGAATTTCTAAGAAGGGAAATTACACTTTACTAGTAGTAGCAGCAGCATCAGTCCAATTTGATAGATATGCAGTTGGTATATGTTTAATTTACCGGCTGTCCGGATCCCAGCGTTCAGGATACAGACGCCGGAATATCGACAGCTGGCAATGCCAACAGCCAGAATACTGGTGCAACAGGACTTTTCCCGCTCGTGGGTGTCCACGACATCCATAAAGTGGGAATATAACCTGTGGCGAGCACAGCGAGCCACCCAGCCCGCGGCGCATCGAGTCCGCAAGGGGAGTTTTTGCACTCACCCTGCTGGCGGCTGGGATGCCGTTGTCTGTATGCTGATGGCCGGCATCCCGGCTATCGGTAAATCATACTAAACCCATGCAGTTATGGTGCTGAGACGAAAATCATGTGTGTTCCATCATAAATTGTTTTGAGTACTGTTCTACAGCCATCAGACCTCCCCACATACCCCTTAACTAAAACACGACCTGACCTCTCCAGGTGTCCCTTACTTGTCCCTCATATCACCATACATACCCCTGAAATGTCCATGTCCCCCATATGTCTCTTGGATCACTGACACATGGCTTCAAACCAACCCATATTGTTAATATGGCCATCAGATCTGCCACATGCCCTCAGACCTTGTCCTTTTATAATACACATAAATCCCTAGTGTTGCTAGTAGATGATGGCATCCTGGTGAAGTTGTACAGTTGATTTGTTATTGTGTAGTGTGATTATTACACAGGACAAATGTCAGTAGGTGCTATGGAACTGTGGTATATAATAAACAGATACACCACTAACAGCAGCGGGGTCATCTAGTGGTGCTGTGTATCTAGTGAACAGATCTCTCTCTCTTTACCCTGGCTCTACGACCACTGACATTACTTACACACTAGCGCATATATATATATATATATATATATATATATATATATATATATATATATATATATGTAAGTATGTGTATACCTAATTTCTCTAACGTCCTAAGTGGATGCTGGGACTCCGTAAGGACCATGGGGAATAGCGGCTCCGCAGGAGACTGGGCACAAAAGTAAAAGCTTGAACTAGCTGGTGTGCACTGGCTCCTCCCCCTATGACCCTCCTCCAAGCCTCAGTTAGATTTTTGTGCCCGAACGAGAAGGGTGCATGCTAGGTGGCTCTCCTGAGCTGCTTAGAGTAAAAGTTTATTTTAGGTTTTTTATTTTCAGTGAGTCCTGCTGGCAACAGGCTCACTGCATCGTGGGACTAAGGGGAGAAGAAACGAACTCACCTGCGTGCAGAGTGGATTGGGTTTCTTAGGCTACTGGACATTAGCTCCAGAGGGACGATCACAGGTTCAGCCTGGATGGGTCCCGGAGCCGCGCCGCCGCCCCCCTTACAGAGCCAGAAGAACGAAGAGGTCCGGTGAAATCGGCGGCAGAAGACGTTCCTGTCTTCAACTAAGGTAGCGCACAGCACTGCAGCTGTGCGCCATTGCTCTCAGCACACTTCACACTCCGGTCACTGAGGGTGCAGGGCGCTGGGGGGTAGCGCCCTGAGACGCAATAAAAACAGAAATACCTTAGGATGGCAAAAGAAATACATCACATATAGCTCCTGGGCTATATGGATGTATTTAACCCCTGCCAGAAAAAAGCGAGAGATAAGGCCGTCGTGAAGGGGCGGAGCCTTCTCCTCAGCACACAAGCGCCATTTTCCCTCACAGTTCCGCTGGAAGGACGGCTCCCTGACTCTCCCCTGCAGTCCCTACAGAATCAGGGTAAAAACGAGAGAGGGGGGGCACTATTGGCAGCTAAATTATAAACAGCAGCTATAAAAGGGAGTAACACTTATATAAGGTTATCCCTATAGATATATATAGCGCTCTGGTGTGTGCTGGCAAACTCTCCCTCTGTCTCCCCAAAGGGCTAGTGGGGTCCTGTCCTCTATCAGAGCATTCCCTGTGTGTGTGCTGGGTGTCGGTACGATTGTGTCGACATGTATGAGGAGGAAAATGATGTGGAAGCAGAGCAATTGCCTGTATTAGTGATGTCACCCCCTAGGGAGTCGACACCTGACTGGATGGTTGTATTTAAAGAACTACGTGACAATGTCAGCACTTTACAAAAAACTGTTGACGACATGAGACAGCCGACAAATCAATTAGTGCCTGTCCAGGCGTCTCAGACACCGTCAGGGGCGATAAAACGCCCGTTACCTCAGTGGGTCGACACAGACCCAGACACGGATACTGAGTCCAGTGTCGACGGTGAGGAGACAAACGTAATGTCCAGTAGGGCCACACGTTACATGATCACGGCAATGAAGGAGGCATTGAACATTTCTGACACTACAAGTACCACAAAGAAGGGTATTATGTGGGGAGTGAAAAAACTACCAGTAGCTTTTCCTGAGTCAGATGAATTAAATGAGGTGTGTGATAAAGCGTGCGTTTCCCCCGATAAAAAAGTGCTAATTTCTAATAAATTATTGGCACTATACCCTTTCCCGCCAGAGGTTAGGGCGCGTTGGGAAACACCCCCTAGAGTAGATAAAGCGCTCACACGTTTATCTAAACAAGTAGTGTTACCGTCTCCTGATACGGCCGCCCTCAAAGAACCAGCGGATAGAAGGCTGGAAAATATCCTGAAGGGTATATACACACATACTGGTGTTATACTGCGACCAGCAATCGCATCAGCCTGGATGTGCAGTGCTGGAGTTGCGTGGTCGGATTCCCTGACTGAAAATATTGATACCCTGGATAGGGACAGTATATTACTAACTATAGAGCATTTGAAGGATGCATTACTATATATGCGTGATGCACAGAGGGATATTTGCACCCTGGCATCAAGAGTGAGTGCTATGTCCATTTCTGCCAGAAGAGCGTTATGGACGCGACTGGTCAGGGGATGCGGATTCCAAACGACATATGGAAGTATTGCCGTTTAAAGGGGAGGAGTTATTTGGGGCCGGTCTATCGGACCTGGTGGCCACGGCAACGGCCGGAAAGTCCACCTTTTTACCCCAGGTCACCTCTCAGCAGAAAAAGACACCGTCTTTTCAAACTCAGTCCTTTCGTTCCCATAAGTACAGGCGGGCAAAAGGCCACTCATTTCTGCCCCGGGGCAGAGGAAGAGGAAAAAGACTGCACCAGGCAGCCTCTTCCCAGGAGCAGAAGCCCTCCTCTGCTTCTGCCAAGTCTTCAGCATGACGCTGGGGCTTTACAAGCGGACTCGGACACGGTGGGGGCCCGTCTCAAAAATTTCAACGCGCAGTGGGCTCACTCGCAAGTGGACCCCTGGATTCTGCAGGTAGTATCACAGGGGTACAAACTGGAATTCGAGACGTCTCCCCCTCGCCGGTTCCTGAAGTCTGCTCTACCAAAGTCTCCCTCCGACAGGGAGGCAGTTTTGGAAGCCATTCACAAGCTGTATTCCCAGCAGGTGATAATCAAGGTACCTCTCCTACAACAGGGAAAGGGGTATTATTCCACGCTGTTTGTGGTACCGAAGCCGGACGGCTCGGTGAGACCAATTTTAAATCTAAAATCCTTGAACACTTACATAAAGAGGTTCAAATTCAAGATGGAGTCACTCAGAGCAGTGATAGCAAACCTGGAAGAAGGGGACTATATGGTGTCTCCGGACATCAAAGATGCTTATCTCCACGTCCCAATCTACCCTTCTCACCAAGGGTACCTCAGGTTTGTAGTACAAAACTGTCATTATCAGTTTCAGACGCTGCCGTTTGGATTGTCCACGGCACCTCGGGTCTTTACCAAGGTAATGGCCGAAATGATGATTCTTCTTCGAAGAAAAGGCGTTTTACTTATCCCTTACTTGGACGATCTCCTGATAAGGGCAAGGTCCAGGGAACAGTTAGATGTCGGAGTAGCACTATCTCAGTTAGTGTTACGTCAGCACGGGTGGATTCTAAATATTCCAAAATCGCAGCTGATTCCAACGACACGTCTCCTGTTCCTAGGAATGATTCTGGACACAGTCCTGAAAAAGGTGTTTCTCCCAGAGGAGAAGGCCAGGGAGTTATCCGAGCTAGTTAGGAATCTCCTAAAACCAGGCCAGGTGTCAGTGCATCAGTGCACGAGGGTCCTGGGAAAAATGGTGGCTTCTTACGAAGCGATTCCATTCGGAAGATTCCATGCAAGAACGTTTCAGTGGGATCTTCTGGACAAATGGTCCGGATCGCATCTTCAGATGCATCAGCGGATAACCCTGTCGCCAAGGACAAGGGTGTCTCTTCTGTGGTGGCTGCAGAGTGCTCATCTACTAGAGGGCCGCAGATTCGGCATTCAGGATTGGATCCTGGTGACCACAGATGCCAGCCTGAGAGGCTGGGGAGCAGTCACACAGGGACAAAATTTCCAGGGCTTGTGGTCAAGCATGGAAACATCTCTTCATATAAACATTCTGGAACTAAGGGCCATTTACAATGCCCTAAGTCAAGCAAAACCCCTGCTTCAGGGTCAGGCGGTATTGATCCAATCGGACAACATCACGTCAGTCGCCCACGTAAACAGACAGGGCGGCACGAGAAGCAGGAGGGCGATGGCAGAAGCTGCAAGGATTCTTCGCTGGGCGGAGAATCATGTGATAGCACTGTCAGCAGTGTTCATTCCGGGAGTGGACAACTGGGAAGCGGACTTCCTCAGCAGACACGACCTTCACCCGGGGGAGTGGGGACTTCATCCAGAAGTCTTCCAAGAGATGGTAAACCGTTGGGAAAAACCAAAGGTGGACATGATGGCGTCCCGTCTCAACAAAAAACTAGACAGATATTGCGCCAGGTCAAGGGACCCTCAGGCAATAGCGGTGGACGCTCTGGTAACGCCATGGGTGTACCAGTCAGTGTATGTGTTCCCTACTCTGCCTCTCATACCAAAAGTACTGAGACTCATAAAAAGGAGAGGAGTAAGAACTATACTCGTGGTTCCGGATTGGCCAAGAAGGACTTGGTACCCGGAACTTCAAGAGATGCTCACGGAGGACCCGTGGCCTCTACCTCTAAGAAAGGACCTGCTCCAGCAGGGACCTTGTCTGTTCCAAGACTTACCGCGGCTGCGTTTGACGGCATGGCGGTTGAACGCCGGATCCTGAAGGAAAAAGGCATTCCAGAAGAAGTCATCCCTACCCTGATAAAGGCCAGGAAGGATGTAACCGCGAAACATTATCACCGCATTTGGCGAAAATATGTTGCGTGGTGTGAGGCCAAAGAGGCCCCTACAGAGGAATTTCAACTGGGTCGCTTCCTACATTTCCTGCAAACAGGACTGTCTATGGGCCTAAAATTAGGGTCCAAATTTCGGCCCTGTCGATTTTCTTCCAAAAAGAACTGGCTTCAGTGCCTGAAGTCCAGACGTTTGTCAAAGGGGTACTGCATATACAGCCTCCTTTTGTGCCCCCGGTGGCACCTTGGGATCTCAATGTGGTTTTGGGGTTCCTAAAATCACATTGGTTTGAACCACTCACCACTGTGGAATTAAAATATCTCACATACAAGGTGGTAATGCTGTTAGCCCTGGCTTCAGCCAGGCGTGTCTCAGAATTGGCGGCTTTATCTTATAAAAGCCCTTACCTGATTTTTCACACGGATAGGGCAGAATTGAGGACTCGTCCTCAATTTCTCCCAAAGGTGGTTTCAGCGTTTCACGTGAACCAGCCTATTGTGGTGCCTGCGGCTACTAGGGACTTGGAGGACTCCAAGTTACTGGACGTAGTCAGGGCCCTGAAAATATATATTTCCAGGACGGCTGGAGTCAGGAAATCTGACTCGCTGTTTATCCTGTATGCATGGGTGCTCCTGCTTCTAAGCAGACGATTGCTCGTTGGATTTGTAGTACAATTCAGCTTGCACATTCTGTGGCAGGACTGCCACAGCCAAAATCTGTAAAAGCCCATTCCACAAGGAAGGTGGGCTCATCTTGGGCGGCTGCCCGAGGGGTCTCAGCTTTACAACTTTGCCGAGCAGCTACTTGGTCAGGGGCAAACACGTTTGCTAAATTCTACAAATTTGATACCCTGGCTGAGGAGGACATGGAGTTCTCTCATTCGGTGCTGCAGAGTCATCCGCACTCTCCCGCCCGTTTGGGAGCTTTGGTATAATCCCCATGGTCCTTACGGAGTCCCAGCATCCACTTAGGACGTTAGAGAAAATAAGAATTTACTTACCGATAATTCTATTTCTCATAGTCCGTAGTGGATGCTGGGCGCCCATCCCAAGTGCGGATTGTCTGCAATACTTGTATATAGTTATTGTTACAAAATTCGGGTTATTATTGTTGTGAGCCATCTTTTCAGAGGCTCCTTCGTTTGTCATGCTGTTAACTGGGTTCAGATCACAGGTTGTACGGTGTGGCTGGTATGAGTCTTACCCGGGATTCAATATCCTTCCTTATGTACGCTCGTCCGGGCACAGTATCCTAACTGAGGCTTGGAGGAGGATCATAGGGGGAGCAGCCAGTGCACACCAGCTAGTTCAAGCTTTTACTTTTGTGCCCAGTCTCCTGCGGAGCCGCTATTCCCCATGGTCCTTACGGAGTCCCAGCATCCATTACGGACTATGAGAAATAGAATTATCTGTAAGTAAATTCTTATTTTCTCCTATCCTGGCTCTGCATCCGTTGACATATACTTCCTTGCTCTACTCCCAGTGACGACATATCTATCTATCTAATGTCCAGTGGCCTGTACTACTCACACTGACATTACACACACTGCCCCTGCCAACTCCGCAAGTTCTACTCTTCGACTACTTTCCAATGACCTGTATGTCACCTGTATGGTTTTACAGTGCCTTAACAACATAGTTTTATATACGGCTGTTTCTGTAATGATTGTGAACTTTTTGTTTTAGGTAAGACTTGTGACTTTAGTTCATCATATGGGAGGAACAATACGTAAAGATTTCAGCTCTAAAGTGACACACCTTATTGCCAACTCCACTCATGGGGATAAATTTAGGGTACGTATCACTTATATTTAGCATTTTACTTTCAAATTATAAAGAGGACACATTGCATAGGGGAAAATCCTTTTCTCTTTCAGGGAAATGTCCATTTGTCTCTGCAGTTTAGTGCAAGGGGGTACCCCGTCAGTGCATCAGCTCTTCACATTCTGACCTCATTTCATGAAATGTGTACAGAAGCTTAGCATGCACATAATCAACTTGAATTTACTTGTTTTGCAGGGGCAGTAATGTAATTATAGGGCTTTTGTGCACAATACTGGAGCACATAAGAATTCTATCCAATACAATGAAATAGTAACAAGAGGAATGGAGGGAATCAAAATACAAGGCTGAGTGGTGTCAAGTTTATTTGGAATTGTAATAAGCATCTAGATAGTTAAAGTGGCATAAATTCACTATGCACGTTTTCCAGGGAAGGTATACACTAGTTTTCATATCAAAAAAGGAGAAACTTTAATATCTGATTTTTTCAGTTCTCAAGAAGATTTTGATGAGAACACTGTTATTCTTATTGGTGCACATTAATTTCTTCTTTTCTTAAACAACATTGCAGGACTGAAACGATAAAAATCACTCTTAAATATTCAAGCAAGCCTCTACACCAGTGGTTCCCAAACTTTTTTGAATCACGGCACCCTAGAGTATCAGAATTTTTTTCACGGCACCCCTAAGCCAATAGTTTCTTATTGAAAAATTTAGAAAGAAATATTACATTAAGTAAATTGTCTTTATATGTCATCCTTAGGGTAACTTATGTGGTGAGGGACCAGATTTGCTTCTGATTGTCAATATATTTTATAATTGGCAGCCATTAACACTGGCTTTGCTTTTTACATTGGCCATGCAGAATTTGAATTGGTTCTGGACCACCAACCCGAGGCACCCCTGCAAGTGTCCCGAGGCACCCCAGGGAGCCACGGCACACAGTTTGGGAACCACTGCTCTACACAAACAATTTTCTCCCCGGGGCCTATTTATGGTGCTCTACCTGACCCTTTTTCTTACACCGACAGGAGCCGGCCCAGCTTGTAGAGTGCACTGGCCAGCTATGCCACCATGAGTAGCGGGCTACATGCATTGCAGGCTCACAGCCTCAACTACTCCTGTGGGTGTGATGGAGTGGGGGGATGGTGCATGTTGGACGACTGCGTGCCTCCCTTAATGGGGTTTGGGCTGTGCTCTGTGCCCTCTGCCTCATGGTGCTGCCTGGCTTTTGGGGATTTTTGGGGTGAACCCTGATAACTACTATTAGTGTTCTCATTTAATACATTCTTTTCTCGAACGTCCTAGTGGATACTGGGATGTCATTAGTAACATGGGGTATAGAACGGGTCCATTGGAACCTGGCACTTTAAAAAATCATTAGTGTGTGCTGGCTCCTCCTCTCTATGCCCCTCCACCAGACTCAGTTTAGAAAAAATTGCCCAAGGAGCTGGGTGTGTTCCTCTGGAGCTCCAGAGAGTTTTCTTCAAATTTTATTTAGTTTGTTTTTTTCAGGCAGCACTGGTTGGCAACCAGTCTGCCTGCATCGTGGGACTTAGGGGAGGGACCGAACCAACTTTCTATAGCGTTAATGGTTCGTATCCCCGCTGACATGACTCAAAGAGCCTTCCTGGCTAGGTGCCATAAAAACCATGTCAGATATGTCATCTCGGCACACTGCTAATGCTTAAAAAACTCAACAATTTTAGCAGGCTGTTGCAGACCTAGCTGCAAGGGCAGATGTTCCACAGACCCACTCTCTAACTCAGGACCACAAAAACGTGGGTTGCCTGCTTTGTTCTCAGATTCAGATGAGGGAATACTGGGGGGAGAAATTGGAACCTATTACTAGGGATTCACCTTTTGCACAGGATATTGAACTCCTCATTTTACCTATACGGGACGTGTTAAAACTCCCTCTAGAGGACGCTGTGACATAGCACAAAACAAAATTTAAGATATATCCCTGCGCACAAATGCAGCCAACCCAAGGTCCTACCCAAGTGTGTCACCTTACACACTAGGAAGTGAATGAGAGAGAGAAATTAGGATAGGGCTTCAGATGGCGCAAAATAATCAATAGTATTACAATGATTTACCCGTGTGGGTTAGAGTCCGTTCCTTTTTCCATACAGGAAAGTTCACGTGTAAGTCCGTTATCCAGGAGGTAGTGTATGAAAAAGAAACACAATACAAACACAAATGTTCAGTAACACTCCTTGCAGAGGCTCAAAGGGTAAATATCAACCCAGGCTTCCTTCGACTATCCAATTTTGGGGATGTGCAGTTCTATTCGTAAGGTTCACCTCAGTGGTTCACATGAAGTGCTGCTCACATGTATGCTTACTTCTAAAAAAAACTGGAATAACTCCTATCAAGGTTTCTTTCGCCCTTCTAAAAGTGGTATTTAAGAACCGTATGCAGTCATACACCCATATTTATATCCCTGGATGTGGAGGATGCTCACATATTTGCTTACTTCAGGATACTGTGTACTTTCATATAAATGTTTCTTTCAATATGTCCAGATGTCGTCCTCTTTCATTCCTTCAGTTTACGTCATGCTCGATATAAGCACAAAAAAACGAGGAAATGTGTGAGGGTACAAACAATTTTTAATAAAAGTAAAAATAAAAAATACAAAGTTGTTTTCTCTGACGTCCTAGTGGATGCTGGGAACTCCGTAAGGACCATGGGGAATAGTCGGGCTCCGCAGGAGACTGGGCACTCTAAAAGAAAGATTAGGTACTATCTGGTGTGCACTGGCTCCTCCCTCTATGCCCCTCCTCCAGACCTCAGATAGATTTCTGTGCCCGGCCGAGCTGGATGCACACTAGGGGCTCTCCTGAGCTCCTAGAAAGAAAGTATATGTTAGGTTTTTTATTTTACAGTGAGACCTGCTGGCAACAGGCTCACTGCAACGAGGGACTAAGGGGAGAAGAAGCGAACCTACCTGCTTGCAGCTAGCTTGGGCTTCTTAGGCTACTGGACACCATTAGCTCCAGAGGGCTCGACCGCAGGACCCATCCTTGGTGTTCGTTCCCGGAGCCGCGCCGACGTCCCCCTTACAGAGCCAGAAGCATGAAGATGGTCCGGAAAATCGGCGGCAGAAGACTTCAGTCTTCACCAAGGTAGCGCACAGCACTGCAGCTGTGCGCCATTGCTCCTCAGACACACTTCACACTCCGGTCACTGAGGGTGCAGGGCGCTGGGGGGGGGCGCCCTGAGCAGCAATAAAAACACCTTGGCTGGCAAAATAATCACAATATATAGCCCCAGAGGCTATATATGTGATAATTACCCCTGCCAGAATCCATAAAAAAGCGGGAGAAAAGTCCGCGAAAAAGGGGCGGAGCTATCTCCCTCGGCACACTGGCGCCATTTTCTCTTCACAGTGTAGCTGGAAGACAGCTCCCCAGGCTCTCCCCTGTAGTTTTCAGGCTCAACGGGTTAAAAAGAGAGGGGGGGCACTAAATTTAGGCGCAATATTGTTTTATACAAGCAGCTATTGGGAAAAATTCACTCAGTGATAGTGTTTATCCCTACATTATATAGCGCTCTGGTGTGTGCTGGCATACTCTCTCTCTCTGTCTCCCCAAAGGGCTGTGTGGGGTCCTGTCCTCAGTCAGAGCATTCCCTGTGTGTGTGCGGTGTGTCGGTACGGCTGTGTCGACATGTTGGATGAGGAGGCTTATGTGGAGGCGGAGCAGATGCCGATAAATGGGATGTCGCCCCCTGTGGGGCAGACACCAGAGTGGATGGATAGGTGGAAGGTATTAACCGACAGTGTCAACTCCTTACATAAAAGGCTGGATGACGTAACAGCTGTGGGACAGCCGGCTTCTCAGCCCGCGCCTGCCCAGGCGTCTCAAAGGCCATCAGGGGCTCAAAAAAAAAAAAAAAAAAAACGCCCGTTACCTCAGATGGCAGACACAGATGTCGACACGGAGTCTGACTCCAGTGTCGACTAGGTTGAGACATATACACAATCCACTAGGAACATCCGTTGCATGATCTCGGCAATAAAAATTGTGTTACACATTTCTGACATTAACCCAAGTACCACATAAAAGGGGTTTTATGTTTGGGGAGAAAAAGCAGCCGGTGTTTTGTTCCCCCATCAGATGAGTGAATGAAGTGTGTGAAGAAGCGTGGGTTCCCCCGATAAGAAACTGGTAATTTCAAAAAAATTGCTGCTGGCGTACCCTTTCCCGCCAGAGGATAGGTCACGTTGGGAGATATCCCCTAGGGTGGATAAGGCGCTCACACGTTTGTCATAAAAGGTGGCACTGCCGTCTTAGGATACGGCCACTTTGAAGGAGCCTGCTGATAAAAAGCAGGAGGCTATCCTGAAGTCTGTATATACACACTCGGGTATTATACTGAGACCTGCAATTGCCTCAGCATGAATAGTGCTGCTGCAGCAGGGTCTGATACCCTGTCAGATAATATTAATACCCTAGACAGGGAGAATATGGTGCTAACATAGAGCATATTAAAGACGTAGTCTTATATATGAGGGATGCACAGAGGGATATTTGCCGGCTGGCGTCCAGAATTAATGCAAGGTCCATTCTGCCAGGAGGGTATTAGAGACCCGGCAGTGGACAGGTGATGTTGACTTTAAAAGGCACATGGAGATCATGCCTTATAAGGGTGAGGAATTGTTTGGGGATGGTCTCTGGGACCTTGTATCCACAGCAACAGCTGGGAAGAAAAATTTCTACCTCAGGTTTCCTCACACCCTAAGAAAGCACTGTATTATCGGGTACAGTCCTTTCGGCTTCAGAAAAGCAATGGGGCCAAAGGCGCTTCCTTTCTGCACAAGGGAAGAAGGAAAAAGCTGCACAGACAGCCAGTTCCCAGGATCAAAAATTCTCCCCCGCTTCCTCTGAGTCCACAACATGACGCTGGGGCTCCACAGACAGGTGCGGTGGGGGCGCGTCTCGGGAACTTCAGGGACTAGTGGGCTTGCCCACCGGTGAATCACTGGGTTATGCAAGTAGTATCACAGGGATACAAGCTGGAGTTCGAGGCGACTCCCCCTCGCCGTTACCTCACATCAGCTTTGCCTGCTGCCCTCGGATATAGGGAGTTAGTACTGGCGGTAATTCACAAGCTGTACTTCCAGCAGGTGAAATAAAGGTACCCCTCCTTCAACAAGGCCGGGGTTACTATTCCAAAATGTGTTTGGTACCGAAACCAGACGGTTCGGTGAGACCCATTCTAAAATTGAAATCCTTGAACACTTGTATACGAAGGTTCAAGTTCAAAATGGAATCGCTCCGGGCGATTTATTGCAAGCCTGGAGAATTTCAGGGTATCAAGGATGCTTACCTGTATGTCCCTATTTACCCTCCTCACCAGGAGTACCTCAAAATTGTGGTACAGAATTGTCATTACCAATTCCAGACGTTGCCGTTGGTCTGTCCCCGGCACTGAGGGTATTTACCAAGGTAATGGCCGAAAGAATTATCCAGTACTTGGACAATCTCCTTTATAAAGGCGAGGTGCAGGGAGCAGTTGTTTGTCAGAGTAGCACTATCTCGGGAAGTGCTACAACAGCACGGCTGGATTCTGAATATTCCAAAGTCGCAGCTGGTTCCTACGACGCATCTACTGTTCCTGGGGATGGTTCTGGACACAGAACAGAAAAAAGTGTTTCTCCCGCAGGAGAAAGCCAAGGAGCTGTCATCTCTAGTCAGAGACCTCCTGAAACCAAAACAGGTGTCGGTGCATCACTGCACGCGAGTCCTGGAAAAAATGGTAGCTTCCTACGAAGCAGTTCCATTCGGCAGGTTCCATGCAAGAACTTTTCAGTGGGACCTCTTGGACGGGATCGCATCTTCAGATGCATCGGCTGATAACCCTGTCTCCAAGGACCAGGGTGTCTCTGCTGTGGTGGCTGCAGAGTGCTCATCTTCTAGAGGGCCGCAGATTTGGCATACAGGACTGGGTCCTGGTGATCACGGATGCCAGCTTTCGAGGCTGTTGGGCAGTCACACAGGGAAAAAATTTCCAAGGACTTTGGTCAAGTCAGGAGTCGTCCCTACACATAAATATTCTGGAACGGAGGGCCATTTACAATGCCCTAAGTCAGGCAAGACCTCTGCTTCAAAACCAGCCGGTACTGATCCAATCAGACAACATCACGGCAGTCGCCCATGTAAACCGACAGGGCGGCACAAGAAGCAGGATGGCGTGGCAGAAGCCACAAGGATTCTCCGATGGGCGGAAAATCACGTCTTAGCACTGTCAGCAGTGTTCATTCCGGGAGTGGACAACTGGGAAGCAGACTTCCTCAGCAGACACGACCTACACCCGGGAGAGTGGGGACTTCATCCAGAAGTCTTCAAACTGTTGGTAAACCGTTGGGAAAGGCCACAGGTGGACATGATGGCGTCCCGCCTCAACAAAAAGTTAGAGATATTGCGCCAGGTCAAGGGACCCTCAGGCGATAGCTGTGGACGCTCTAGTGACACCGTGGGTGTACCAGTCGGTTTGTGTTCCCTCCTCTGCCTCTCATACCAAAGGTACTGAGAATAATAAGAAGGCGAGGAGTAAGAACGATACTCGTGGTTTCGGATTGGCCAAGAAGAGCTTGGTACCCAGAACTTCAAGAAATGATATCAGAGGACCCATGGCCTCTACCGCTCAGACAGGATCTGTTACAGCAGGGGCCCTGTCTGTTCCAAGACTTCCCGCGGCTGCGTTTGACGGCATGGCGGTTGAATTCCGGATCCTAAAGGAAAAGGGCATTCCGGAGGAAGTCATTCCTACGCTGATAAAAGCCAGGAAAGAAGTAACCGCAAACCATTATCACCGTATTTGGCGAAAATATGTTGCGTGGTGTGAGGCCAGGAAGGCCCCTACAGAGGAATTTCAGCTGGGTCGTTTTCTGCACTTCCTACAGTCGGGAGTGACTATGGGCCTAAAAATTGGGTTCCATTAAGGTCCAGATTTCGGCTCTGTCGATTTTCGTCCAGAAAGAACTGGCTTCACTGCCTGAAGTTCAGACATTTGTAAAGGGAGTGCTACATATTCAGCCCCTTTTGTGCCTCCTTTGGCACCTTGGGATCTCAACGTGGTGTTGAGTTTTCTGAAATCACATTGGTTTGAGCCACTTAAAACTGTGGATCTGAAATATCTCACGTGGAAAAAAGTGGTCATGTTATTGGCCTTGGCTTCGGCCAGGCGTGTGTCAGAATTGGCGGCTTTGTCATGTAAAAGCCCTTATCTGATTTTCCATATGGATAGGGCAGAATTGAGGACTCGTCCCCAGTTTCTCCCTAAGGTGGTATCAGCTTTTCACTTGAACCAACCTATTGTAGTGCCTGCGGCTACTAGGGGCTTGGAAGATTCCAAGTTACTGGACGTAGTCAGGGCCTTGAAAATTTATGTTTCCAGGACGGCTGGAGTCAGGAAAACTGACTCGCTTTTTATCCTGTAGGCACCCAACAAACTAGGTGCTCCTGCTTCTGAGCAGACTATTGCTCGCTGGATTTGTAGCACAATTCAGCTGGCGCATTCTGCGGCTGGATTGCCGCATCCTAAATCGGTAAAAGCCCATTCCGCAAGGAAAGTGGGCTCATCTTGGGCGGCTGCCCGAGGGGTCTCGGCTTTACAACTTTGCCGAGCTGCAACTTGGTCAGGGGCAAACACGTTTGCTAAATTCTACAAATTTGATACCCTGGCTGAGGAGGACCTTGAGTTCTCTCATTCGGTGCTGCAGAGTCATCCGCACTCTCCCGCCCGTTTGGGAGCTTTGGTATAATCCCCATGGTCCTTACGGAGTTCCCAGCATCCACTAGGACGTCAGAGAAAATAAGATTTTACTCACCGGTAAATCTATTTCTCGTAGTCCGTAGTGGATGCTGGGCGCCCATCCCAAGTGCGGATTGTCTGCAATACTTGTATATAGTTATTGCTTAACTAAAGGGTTATTGTTGAGCCATCTGTTGAGAGGCTCAGTTATATTTCATACTGTTAACTGGGTATAGTATCACGAGTTATACGGTGTGATTGGTGTGGCTGGTATGAGTCTTACCCGGGATTCAAAATCCTTCCTTATTGTGTCGGCTCTTCCGGGCACAGTATCCTAACTGAGGTCTGGAGGAGGGGCATAGAGGGAGGAGCCAGTGCACACCAGATAGTACCTAATCTTTCTTTTAGAGTGCCCAGTCTCCTGCGGAGCCCGTCTATTCCCCATGGTCCTTACGGAGTTCCCAGCATCCACTACGGACTACGAGAAATAGATTTACCGGTGAGTAAAATCTTATTTAAAAGATCATCACAAATGGTTTTATATCACAAAAAAAATGCTAAAGATTATAAGAAGAACAAAGGTTCAGGTGATCCTCATTGTTCCAGACTGGCCTAAGAGGACCTGGTATCCGGATCTTCAGGTGAACGCCGGATCCTAGCTGAAAGGATATTTCCAGTGAAGTCATCCATACTCTTCTTCAGGCCAGAAAAGGAGTAACGTAAAAACATTACCACCGTATTTGGAGAAAGTATGTGTCTTGGTGCAAATCCAAGAAGGCTTCTACGGAAGATTTCCAGTGGGGTTGTTTTCTCCATTTTTTTCACAAGATGGTGTGGATGTGAGTATTAAGTTGGGCTCGATTAAGGTTCAGATTTCAGCCTTATCGGTTTTATTCCAAAAACAATTGTCCTCCTTTACAGAAGTTTGAACTTTCGTAAAAAGTTTGTTACACATCCAACCTCCCGTTGTGCCCCCCTGGAGCTCCGTGTGGTCTTAATGTGGTGTTGCAGTTCCGACAATCTCATTGGTTTGAACCTTTACGTAAGGTAGAGTTGTAATTCGTCACTTGGAAAGTGGTCAGGCTGTTGGCCTTGGCATCCGCAAGGCGGGTGTCTGAATCGGCGGCTTTCTCCCACAAGTGCCCCTATTTAATCTTCCATGCAGATAGAGCGGAGTTGAGAACTCGTCAGCAATTTTCTGCCAAAAGTGGTTTCATCGTTTCACATGAACCCACCTATTGTGGTGCCAGTGGGTATTGAAGCCTTAACGGAATAGAAGTCTCTCGATATGGTCAGAGCTTTGGAAAATTATGTCGCCAGAACGGCTCAGATTAGGACAACGGGGGCTCTGTTTGTCCTGTGGGCTCCCAACAAGATTGGGGCTCCTGCTTCCAAGCATCTATTGCGCGCTTGATCTGTAAATACGTTTCAGCAGGCTCATTCTACGGCTGGATTGCCGTTACCGAAATCGGTGAAGACCCATTCTACCAGAAGGGTGGGCGCATCCTGGGCGGCTGCCCGAGGGGTCTCGGCATTACGGCTTTGCCGAGCAGCTACTTGGTCGGGTTCAAAAACCTTTGCAAAGTTTTACAAGTTTCATACAAAGGCTGATTAGGACCTCTTGTTGAGTCAATCGGTGCTGCAGAGTCATCCGCACTCTCCCGCCCGTTCTAGAGCTTTGGTATAAACCCCATGGTTCTTGAAGCGTCCCCAGCATCTTCTAGGACGTATGAGAAAATAGGATTTTAATACCTACCGGTAAATCCTTTTCTCTTAGTCGGTAGAGGATGCTGGGCGCCCGTCCCAGTGCGTACTGTGTCTGCAGTTATTGGGTATGCGTTATTCATGCCGTTGCATGCGTTATGCTGTTATTGGTTGTGTTTACACACAGGTTGTGTTACGCTTTCTGTCAGCGTATTGCTGTATATTCTTCATGCTGTCGGCTGGTGTTCTATTGAATGCCACGTTCTGCAGCATACTAGAGGTGTGAGCTGGTGAGATGCTCACCGTGGTATAACAATAAATTCTTTCCTCGACATGTCAGTCTCCCTGGTCACAGTTACTTAAACTGGAGTCTGGAGGAGGGGCATAGAAGGAGGAGCCAGTTCACACCCATTCAAAGTCTTAAAGTGCCCATGTCTCCTGCGGATCCCATCTATACCCCATAGTTCTTGAAGCGTCCCCAGCATCCTCTACGGACAAAGAGAAAAGGATTTACCGGTAGGTATTCAAATCCTACTATATCACATTATGACCTGTCTAATGGAAATTAGGATATTGGGTCAATCACTAAAATATTCCCTCCCAAAAAGAAACTATCCACCCTTTGTGTTGTCACTGAAAAAAAAATATTTCCCGTTCAATCTCCCTATTTTTTTCCTACAGGCTATTGCTTCAGTAAGAAGAGTTTCAGATTTAGGGGCATTGTTATGTCACCCTCCGTTTCTGATTTTTTTTTTTTTTGTTTTTTTTTATCCAGATAGAGCGTTTCTTAAAACCAAATCTGGGTTCTTCCTAAGGTGGTGTCTAAATTTCACCTTAACGAAGAAGTTGTATTCCCGGTCTTCCAGGGGCAGGATATTTCTGCGGGAGATGTGTCGTTGGACGTAGTCATCAGTGCCATCAGAAAGACAGACACTCTCTTCGTTCTCTACGGATTTCACAAGAGAGGATGGCCTGCTGATAAGCAGCCACTGGCGAAGTGGCTTCGGATGAAAATTTCAGAAGCGTGCTCTAAAGCTGATCTGCATGTTCCGGCTAATGTCTCTACTCATTCTACTCGTAACGTAGGTCCATTATGGGCAGCACAATGTGGTGCTTCAGCAGAATAGATATGTTAGGTAGCCACATAGTCTCCATTAACACATTCATTAGACATTATGCCTTTAATACCTTTGCCTCTCAGGATGCTGAATTCGGGCGAAGGATTCTCCTGTCCAATCAGGAGCGTCCCCACCACTAAATTGCTTTGAGACATCACAATGTTATCCTGTGGATAACCTGTGGACCCTGCCGGAAAAATATTCGTTATGGTAAGAACTTACCGTTATCAACCGTATTTGTCCTAAGCCCACAGGGATCCCATCCTGACGCACCTGATTTGAGTGTCCTTTTCACTCCCTAACCCCTTACTACTTGTACGGAAGCTTGTGCATGTGTGTTCTTCTCGCCTGATTAGGGCGCTCTATGATGCTCCTTCCTTGAGCTTTGGAAAAACAAGTGATTTTCCTGAGCCATGAGGCAGGGATATATGGACGGGCCCGTGATTTCTTAAAATGCCAGGCTCTAATGAACCTGATCTATACCCCATGGTACTAATGTCATCCCATTATCCACTACGTACTATGAGAAAAGGAATTATCAGTAGGTATTAAATTCCTATTTCTCCTTCGTCCTAGAGGATGCTGGGGACTCCAAAAGGACCATGGGGTATATACTGGATCCGCAGGAGACATGGGCACTTTAAGACTTTAATGGGCTTGAACTGGCTCCTCCCTCTATGCCCCTCCTCCAGACCTCAGTTAGATTCTGTGCCCAGAGGAGACTGGGTGCACTCTAGGGGATCTCTACTGAGTTTCTCTAAAGACTTTTGTTAGGTTTATTATTTTCAGGGAGCACTGTTGGCAACAGGCTCCCTGCTTCGTGGGACTGAGGGGAGAGAAGCAGACCTACTTCTGTGAGTTCCAAAGGCTCTGCTTCTTAGGCTACTGGACACCATCAGCTCCAGAGGGTTTGATCACTTGGTGCGCCTAGCTGCTCGTTCCCGGAGCCGTGCCGCCGTCCCCCTCACAGAGCCTGAAGAGTGAAGCCGGGTGAGTAGTAGAAGCAAGAATACTTCAAAGGCGGCAGAAGACTTCAGATCTTCCTGAGGCCATTGCTCCCACACACAAGCGGCTCTATATGGGTGCAGGCCGCAGGGGGGGGCGCCCTGGGCAGCAATAAATCCTCTTTTTGGGACTGGCATGAAGGTATACATTGCATAGGCAATGTATACAGAGCCCCGCCAGTATAAATAAAAGCGGGAAGCGAGCGGGGCTTCCTCCCTCAGCTCTAACCAGCGCCATTTTCTCCACAGCTTGCTGCAGAGACGCTGCTCCTGGCCCTTCACTGCTGTACACAAGTAACAGGGTGCACAAAAAGGGGGGGCACAAAATTTTGGGGTTTGATTATTGATATAAGAGTTTACAGGTCTGGGGCATTGTTTAATTCCTTCAGACCGGTGAGGCGCTGAGTGTGAGCTGGCAAACTCCCTTTCGGTCTCTCTGAAGGACCTTACTGTGGGTCTGTCCCCTATAGCCCAGTGTGTTTGGGGGTGTCGGTAAGCGTGTGTCTGCATGTCTAAGGTTGAAGGCTTTTCCCAGGAGGAGGCTGGTGTGGAGGCTCAATAGAGTGTGGGAGTGACTCCGTCGGTACCGCCGACTGCTGATTTGGGTAGATATGTGGAGTGTTTTAAATGCAAGTGTGGCTTTATTGCATAAGAGGTTAGACAAATCTGAGTCTCAGAACCAGGCATGGAGACAATCCATGGGAGATGTTTTGTCACAATCTCAGGCCCCCACAGGTTCGCAGAAACGTTCATTTAGCCAGATAGCAGACACAGTGTGAATCCTCACCCACGGTGGACAAAGCTCTGGCGCGTTTGTCCAAGAAGGTGGCGCTACCGTCCCCTGACACGGCGGCCCTAAAGGATCCTGCGGATCGTAAGGAGGAAACTACATTAAAATCTATTTATGTTACTACGGGTACGCTGCTCAGGCCGGCCGTGGCGTCGGCAACGGTGAGTAGCGCTATTGAAAGGTGGGCAGATAACTTGTTATCTGACAGACACCCTGGATAGGGATAACGTGCTTTTGATGCTGGGTCATATCAGGCACGCATCAATATATCTAAGGGAAGCGGCGAGAGATATTGGCCTCTTGGGATCAAGAGCCAATGCCATGGCAGTCTCGGCTAGGAGGGCGTTGTGGACTCATCAGTGGAATGGTGATGCTGATTCTAAAAAGGCTATGGAAGCTCTGCCCTTCAAAGGTGAAGTGTTATTTGGTGAAGGCCTTGCGGACCTGGTTTCTACGGCTACCGCGGGCAAGTTTTCCTTTTTGCCTTTTGTCCCTCTGCAGCAAAAGAAAACGCCTCAATACCAGATGCAGTCCTTTCGGTCCCATAAATTCAGGAAAGGACGTGGATCTTCCTTCCTCGAGGCCAGAGGAAAGGGAAGAGGAAAAAGATCGTCGGCTGTGGCAAGCTCCCAGGAGCAGAAGTCCTCCCCGGCTTCTGCCAAATCCACCGCATGACGCTGGGGCTCCTCTGCGGGAGTCCGCTCTGGTGGGGGCACTTCTTCAGCTCTTCGGTCAGGCCTAGGTTTGCTCGGGCCTGGATCCTTGAATACTGGAAATTGTAACCCAAGGGTACAAACTGGAGTTCCAAGACGTGCCTCCACACCGATTTTTAAAATCTGCCTTACCAGTTTCTCACCCAGAGAGAGAGGTAGTGTGTGCGGCAATACAAAAGCTGTGTCAACAGCAAGTCATTGTCACGGTTCCCCCGTTACAACAGAGGAAAGGGTTTTATTCAACCCTGTTCGTGGTCCCGAAGCCGGATGGCTCGGTTAGACCGATTCTGAACTTAAAATCCCTCAACCTGTATTTAAAAAGATTCAAATTCAAGATGGAATCTCTCCGAGCTGTGATCTCCAGTGTGGAGGGGGTGGATTTTTTGGTGTCAGTCAACATAAAGGATGCATACCTACATGTCCCCATATATCCTCCTCATCAAGCGTTCCTGAGGTTGCTGTTCAGGATTGTCACTACCAATTTCAGACGTTGCCGTTTGGTCTTTCCACGGCCCCGAGGATTTTCACCAAAGTAATGGCGGAAATTATGGTGCTCCTGCGCAAGCAAGGGGGTCACAATTATCCCATACTTGGACGATCTCCTGATAAAGGCTAGGTCAAGGGAGCAGACACTAAAAAGCGTTGCACTCTCCCTGAAGGTGCTGCAACAACATGGTTGGCTCCTAAATTTACCAAAGTCGCAGTTGATTCCGACAACTCTGCTGTCGTTTTTGGGCATGATTCTGGACACGGAACGGCAGAGGATCTTTCTCCCGTTGGAAAAGGCTCAGGAACTCCAGAACATGGTCAAAGAACTTCTAAAAACGCCAAGAGTGTCGATTCATCACTGCACTCGTGTGCTGGGGAAAATGGTGGCGGCCTACGGGGCCATTCCGTTTGGCCGATTCCATGCAAGAACTTTTTAGTGGGACCTGCTGGACAAGTGGTCCGGGTCCCATCTGCACATACACCGGAAGATAAGCCTGTCCCCCAGGGCCAGGGTTTCTCTCCTGTGGTGGCTCCAGAGTTCTCACCTTCTAAAGGGTCGCAGGTTCGGGATCCAGGATTGGATTCTGGTGACCACGGATGCGAGTCTCCGAGGTTGGGGAGCAGTCACACAGGGACAAAATTTCCTGGGAAAATTGGTCGAGCCAGGAAGCTTGTCTGCACATAAACGTGCTGGAGTTAAGGGCAATCTACAACGGTCTTCTTTGCGACCTGCCCGTCATGATTCAGTCGGACAACATTACAGCCGTGGCACACGTAAACCGCCAGGGCGGAACAAGGAGCAGAGCGTCAATGGTGGAGGACGCCAAGATTCTTCGCTGGGCGGAAAAACATGCAAGCGCTCTGTCGGCAGTCTTCATTCCAGGAGTGGACAACTGGGAAGCAGACTTCCTCAGCAGACACGATCTCTATCCAGGAGAGTGGGGTCTTCATCCAGAGGTCTTTGCAGAAGTGACAAGTCGTTGGGGACTTCCTCAAATAGACATGATGGCGTCTCGTCTCAACAAGAAGCTTCAGACATATTGTTCCAGGTCGAGGGACCCTCAAGCAATAGCAGTGGACGCACTGGTGACACCGTGGGTGTTTCAGTCGGTCTATGTGTTCCCTCCACTTCCACTCATCCCAAAGGTGGTACGGATCATAAGAAGAACAAGAGTTCAGGCGATACTCGTTGTTCCAGATTGGTCACGGAGGGCCTGGTATCCGGATCTTCAGGAATTGCTCACAGGAGATCCCTGGCCTCTTCCTCTAAGAGAGGACCTGTTACAACAGGGGCCGTGCGTGTTCCAGGACTTACCACAGTTACGTTTGACGGCGTGGCGGTTGAACGCCAAATCCTAGCCAGAAAGGGTATTCCCGGGGAAGTCATCCCCACTCTACTTAAAGCTAGGAAGGAGATAACGGCGAAGCATTATCACCGTATTTGGAGGAAATATGTGTCTTGGTGTGAATCCAAGAAGGCTCCTACGGAAGAATTTCAGCTGGGTCGTTTTCTCCACTTTTTGCAAGCAGGTGTGGATGCGGGCCTGAAGTTAGGCTCCATTAAAGTGCAGGTTTCGGCCTTGTCAATTTTCTTTCAAAAGTTATTGGCCTCGCTTCCAGAAGTTCAGACTTTTGTGAAGGGTGTGCTGCACATCCAACCTCCCTTTGTGCCCCCAGTGGCACCATGGGACCTTAACGTGGTGTTACAGTTCCTTACGTCACATTGGTTTGAACCTTTACAAAAGGTTGAGTTGAAATTTCTCACTTGGAAAGTAGTCATGCTATTGGCCTTGGCGTCTGCAAGGCGGGTGTCCGAATTGGCGGCTTTGTCTCACAAAAGCCCCTATTTGATTTTCCACGAGGATAGAGCGGAGTTGAGAACTCGTCAACAATTTTTGCCAAAGGTAGTTTCTTTGTTTCACATGAACCAACCTATTGTGGTACCTGTGGCTACTGAAGCTTTGGCTGATTCTAAGTCTCTCGACGTGGTCAGAGCTTTGAAAATTTATGTAGCCAGAACGGCTAGTGTTAGGAAAACAGAGGCGCTGTTTGTCTTGTATGCGGCCAACAAAGTTGGCGCTCCTGCTTCTAAGCAGACAATTGCACGCTGGATCTTTAATACGATTCAGCAGGCTCATTCTTCGGCTGGATTTCCGGTGAAAGCCCATTCCACTAGGAAGGTGGGCTCCTCTTGGGCGGCTGCCCGAGGCATCTTGGCATTACAGCTTTGCCGAGCTGCTACTTGGTCGGGTTCAGACACGTTTGCAAAATTCTACAAGTTTGATACCTTGGCTGATAAGGACCTCATGTTTGCTCAGTCGGTGCTGCAGAGTCATCCGCTCTCTTTCGCCCGGTCTGGTGCTTTGGTATAAACCCATGGACCTTTTGGAGTCCCCAGCATCCTCTAAGACGAAGGAGAAAATAGGATTTTAATGCCTACACGCTGTAAATCCTTTTCTCTTAGTCTGTAGAGGATGCTGGGCGCCCGTCCCAGTGCGGTCTCTATCTGCAGTAATTGTAAATAATTATTGCTTATGTTGCACAAGGGTTGTGTTTTGGTAAAGGTCAGCCTGTTGCTGATCTCTTTGGTTCACGCTTTTAACTGGTTTTATTTGTATACCATGTTGTACGGTGTGTTGTGGTGTGAGCTGGTATGTATATCACCCTTAGTTTAACAAAATCCTTTTCCTCGAAATGTCCGTCTCCTCTGGGCACAGTTCCTATAACTGAGGTCTGGAGGAGGGGCATAAAGGGAGGAGCCAGTTCACGCACATTAAAATCTTAGTGCCCATGTCTCCTGCTGATCCCGTCTATACCCCATGGTCCTTTTGGAGTCCCCAGCATCCTATACGGACTAAGAGAAAAGGATTTACCGGTAGGTATTAAAATCCTATTTTCTCTTACGTCCTAGGGGATACTGTGAATCCATTTAGTACCATGGGGTATAGACGGGTCCACTAGGAGCCATGGGCATTATAGAAGTTTAATTGTGTGTGCTGGCTCCTCCCTCTATGCCCCTCCTACCAGACTCAGTTTAGAAAATGTGCCCGTAGGCGCTGGTCGCGTCTCTGGAAGCTCCTGAAAGTTTTCTACATTTATTTTTAAAGTTTATTATTTTCAGTCTGCTTGCTTCGTGGGACTTAGTGGGGGGATGGCCTAACCCCACTAAGGGTTAATGGTTCCGGTTCCCGCTGACAGGACACTAGCTCCTGAGGGAACTATTTGCAAGCCTCACCACGGCGAACTTACATTCCCGCAGCATGCCACCATCCCTAACAGCCAGAAGAAAGAAGAGTGGTGAGTACTAAGCCAGCGTCCCGGTCAGCGGGTCGCCTGCCATTATGACGGCTTGAGGGTACAGAGATGCATGGCTTCTAAACAGGGCAGACTGAGTCTCCTGACTAAGTACACTATGGTGTACACATTACCCAGACTGGCACTACAGCCATAAAAGCGGGCTTACTCCATTTTATGTACACAAGACTCATAAAGCCAGTATAAAGAAGAGCAGGAAGACCACGTGCAGTTGATGGGGCGGGGCTTCACTATAGGCGGATCCAGCAGCTCACAAGCGCCATTTCTCTGACGTCCTAAGTGGATGCTGGGACTCCGTAAGGACCATGGGGATTAGCGGCTCCGCAGGAGACTGGGCACAACTAAAGAAAGATTTAGGACTACCTGGTGTGCACTGGCTCCTCCCACTAAGACCCTCCTCCAGACCTCAGTTAGATTCTTGTGCCCGGCTGAGCTGGATGCACACTAGGGGCTCTCCTGAGCTCCTAGAAAGAAAGTATATTTTAGGGTTTTTATTTTACAGTGAGATCTGCTGGCAACAGACTCACTGCAGCGAGGGAC
Organism: Pseudophryne corroboree; assembly: GCF_028390025.1. NCBI lineage: Eukaryota > Metazoa > Chordata > Amphibia > Anura > Myobatrachidae > Pseudophryne > Pseudophryne corroboree. The sequence goes on from NC_086447.1 coordinate 301,490,508, forward strand.
TAAGGGGAGAAGAAGCGAACCTACCTAACTGGTGGTAGCTTGGGCTTCTTAGGCTACTGGACACCGTTAGCTCCAGAGGGATCGACCGCATGGAACCGGCCATTGATGTTCGGTCCTGGAGCCGCGCCGCCGGCCCCCTTACAGAGCCAGATGCAAGAAGTGTTCCGGAAAATCGGCGGCAGAAGACTTCAGTCTTCACCAAGGTAGCGCACTGCAGCTGTGCGCCATTGCTCCTCATGCACACCTCACTCTCCGGTCACTGATGGGTGCAGGGCGCTGGGGGGGGGCCCTGAGCAGCAATATAAACACCTTGCCTGGAAAAATCATCACAATATATAGCCCCAGAGGCTATATATGTGATAAATACCCCGCCAGAATCCATAAAAAAGCGGGAGAAAGGTCAGCGAAAAAGGGGCGGAGCTATCTCCCTCAGCACACTGGCGCCATTTCTCTAACGTCCTAGTGGATGCTGGGGACTCCGAAAGGACCATGGGGAATAGCGGCTCCGCAGGAGACTGGGCACAAAGTAAAAGCTTTAGGACTAGCTGGTGTGCACTGGCTCCTCCCCCTATGACCCTCCTCCAAGCCTCAGTTAGATTTTGTGCCCGAACGAGAAGGGTGCAATCTAGGTGGCTCTCCTGAGCTGCTTAGAGTAAAAGTTTAAATAGGTTTTTTATTTTCAGTGAGACCTGCTGGCAACAGGCTCACTGCATCGAGGGACTTAGGGGAGAGAAACGAACTCACCTGCGTGCAGAGTGGATTGGGTTTCTTAGGCTACTGGACATTAGCTCCAGAGGGACGATCACAGGCCCAGCCATGGATGGGTCCCAGAGCCGCGCCGCCGGCCCCCTTACAGATGCTGAAGCAAGAAGAGGTCCATAAATCGGCGGCAGAAGACTTTCCTGTCTTCATAAGGTAGCGCACAGCACTGCAGCTGTGCGCCATTGCTCTCAGCACACTTCACACTCCGGTCACTGAGGGTGCAGGACGCTGGGGGGGGGGCGTCCTGGGAAGCAATGAATTTACCTTAGTTGGCGAAAAATACATCACATATAGCTCCTGGGCTATATGGATGTATTTAACCCCTGCCAGTTTTCCAGTAAAAAGCGGGAGAAGAGCCCGCCGTGAAGGGGGCGGGGCCTACCTCCTCAGCACACAGCGCCATTTTTCCCACACAGCTCCGCTGGTAGGAAGGCTCCCAGAATCTCCCCTGCATCCTGCAACTACAGAAACAGGGTAAAAAAGAGAGGGGGGCACTTATTTGGCAAAATAACAGATATAAGCAGCTATAAGGGATAGACACTTATTGTAAGGTTGTCCCTATACATATATAGCGCTCTGGTGTGTGCTGGCAAACTCTCCCTCTGTCTCCCCAAAGGGCTAAGTGGGTCCTGTCCTCTATCAGAGCATTCCCTGTGTGTGTGCTGGGTGTCGGTACGTGTGTCGACATGTATGAGGAGGAAAATGATGTGGAGGCGGAGCAGAGTGTCTGTAACAGTGATGTCACCCCCTAGGGGGTCGACACCTGAGTGGATGTACTGTTGAAAATTACGTGACAGTGTCAGCTCTATATAAAAAAACAGTGGTTGACATGAGACAGCCGGCTACTCAGCTTGTGCCTGTCCAGACGTCTCATAGGCCGTCAGGCAGATGGCAGATACAGACGCCGACACGGATACTGACTCCTGTGTCGACGGTGAAGAGACAACCGTGATTTCCAGTAGGGCCACACGTTACATGATTGAGACAATGGAAAATGTTTTATACATTTCTGATAATACGAGTACCACCAAAAAAGGGGTATTATGTTCGGTGAGGGAAAAACTACCTGTAGTTTTCCTGAATCTGAGAAATAAAATGTGTGATGATGCGTGGGTTTCCCCCCGATAACAATTAATAATTTCTTAAAGTATTGGCTGCATACCCTTTCCCGCCAGAGGTTAGGATGCATTGGGAAACACCCCCTAGGGGGGATAAGGCGCTCACACGCTTGTAAGAACAAGGGCTCTACCCTCTCATGAGATGGCCGCCCTTAAGGATCCTGCTGATAGAAAGCAGGAGGGTATCCAAAAAAAGGTATTTACGCACATACTGGTGTTATACTGCGACCAGCTATCGCCTCAGCCTGGAGGTGCAGTGCTGGGTTGGCATGGTCGGATTCCCTGACTGGAAATATTGATATCCTAGATAAGGATAGTATATTATTGCCTATAGAGCATTTAAAAGATGCATTTCTATATATGCATGATGCACAGCGGAATAATTGCCGACTGGCATCAAGTATAAGTGCGTTGTCCAATTCTACCAGTAAAATGGTCAGGTGATGCGGATTCCAAACGTCATTTGGAAGTATTGCCTTTGAAAGGGGACATTTGGGGTCGGTCTTTTAGACCTGGTGGCCACGGCAACAGCTGGGAAATCCACGTTTGTACCCCAGGTCGCCTCTCAAAATAAGACGCCGTATTATCAGGCGCAGTCCTTTGTTGGCAAGCGGACAAAAGGTTCCTCTTTTCTGCTCGTGACAGAGGGAGAGGAAAAAGGCTGCAGAGATCAGCCAGTTCCCAGGAACAGAAACCCTTTCCAGCCTCTGCCAAGCCCTCAGTATGACGCTAGGGCTTTACAAGCTCAGGCACGGTGGGGGCCCGTTCTCAATGAATTTCAGTGCGCAGTGGGCTCACTCGCAAGTAGACCCCTGGATCCTTCAGGTAATATCTCAGGGGTACATATTGGAATTCGAGACGTCTCCCCCTCGCCGTTTCCAAAAGTCGACTTTACCGACGTCTCCCTCGGACAGGGAGGCAGTTTTGGAAGCCATTCACAAGCTGTATTCCCAGCAGGTGATAATCAAGGTACCCCTCCTGCAACAGGGAACGGGGTATTATTCCACACTATTGTGGTACCGAAGCCAGACGGCTCGGTGAGACCGAATCTAAAATCTTTGAACACTTACATACAGAGGTTCAAATTCAAGATTGAGTCACTCAGAGCAGTGATTGCGAACCTGGAAGAAGGGGACTACATGATGTCTCGGGACATCAAGGATGCTTACCTTCATGTCAAAATTTACCCTTCTCACCAAGGGTACCTCAGGTTTATGGTACAGAACTGTCACTATCAGTTCAGACGCTGCCGTAGGGATGGTCCACGGCACCCCGGGTCTTTACCAAGGTAATGGCCGAAATGATGATGTTCCTTCGAAGGAAGGGAATTTTAGTTATCCCTTACTTGGACGATTCCCTGATAAGGGTAAGATCCAGGGAACAGTTGGAGGTCGGTGTAGCACTATCTCAGATAGTGTTGCGGCAGCACGATTGGATTCTCAATATTCCAAAATCGCAGCTGGTTCCGACGACTTGTCTTCTGTTCCTAGGGATGATCCTGGACACAGTCCAGAAAAAGGTGTTTCTCCCGGAGGAGAAAGCCAGGGAGTTATCCGAGCTAGTCAGGAACCTCCTCAAACCGAGCCAAGTCTCAGTGCATCAATGCACAAGGGTTCTGGGTAAAATGGGGGCTTCCTACGAAGCAATCCCATTTGGCAGATTCCACGCAAGAACTTTCCAGTGGGACCTGCTGGACAAATGGTCCGGGTCGCATCTTCAGATGCATCAGCGGATAACCCTGTCACCAAGGACAAGGGTGTCCCTCCTGTGGTGGTTGCAGAGTGCTCATCTTCTAGAGGGCCGCAGATTCGGCATTCAGGACTGGGTCCTGGTAACCACGGATGCCAGCCTGCGAGGCTGGGGAGCAGTCACACAGGGAAGGAATATCCAGGACTTATGGTCAAGCCTGGAGACATCACTTCACATAAATATCCTGAAGCTAAGGGACATTTACAATGCTCTAAGCTTAGCAAGACCTTTGCTTCAAGGACAGCCAGTGTTGATCCAGTCGGACAACATCACGGCAGTCACCCACGTAAACAGACAGGGTGGCACAAGAAGCAGAAGGGCAATGACAGAAGCTGCAAGGATTCTTCGCTGGGCGGAAAATCATGGGATAGCACTGTCAGCAGTATTCATTCCGGGAGTGGACAACTGGGAAGCAGACTTCCTCAGCACGACCTCCACCCGGGGAGAGTGGGGACTTCACCCAGAAGTCTTCCACAGGATTATAAACCGTTGGGAAAAACTCGACAGGTATTGCGCCAGGTCCAGGGACCTTCAGGCAATAGCTGTAGACGCTCTGGTAACACCGTGGGTGTACCAGTCAGGGTATGTGTTTCCTCCTCTGCCTCTCATACCCAAGGTACTGAGATTGATAAGATGGTGAGGAGTAAGCACTATATTCGTGGCTCCGGATTGGCCAAGAAGGACTTGGTAACCGGAACTTCAAGAGATGCTCACGGAGGATCCGTGGCCTCTACCTCTAAGAAGGGACCTGCTCCAGCAAGGACCCTGTCTGTTCCAAGACTTACCGCGGCTGCGTTTGACGGCATGGCGGTTGAACGCCGGATCCTGAAGGAAAAAGGGCATTCCGGATGAAGTCATCCCTATCCTGATCAAAGCCAGGAAGGATGTAACCGCAAAAACATTATCACCGCAATTGGCGAAAATATGTTGCGTGGTGCGAGGCCAGTAAGGCCCGACGGTGGAAATTCGACTGGGTCGATTCCTACATTTCCTGCAAACAGGAGTGTCTATGGGCCTGAAATTGGGGTCCATTAAGGTTCAAATTTCGGCCCTGTCAATTTTCTTCCAAAAAGAACTAGCTTCAGTCCCTGAAGTTCAGACGTTTGTAAAAGGGGTACTGCATATACAGCCTCCTTTTGTGCTCCAGTGGCACTTGGGATCTCAATGTAGTTTTTTTTTTGGATTCCAAAAGTCACATTGGTTTGAACCACTTAAATCTGTGGAGTTAAAATATCTCACATGGAAAGGGGTCATGCTGTTGGCCCTGGCCTGGGCCAGGCGTGTGTCAGAATTGGCGGCTTTATCCTGTAAAAGCCCTTATCTGATTTTCCATTCGGACAGGGCGGAATTGAGGACTCGTCCTCAATTTCTCCCTAAGGTGTTTTCAGCATTTCACTTAAACCAACCTATTGTGGTGCCTGCGGCTACTAGGGACTTGGAGGATTCCAAGTTGCTGGACGTAGTCAGGGCCCTGAAAATATGTTTCCAGGACGGCTGGAGTCAGAAAATCTGACTCGCTGTTTATCCTGTATGCACCCAACAAGCTGGGTGCTCCTGCTTCTAAGCAGACGATTGCTCGTTGGATTTGCAGTACAATTCAGCTTGCACATTCTGTGGCAGGCCTGCCACAGCCAAAATCTGTAAAAGCCCATTCCACACGGAAAGTGGGCTCATCTTGGGCGGCTGCCCGAGGGGTCTCGGCTTTACAACTTTGCCGAGCAGCTACTTGGTCAGGGGCAAACACGTTTGCTAAATTCTACAAATTTGATACCCTGGCTGAGGAGGACCTGGAGTTCTCTCATTCGGTGCTGCAGAGTCATCCGCACTCTCCCGCCCGTTTGGGAGCTTTGGTATAATCCCCATGGTCCTTTCGGAGTCCCCAGCATCCACTAGGACGTTAGAGAAAATAAGAATTTACTTACCGATAATTCTATTTCTCATAGTCCGTAGTGGATGCTGGGCGCCCATCCCAAGTGCGGATTGTCTGCATTACTTGTACATAGTTATTGTTACAAAAATCGGGTTATTGTTGTTGTGAGCCATCTTTTCAGAGGCTCCTTCTGTTATGCTGTTAACTGGGTTCAGATCACAAGTTGTACGGTGTGATTGGTGTGGCTGGTATGAGTCTTACCCGGGATTCAAAATCCTTCCTTATTGTGTACGCTCGTCCGGGCACAGTATCCTAACTGAGGCTTGGAGGAGGGTCATAGGGGGAGGAGCCAGTGCACACCAGCTAGTCCTAAAGCTTTTACTTTGTGCCCAGTCTCCTGCGGAGCCGCTGTTCCCCATGGTCCTTTCGGAGTCCCCAGCATCCACTACGGACTATGAGAAATAGAATTATCGGTAAGTAAATTCTTATTTTTCTCTTCACAGTGCAGCTGGAAGACAGCTCCCCAGGCTCTCCCCTGTAGTTTTCAGGCTCAAAGGGTTAAAAAGAGAGGGGGGGCACTAAATTTAGGCGCAATATTGTTTATACAAGCAACTATTGGGGGAAAAATCACTCAGTTATAGTGTTAATCCCTGCATTATATAGCGCTCTGGTGTGTGCTGGCATACTCTCTCTCTGTCTCCCCAAAGGGCTTTGTGGGGTCCTGTCCTCAGTCAGAGCATTCTGTGTGTGTGTGCTGTGTCGGTACGGCTGTGTCGACATGTGGGATGAGGAAGGTTACGTGGAGGTGGAGCAGAGGCCGATAAATGGGATGTCGCCACCTGTGGGGCCGACACCAGAGTGGATGGATAGGTGGAAGGTATTAACCGACAATGTCAACTCCTTACATAGAAGGCTGGATGACGTAAAACAGCTGTGGGACAGCCGGCTTCTCAGCCCGCGCCTGCCCAGGCGTCTCAAAGGCCATCAGGGGCTCAAAAAAGCGCCCGTTACCTCAGATGGCAGACACAGATGTCGACACGGAGTCTGACTCCAGTGTCGACGAGGTTGAGACATATACACAATCCACTAGGAACATCCGTTACATGATCTTGGCAATGAAAAATGTGTTACGCATTTCTGACATGAACCCAAGTGCCACATAAAAGAGGTTTTATTTTTGGGGAGAAAAAGCAGCCAGTGTTTTGTTCCCCCATCAGATGAATGAATGAAGTGTGTAAAGTAGCGTGGGTTCCCCCGATAAGAAACTGGTAATTTCTAAAAAGTTACTGATGGCGTACCCTTTCCCGCCAGAGGATAGGTCACGTTGGGAGATATCCCTTAGGGTGGATAAGGCGCTCACACGTTTGTCAAAAAAGGTGGCACTGCCGTCTTAGGATACGGCCACCTTGAAGGAGCCTGCTGATAAAAAGCAGGAGGCTATCCTTAAGTCTGTATATACACACTCAGGTTATATACTGAGACCTGCAATTGCCTCAGCATAAATAGTGCTGCTGCAGCGTGGTCTGATACCCAGTCAGATAATATTAATACTCTAAGACAGGGATAATAGTTTGCTAACATAGAGCATATTAAAGACGTCTTCTTAGATATAAAGGATGCACAGAGGGATATTTGCCGGCTGGCATCCAGAATTAATGCAATGTCCATTCTGCCAGGAGGGTATTAGAAACCCGGCAGTGGACAGGTGATGCTGCCTATAAAAGGCACATGGAGATTCTGCCTTATAAGGGTGAGGAATTGTTTGGGGATGGTCTCTGGGACCTCGTATCCACACAAACAGCTGGGAAGAAATTTTTTTACCTCCAGGTTTCCTCACAGCCTAAGAAAGCACTGTATTTTCAGGTACAGTCCTTTCGGCTTCAGAAAATCAAGCGGGTCAAAGGCGCTTCCTTTCTGCACAGAGACAAGGGAAGAAGGAAAAAGCTGCACTAGCAGCCAGTTCCCAGGATCAAAAATCTTCCCCCGCTTCCTCTGAGTCCACCGCATGACGTTGGGGCTCCACAGGTGGAGACAAGTGCGGTAGGGGCGCGTCTCGGGAACTTCAGGGACCAGTGGGCTTGCCCACAGGTGGATCCCTAGGTTCTGTAAATAGTTTCACAGGGATACAGGCTGGAGTTCGAGGCGACTCCCCCTCGCCGTTACCTCACATCAGTCTTGCCTGCTGCCCTCGGAGAAAGGTAGTACTGGCGGCAATTCACAAGCTGTACTTCCAGCAGGTGAAATCAAGGTACACCCTCCTTCAACAAGGCCGGGGTTACTATTCCAAAATGTTGTGGTACCGAAACCAGACGGTTCGGTGAGATCCATTCTAAAATTGAAAGCCTTGAACACTTATATACGAAGGTTCAAGTTCAAAATGGAATCGCTCAGGGCGATTATTGCAAGCCTGGAGAATTTCATGGTATCACTGGACATCAAGGATGCTTACCTGCATGTCCCTATTTACCCTCTTCACCAGGAGTACCTCAAAATTGTGGTACAAGATTGTCATTACCAATTCCAGACGTTGCCGTTGGTCTGTCCCCGGCACCGAGTTATTTACCAAGGTAATGGCCGAAATAATTATCCCGTACTTGGACGATCTCCTTATAAAGGCGAGGTCCAGGGAGCAGTTGTTCGGCGGAGTAGCACTATCTCTGGAAGTGCTACAACAGCACGGCTGGATTCTGAATATTCCAAAGTCGCAGCTGGTTCCTACGACGCGTCTACTGTTCCTGGGTATGGTTCTGGACACAGAACAGGATAAAAAGGGTTTCTCCCGGAGGAGAAGTCCAAGGAGTTGTCGTCTCTAGACAGAGACCTCCTAATACGTATACAGGTGTCGGTGCATCAATGCACGCGAGCCCTGGGAAGGATGGTAGCTTCTTACGAAGAAATTCCATTCGCCAGGTCCCATGCAAGGATTTTCCAGTGGGATCTGTTGGACAAGTGGTCCGGGTCGCATCTTCAGATGCATCGGCGGATAACCCTGTCTCCAAGGGCCAGGGTGTCGCTGTTGTGGTAGCTGCAGAGTGCTCATCTTCTAGGGGGCCGCAGATTCGGCATACAGGACTGGGTCCTGGTGACCACTGATGCCAGCCTTCGAGGCTGTTGGGCAGTCACACAGGGAAGAAACTTCCAAGGCTATGGAAAAGTCAGGAGACTTCCCTACACATAAATATTCTGGAACTAAGGGCCATTTACAATGCCCTAAGTCTGGCTAGACCCCTGTTTCAACACCGGCTGGTGCTGATCCAATCAGACAACATCACGGCGGTCGCTCATGTAAACCGACAGGGCGGCACAAGAAGCAGGACGGCGATGGCAGAAGCCACAAGGATTCTCCGATGGGCGGAAAATCATGTGTTAGCACTGTCAGCAGTGTTCATTCCCGGAGTGGACAACTGAGAAGCAGACTTTCTCAGAAGACACGACCTCCACCCGGGAGAGTGGGGACTTCATCCAGAAGTTTTCCAAATGATTGTACACCGTTGGGAAAGGCCACAGGTGGACATGATGGCGTCCCGCCTCAACAAAAAGCTACAAAGATATTGCGCCAGGTCAAGGGACCCTCAGGCGATAGCTGTGGACGCTCTGGTAACACCGTGGGTGTACCAGTCGGTGTATGTGTTCCCTTCTCTGCCTCTCTTACCCAGGGTAATGAGAATAATAAGAAGGAGAGGAGTAAGAACTATACTCATTGTTCCGGGTTGGCCAAGAAGAGCTTGGTAACCAGAACTCCAAGAAATGATCTCAGAGGACCCATGGCCTCTGCCGCTCAGACAGGACCTGCTGCAGCTGGGGGCCTGTCTGTTCCAAGACGTACCGCGGCTGCGTTTGACGGCATGGCGGTTGAACGCCGGATCCTGAAGGAAAAGGGCTTTCCGGAGAAAGTTATCCCTACGCTATTTAAAGCTAGGAAAGAAGTGAACGCAAACCATTATCACCGCATATGGTGGAAATATGTTGCGTGCTGTGAGGCCAGGAAGGCCCCAAAGGAGAATTTTCAGCTAGGTCGATTTCTGCACTTCCTACAGTCAGAGGTGACTATGGGCCTAAAATTGGGTTCCATGAAGGTCCAGATTTCGGCTCTATCGATTTTCTTCCAAAATAGAACTGGCTTCACTGCCTGAAGTTCGGACTTTTGTTAATGGAGTGCTGCATAGTCAGCCCCCGTTTGTGCCTCAAGTGGCACCGTGGGATCTCAACGTGGTGTTGGATTTCCTGAAGTCACATTGGGTTGAGCCACTTAAATCCGTGGAGCTACAATACCTCACGTGGAAAGTGGTCATGCTGTGGGCCGTGGCTTCGGCCAGGCGTGTATCAGAATTGGCGGCTTTGTCATACAAAAGCCCTTATCTGTATTTTATATGGATAAGGCGGAATTGAGGACTCGTTCCCAATTCCTTCCTAAGGTGGTATCAGTTTTTCATGTGAACCAACCTATTGTGGTGCCTGCGGCTACTTGGGACTTGGAGGATTCCAAGTTACTGGACGTAGTCAGGGCCCTGAAAAGTATGTTTCCAGGACGGCTGGAGTCAGGAAAACGGACTCGCTATTTATCCTGTATGCACCCAACAAGCTGGGTGCTCCTACTTCTAAGCAGACTATTGCTCGCTGGATCTGTAGCACGATTCAACTTGCACATGCTGCGGCTGGACTGCCGCACCCTAAATCTGTAAAAGCCCATTCCACGAGGAAAGTGGGCTCTTCTTGGGCGGCTGCCCGAGGGGTCTCGGCTTTACGACTTTGCCGAGCTGTTACTTGGTCGGGTTCAAACATTTTTGCAACAGTCTACAAGTTTGATACCCTGGCTGAGGAGGACCTAGAGTTTGCTCATTCGGTGCTGCAGAGTCATCCGCACTCTCCCGCCCGTTTGGGAGCTTTGGTATAATCCCCATGGTCCTTACGGAGTCCCAGCATCCACTTAGGACGTCAGAGAAAATAAGATTTTACTCACCGGTAAATCTATTTCTCGTAGTCCGTAGTGGATGCTGGGCGCCCATCCCAAGTGCGGATTGTCTGCAATACTTGTTTATAGTTATTGCCTAACTAAAGGGTTATTGTTGAGCCATCTGTTGAGAGGCTCAGTTATATTTCATACTGGGTATAGTATCACGAGTTATACGGTGTGGCTGGTATGAGTCTTACCCGGGATTCAAAATGCTTCCTATTTGTGTCCGCTCTTCCGGGCACAGTATCCTAACTGAGGTCTGGAGGAGGGTCTTAGTGGGAGGAGCTAGTGCACACCAGGTAGTCCTAAAGCTTTCTTTAGTTGTGCCCAGTCTCCTGCGGAGCCGCTAAACCCCATGGTCCTTACGGAGTCCCAGCATCCACTACGGACTACGAGAAATAGATTTACCGGTGAGTAAAATCTTATTTCTCGGACATCCTAGTGGATGCTTGGGACTCCGTAAGGACCATGGGGAATAGACGGCTCCGCAGGAGACTGGGCACATCTAAAGAAAGATTTAGTTCTATCTGGTGTGCACTGGCTCCTCCCCCTATGACCCTCCTCCAAGCCTCAGTTAGATTTCTGTGCCCGGCCGAGCTGGATGCACACTAGGGGCTCTCCTGAGCTCCTAGAAAGAAAGTATAGTTTAGGTTTTTTATTTTACAGTGAGACCTGCTGGCAACAGGCTCACTGCAGCGAGGGACTAAGGGGGAGAAGAAGCGAACCTACCTAAGTGGTGGTAGCTTGGGCTTCTTAGGCTACTGGACACCATTAGCTCCAGAGGGATCGCACACAGGACCCGACCTCGTCGTCCGTTCCCGGAGCCGCGCCACCGTCCCCCTTACAGAGCCAGAAGCAAGAAGGTCCGGAAAATCGGCGGCTGAAGACTTCTGTCTTCTCCAAGGTAGCGCACAGCACTGCAGCTGTGCGCCATTGCTCCTCATGCACACCACACACTTCGGTCACTGATGGGTGCAGGGCGCTGGGGGGGGGGGGGGGCGCCCTGAGCAGCAATATTAACACCTTGGCTGGCAAAACTGACACCATATATAGCCCCAGAGGCTATATAGGTGTAAATTACCCCTGCCAGAATAACACAAAAACCGGGAGAAAGCCCGCAGAAAAAGGGGCGGAGCCATTTCCCTCAGCACACTGGCGCCATTTTCCCTCACAGTTCCGCTGGAAGAATCGCTCCCTGGCTCTCCCCTGCAGTCCTGCACTACAGAAAGGGTAAAAAAGAGAGGGGGGGCACAATTTTAGGCGCAGTATAATATATATATGCAGCTATAAGGGAAAACACTCTTTATAGGTGATATCCCTGTGGTATATAGCGCTCTGGTGTGTGCTGGCATACTCTCCCTCGGTCTCCCCAAAGGGCTTTGTGGGGTTCTGTCCTTTGTCAGAGCATTCCCTGTGTGTGTGCTGTGTGTCGGTACCTCTGTGTCGACATGTATGATGAGGAAAATGATGTGGAGGCAGAGCAAATGCCTGTAAATGTGTTGTCACCCCCTGAGGGGTCGACACCTGTGTGGATGGACTTATGGAAGGAATTACGTGACAGTGTCAGCTCCTTACATAAAAGGTTTGACGACATAGGACAGCCGGCTACTCAGCTTGTGACTGTTCCAGCGTCTCAAATGTCATCAGGGGCTTTAAAACGCCCGCTACCTCAGATGGCAGACACAGATGTCGACACGGATACCGACTCCAGTGTCGACGACGATGAGACTAGTGTACCCTCCAATAAGGCCACCCGTTACATGATTGAGGCAATGAAAAATGTATTACACATTTCTGATAGTACCCCAGGTACCACAAAAAAGGGTATTATGTTCGGTGAGAAAAAACTACCAGTAGTTTTTCCTGCATCTGAGGAATTAAATGAGGTGTGTGAGGAAGCCTGGACTTCCCCCGATAAGAAATTGATAATTTCTAAACGGTTATTGGCAGCGTACCCTTTCCCGCCAGAGGATAGGTCACGTTGGGAAACGTCCCCTAGGGTAGATAAAGCGCTTACACGTTTATCAAAACAGGTGGCACTACAGTCTCCGGATACGGCCGCCCTAAAGGATCCTGCCGATAGAAAGCAGGAGGCTACCCTAAAAGCTATATATACACACACGGGCATTATATTGCGACCAGCGATTGCATCAGCATGGATGTGCAGTGCTGCTGCTGCGTGGTCAGATTCCCTGTCGGATAATATTGATACCCTGGATAGGGACACTATTTTGCTGACAGTAGAGCATATAAAGGACGCTGTCTTATACATGCGTGATGCACAGAGGGATATTTGCCGGCTGGCATCAAAAATAAGCGCAATGTCTATTGTCTCCAGAAGGGGGTTATGGACTCTGCAGTAGTCAGGTGATGCCGATTCAAAAAGGCACATGGAAGTTTTGCCTTATAAGGGGGTGGAACTGTTTGGGGATGGTCTTTCAGACCTCGTTTCCACAGCTACGGCTGGGAAATCAACATTTTTGCCACAGGCTACCCCACAGCAAAAGAAGGCACCGTATTATCAAGTACAGTCCTTTCGGCCCCATAAACACAAGAGGGCTCGAGGCGCATCCTTTCTGCCGAGAGGCAAAGGTAGAGGGAAAAAGCTGCAGCATCCAGCCAGTTCCCAAGAGCAAAAGTCCTCCCCCGCGTCCGGTAAGTCCACAGCATGACGCTGGGGCTTCACAGGCGGATCCGGGTACGGTGGGGGCCCGTCTCAGAAATTTCAGCACACAGTGGGCTCTCACAGGTGGATCCCTGGGCCCTTCAAGTAGTATCTCAGGGGTACAGGCTGGAATTCGAGACGTCCCCCCCCCCCCGCCGTTTTCTAAAATCTGCCTTACCAGCAACTCCCTCTGCCAGGGAGGCAGTGTTGGTGGTTATCCAAAAACTGTATTCACAGCAAGTGATTGTCAAGGTACCCCTCCTTCAGCAAGGGAAGGGTTACTATTCCACAATGTTTGTGGTACCGAAACCGGACGGTTTGGTGAGACCCATCTTAAATCTAAAATCCTTGAACACTTATATCAAAAGGTACAAGTTCAAGATGGAATCGCTCAGGGCGGTTATTGCGAGCCTGGACGAGGGGGATTACATGGTCTCCCTGGACATCAAGGATGCGTACCTGCATGTCCCCATTTACCCTCCTCACCAGGAGTACCTCAGATTTGTGGTACAGGACTGTCATTATCAGTTCCAGACGCTGCCGTTTGGGTTATCCACGGCACCGAGGTTCTTTACCAAGGTAATGGCCGAGATGATGATACTCCTTCGCAAGAAGGGAGTTTTAATTATCCCGTACTTGGACGATCTCCTGATAAAGGCGAGGTCCAAGGAACATTTGTTGATCGGAGTAGCACTTGCTCGGCAGGTGCTACAACAGCACGGCTGGATTCTCAATATTCCCAAGTCACAGCTGGTACAGACGACACGTCTTCTGTTCCTGGGAATGATTCTGGACACAGACCAGAAAAAAGTGTTTCTTCCAGTGGAAAAAGCCGAGGAGTTGTCATCTCTAGTCAGTGACCTCCTAAAACCGGGACAGGTGTCGGTACATCAATGCACACGAGTCCTGGGAAAAATGGTAGCTTCGTACGAAGCAATTCCATTCGGAAGGTTCCACGCAAGGACTTTCCAGTGGGACCTGTTGGACAAATGGTCCGGGTCCCATCTCCAGATGCAACAGCGGATAACCCTGTCGGCAAGGACCAGGGTGTCGCTGCTGTGGTGGCTGCAGAGGGCTCATCTACTAGAGGGCCGCAGATTCGGAATACAGGACTGGGTCCTGGTGACCACGGATGCCAGCCTTCGGGGCTGGGGCGCAGTCACACAGGGAAGAAATTTCCAAGGACTGTGGTCAAATCAGGAGATTTCGCTTCACATAAATATTCTAGAGCTAAGGGCCATTTACAATGCCCTAAGCCAAGCAAGGCCCCTGCTTCAGAACCAGCCGGTACTGATCCAATCAGACAACATCACGGCGGTCGCCCATGTAAACAGACAGGGCGGCACAAGAAGCAGGAGGGCAATGGCAGAAGCCACAAGGATTCTCCGATGGGCGGAAAATCATGTGTTAGCACTGACAGCGGTGTTCATTCCGGGAGTGGACAACTGGGAAGCAGACTTCCTCAGCAGGCACGACCTCCACCCGGGAGAATGGGGACTTCATCCAGAAGTCTTCCAAATGCTGGTAAACCGGTGGGAAAGACCACAGGTGGACATGATGGCGTCCCGCCTCAACAAAAAGCTAAAAAGATATTGCGCCAGGTCAAGGGACCCTCAGGCGATCGCTGTGGACGCTCTAGTAACACCGTGGGTGTACCAGTCGGTTTATGTGTTTCCTCCTCTGCCTCTCATTCCCAAGGTACTGAGAATAATACGAAGGCGAGGAGTGAAAACTATACTCGTTGTTCCGGATTGGCCAAGAAGAGCTTGGTACCCGGAACTTCAAGAGATGCTTTCAGAGGACCTTTGGCCTCTGCCGCTCAGACAGGACCTGCTGCAGCAGGGGCCCTGTCTGTTCCAAGACTTACCGCGGCTACGTTTGACGGCATGGCGGTTGAACACCGGATCCTGAAGGAAAAGGGCATTCCGGAGGAAGTCATCCCTACCCTGATCAAAGCCAGGAAGGATGTCACCGCAAAACATTATCACCGCATTTGGCGTAAATATGTTGCTTGGTGTGAGGCCAGGAAGGCCCCAACGGAGAAATTTCAACTGGGTCGATTCCTGCATTTCCTGCAAGCAGGGGTGACGTTGGGCCTCAAATTGGGGTCCATTAAAGTCCATATTTCGGCCCTGTCGGTTTTCTTCCAGAAAGAACTGGCTTCACTGCCTGAAGTTCAGACCTTTTGTCAAAGGAGTTCTGCGTATTCAGCCTCCTTTTGTGACCCCAGTGGCACCTTGGGCTCTCAATGTGGTTTTGGAGTTCCTGAAATCACATTGGTTTGAACCACTTAAGACTGTGGATTTGAAGTATCTCACGTGGAAAGTGGTCATGCTGTTGGCTCTGGCTTCGGCCAGGCGTGTGTCAGAATTGGCGGCTTTGTCCTATAAAAGCCCTTATCTGATTTTCCATATGGATAGGGCAGAGTTGAGGACTCGTCCTCAGTTTCTCCCGAAGGTGGTATCAGCGTTTTCACTTGAACCAGCCTATTGTGGTGCCTGCGGCTACTAGGAACTTGGAGGATTCCAAGTTACTGGACGTAGTCAGGGCCCTGAAAATTTATGTTTCCAGGACGGCTGGAGTCAGGAAAACTGACTTGCTGTTTATCCTGTATGCACCCAACAAACTGGGTGCTCCTGCTTCTAAGCAGACTATCGCGCGCTGGATTTGTAGCACTATTCAGCTGGCGCATTCTGCGGTGGGACTACCGCAGCCTAAATCTGTAAAAGCCCATTCCACAAGGAAGGTGGGCTCATCTTGGGCGGCTGCCCGAGGGGTCTCGGCTTTACAACTTTGCCGAGCTGCTGCTTGGTCAGGGGCAAACACGTTTGCAAAATTCTGCAAATTTGATACCCTGGCTGAGGAGGACCTGGAGTTCTCTCATTCGGTGTTGCAGAGTCATCCGCACTCTCCCGCCCGTTTGGGAGCTTTGGTATAATCCCCATGGTCCTTACGGAGTCCCCAGCATCCACTAGGACGTCAGAGAAAATAAGAATTTACTCACCGGTTATTCTATTTCTCGTAGTCCGTAGTGGATGCTGGGCGCCCATCCCAAGTGCGGATTGTCTGCAATACTTGTACATAGTTATTGTTACACAAATCGGGTTGTTATTGCGAGCCATCTGCTCAGAGGCTCCGTTGTTATCATACTGTTAACCGGGGTTCCTATTACGAGTTATACGGTGTGATTGGTGTGGCTGGTTTGAGTCTTACCCGGGATTCAAAATCCTTCCTTATTGTGTCAGCTCTTCCGGGCACAGTGTCCTAACTGAGGCTTGGAGGAGGGTCATAGGGGGAGGAGCCAGTGCACACCAGATAGACCTAAATCTTTCTTTAGATGTGCCCAGTCTCCTGCGGAGCCGTCTATTCCCCATGGTCCTTACGGAGTCCCCAGCATCCACTACGGACTACGAGAAATAGAATTACCGGTGAGTAAATTCTTATTTTTTCCCTACTGCAGCTGATACAGACGCTTACTGACAGGGACGTGCGGCTCCTCTGGAAAGCCTTCAGTTGACCTCAACGGTACCAGGGGGTTATAGGAGGTGAGAGCGATTTACTAGTGTATTTAATCCCTAATCTAGCTACTTAGTCTGCGACCTGGCTAAGTTTGGCATTAGCAATAAGTGTGCTGGTTTCATACTCTCTCTGTGTTTGGAAGGGCTCTTTGTGGGTTAATTGTGCTTTTAACCTTTTCCCATTTGTGCTTTCACTACTGCATTATGCCAGGCAGAGAGTATGTTTCATGTAAGTCACAGTGTTCCTCTTCTCCATGGGGTTCACTAGTGTGTACTCAGTGTAGTATCCCTTCCCAGGCTATTGGGGCAGAACCAGCATGGCTGGACTCAATCAGAGGAATGATTTCCACCATTTATACAAAATTATCTCGTAATGAGAAAGACGCAATACTTAAGGCAGTCTATGGATGAGTTTATGTAAGCGGACTCAGTACCCAGACCAGCGTCTTAGTCCTCTACCATTTATCCGCAAAAACGTACCTTGGCCTATATCCGGAATTCTGACTGATAATGAAGGGTCAAAAATGCAGGAAGCGTAGGTGGATACAGAGATAGGGGAGAATACTCTGTCACCGGGTGTAGAGGCTCTCATAGATGCTATCGGAGAGATTCTAAATATCCCTGATAAAGTGACAGAGGAAAGTGAGGAATCTTACTTTAATATTTAAAAAAAATACTCAGCCACTTTTCCTATGTCAAAGGAACTAAATTTTGAAGAACCGTGGGTCAATACCAGATAAGAAATTTCAAATTCCTAGGCGGTTGTTATCTTTTCCTTTTCCTCATGAGGATAGGGAAAAAAATATGAAAATCCACAGATAGTCTCTAGGCTCTCACGTAAAATTGTACTACCTGTGCCTGGTGCAGCCTCCCTAAAAGATGTGGCTGACCACAAGATTAAGACTACACTCAAATCTTTGTATACGGCTGCCGGGGTGGCCCAGAGACCCACTATAGCATGTGGATGGATTACAAGAGCCATTGCTAAATGATCAGGTAATTTAATTGAGGTAATAGACACCTTGCCTCGAGGAAATTATTTTTCTCCTGCAATTTATACTAGACTCTGCAAACTTTATGGTGGAAGCCATAAAATAAATAGGTTTGCTTAATGCACGCACTACATCTATGGCATTGTCGGCACGCTGAGGATTGTGGCTACGTCAGTGGACTGCCGACGCGGACACCAGGAAAGGAGTGGAAGGCCTGCCTTTCACAGGAGAGGCCTTATTTGGAGATTAACTCGACAAATGGATATCCCGAGCTACTGCGGGCAAGTCCACATACCTACCTTCTGCAGCTCCGGCAGCTAGGAAGGCCTACTCAGGACCTAATCTACAGTCCTTTCGGACTGCCAAATTTAGGGGCAAGACCAGAGATTCTTCTACCGCCGCTAGAGGTAAACCACGCAAACCAGCGACTGCTGGTTCACAGGAACAGGGCTCAGGTTCTGCTTCCTCAAAACCTTCCGCATGACTGTAAATTCTTCAGTCACATCTGGACAGGATCGTGCCAGGATCCCAGGGTCATACACCTTATAGCCCAGGGCTACAGACTGGAGTTCCAGGAGCTCCCACCTCACAGATTCTTGAAATCAGGTTTACCAGTTTTACAAGAGGAGAGAGAAAACTTACACAACACCATTCAAAAACGGTTAGAGACCCAGGTCATTATTCCAGTTCCACCTCATCTACACAACAGGGGTTACTATTCCAGCTTGTTTGTAGTACCGAAACCGGACGGTTCGGTAAGACCGATTCTGAACCTCAAGTTATTGAACCCGTACTTACGAGTGTTCAAATTCAAGCTGGAGTCGTTGAGAGCGGTAATCTCAGGTCTGGAGGAGGGGGAATTCCTAGCGTCTCTGGATGTCAAGGATGCGTACCTTCACATTCCGATGTGACCGCCTCATCAGTCTTCTCTATGGTTTGCACTGCAGGACTGCCACTACCAATTTCAGGCGCTGCCATTTGGTCTCTCCACGGCACAGAGGGCGTTCAACAAGGTGATGGCAGAGATGATGATGTTGCTCCACAGACAGGGAGTGAACATAGTGCCGTACTTGTACGATTTTCTGATAAAGGCACCGTCTAGTGAACAGCTATTGGAGAGCATTGCCCTCTCAACCAGATTACTGGATCATGGGTGGATTCTGAACCTGCCAAAATGTCATCTAGAATCAACGCAGAGGCTTCAGTTCCTGGGAATGATACTGGACACGGAGTCTCAGTTGGTATTCTTGGAGAAGGCAATGGTAATCCAGTCGGTGGTTCGGGCTGTCTTGAAGCCGACCCGAATCTCAGTGCATCTCTGCATATGCCATCTGGGGAAAATGGTTGCTTCTTACGAAGCAATTCAGTACGGAAGGTTTCATGCAAGACCCTTCCAGCTGGATCTGTTGGACAAATGATCCGGATCACATCTTCACATGCACCACAGCATTTGTCTGTCACCAAAAGCCAGGATCTCCGAGCGAGGGGGGGGGGGGTGGCCTAGTGGGACATGGAGTAGCAGCTCGGCGTGAGTGCTCTCCACTCCCTTTCATCCGTTTGAAACATCCTGAGGGGTCCCCCCGAGCCCAACTTACCCTATCTGGTGGGGGAAGAAGCCGGACAGCTGTGGCGAGCCGCCGGATGAGTGATAACCGCTGGGGATCTGAATGCCGCGTTTCTTCTCCCCTGGCCTCCTAAGATGGCGCCGTGACTTCCGGTCCCGGGTCTCCAGCGTGCCCTTGCATTGTGCGCCGCGTGGGACCCGCTCTCATGGGGGACTGCTACCTTGGCCTGCCGGAGCCTGCTCACCACCCTCCTACACTGTCCCAGCGCTGCTGTGAGCTGTGACACCCGCGACCCCCCCTCTCCTCCACTGTGCTGCCTGTGTGAAACGGAGCCTGGGGCTGCCTGGGTGAACTACATGATATAGGGGTCCTGCTCCTTCTCTCTGGATCCCTGCTGTACACTCTCCTGGATCTGTTCTGGACTGCTATATGGTCCTATGAGGTGCTGTGACTGAGTCCCCCTGCTATAAGTGTGTGCACACGTTAATATTATCCTGGGCCCTACAGTCTTTGTGCTGCTGCTGGATCTTCACTGAGCTACCGATCCAGATTTACTCTAATATATCTAAACATGGTGAGAAATCATCACAAGTCTGTTGCAGCCCGGCTTGCCCAGTACTCGCATACTCCTGGAAGGCGTGCAGCGACGCAGGCTGGGGGAGGGGATACCCCTCCACCGGTGTCCCCCAGTCATTCATCCTCCTCGGGTGATGCTTCTGATGATGTGCTGCAAAAAAGTGTTGAAAGCCCTGGCGGCTAGTGAATCCCGTCTCTCTGACCAGATAGGCCAGGTACAGGCTGACCTGACCATAATCCTTCATGATATCCAAAAAGTGAGAGAACGGGTCGAGGAAGTCGAGACCCGAATATCTACACTGGAGGACAAGATCTCACCGCTTAGCTCCCGTGTTACTGCCATTGATGGTCAGCTGTCTGATATAAAAGGCAAGATGCTAGATATGGAAGGCAGACTGATACCCCTTTTCCACTAGCGTAGCACGGGTCGCAGCCGTGTCGTCTGACACGGCTGCTACCCGTGCTACAGCCCCCTGCAGATAGCGCTCACCAACCCGGCAATTGCCGGGTTGGTGACGCGGCAGGGGCGGCGCTGGGAGATCACATGATCTCCCAGCGCCGCCCTCCCTATGCACTGTGAATGGGTGCCGTGTCGCCTCGACACGGCTTCCGTTCACACTAGACAGCTAGCCGGGTTGAACACTTGTTCAACCCGGCTAGCTATCAGGGTAGGATTCCCGGATCACTTGATCCGGGAATTTGCCGGGGGACCCGTTTCCACTAGGAAAAAACACGGGTAAATGCGCGCCCCCGCGCATTTACCCGTGTTTAAAAGAGCTAGTGGAAAAGGGGTATGAGGAGGAATAATGTCCGCTTTGTGGGGCTTCCGGAGAAGGAGGAGGGTAACGCCCCGGAGCAATTAGTTGAAACTTGGTTGAAAAACTCTTTTGGGGCCGACTCCTTCACGCCTTTCTTCACAGTTGAACGGGCTCACAGAATCCCTTTCAGGCCGCTGCCACCGCACACACTCATAGCGAAATTTCTCCACTTCCGAGATCGGGATGTTGTTCTATCTTTGGTGCGCCCCAAGGGTCCCCTGTTGTGGAACGGCTCCAAAATCTCAGTGTTTCCTGACTTTGCACAATTTGTTCCGATTAAAAGACGCCTTGGGTAACTCAATCTACAGTATGCAATGCTTTTTCCTTCTAGGCTACGGGTGGTGGCGGACGGAGAAACAAAATTCTTCGCTACACCTCGGGAAGCTGCCCTGTGGCTGGACCGCTGGGCCCCGGCCAGGCGGGCGCTTGCTCCTGATCCTTAATGTCTGCTATATCCTTATGTTTTGGCTGGTGTTTTATTTTTGCTGATATCTGCGTGGCAGTATGTTACCCGGATAATGCTACATTGCTACTGCTAATGTTTATTTTTTCATTTCACTGATGTTTATATCTATGGCTCAGGGTGGGGTCCCTACGCCCTTGTCTTTGGTCATTTCATTCATTGCCCTTTTATGTTGGTATAGTTTTGTTTTGTCTTTGTTAAGGGGAAGAGTTTATTGGGATAAGGTATGCCTTAGTTCGGGTGGGTATACAGGGAGGGGGGACAAGACGGGGGGGGATTGGGTTTTGTTATTTGTTTGTTTTTATCTTTTCTTGTATGTGTTGCAAACGCTATGGGTTCTTTGATTTGTTTGACCTCATCTAGTGATGGTGTCGCTGGCCTGTCGGGGATACGCTGGACCGATCATAAATTTTGTTTTGTCTTGACTTATTGCCTCTAATCAACTTAAATTTCTATCCTGGAATGTCCGAGGGCTGAACGATAAAGTCAAATGTTCACTAGTGCTTGGTCACTTTAAACAATATGGTGCGGATATTATTTACCTCATGGAGACCCATCTGGTGGGGGCAAAAGTCCTGGCTCTTAAGAAACCATGGGTGGGCTGGGCATACCACTCCACCCATACGTCTCATTAGCGGGGTGTGTCTATTCTAGTCCGAAGGTCGGTCCCGTTTGTCCTTGGTAGGGGTCCAATTGGACCAGTGGGGCAGATATGTTTTTCTAAAATGTCAAGTTTATTCTATGTTTTTGCTTATCCTGGCTGTTTATATACCGCCCCCCTATTCCCCGGAGGTTCTCAGGAAGGCAGCCGAGTTTATTACGTTATATCCGAATTTTGCTATAGTTTGTCTTGGAGACTTCAATAACGTCATCGACCATGCTTTAGATAGAACTAGACGGTCTCCAGTTGCTCCTGTGGTGTGCAGGGGGGACTTTGCGCTGCTGGTGGACAGTCTGGGCCTGGTCGATGCGTGGAGAGTCCGCCATCCTGGCATACGACAGTATACATGCTTCTTTCCTACCTACTTATCCTTCTCCAGGATAGACTTTGCCCTCACCTCTAAAGGCCTGCTGCCAAGGCTGATTGATGTTCAGTATCCTACCAGGGGCATATCAGATCATTCCCCGGTAATTCTCTGTCTAGACATGGGAGATGTTAAAGGGGCATGGTTTTGGAGGTTTAATTCCTTCTGGCTGACTCAGATGGGCACAGGTGCGGAGCTGGTGGAGATGTGGGAGGCCTTCTTGCTGGAAAATCAGGGCTCTGTGTCCAACACAGTCCTATGGGATGCCTTTAAGGCATATGTCCGTGGCACCCTGATCAAAACAGTGGCTGTCTTAAAATCTAGTTATGCCCAGGGTCAACGTGACCTTGAGGCAGGATGTAGGAGGCTGGAGCTTCAGTATATGACGGATGGTCTTGACTCTACGAGGGAGAGGTGGTTGCTTGCGCAGGCTGAATGGCATGAATGCTTGGCTGATAAGGCCAAGTACCGTCTATGCCCAACACACGTACTATGCAATGGGTGACAGGCCTGGTAGCTTTATGGCAACATTGGCGGGTGCGGACAGGCCTGTAATTTGTACCAGTGATGATGTGACTCCTTTTAATACTCCTGATATTGTAGGGGACTTTGTAGATTACTATAGACGACTGCATAGCTCTAGGCTCACCCACACTGAGACGGAAATAGAGATGTATTTAGCTGATATTCCATTACCCACGCTGTCCCAGGACGCTATGACGTTTTTGGACTCCCCCCTTAACGCTGACTGAGGTGGAATCCGCTGTTAACTCTTTTCCTGGAGGGAAGACCTTGAGTCTTGATGGAATGCCCCTGGAACTTTATAAAAAACACCTTCCTTTTTATGGCCCTAAACTCCTTGATATATATAATAATTTATTTGGGCGGTGTAGGTTGCCTGACTCTATGGCAGAAGCCCTAATTATAGTACTCCTTAAACCTGACAAAGACTCAACACGAGTCGAATCTTATCGTCCAATCTCCTTGTTAACAACCGACGTTAAGATCTTAGCTAAAATACTGGCGACAAGGCTCAACGCTGTGATTCTACAATTGATACATGAGGACCAATCAGGGTTCATGCCGGGCCGGTCCACTTTACCTAACCTACGTAGACTCTATACGCACCTCCAGGCCCCTCATGAGGGGTCCCGCTCCTCAGCTATTGTTTCTCTGGATGCTGCTAAGGCGTTTGATTCAGTGGAGTGGTGCTTCTTGTGGGGGACATTGGACCGATTTGGTATTGGACCTATTTTTAAAAAATGGGTCCAGCTGCTTTACTCTGCACCCAAGGCTAGGGTTTCTGTTAACGGTCACATATCCTCCTCTTTCTCTCTACAAAGAGGGACGAGACAGGGTTGTCCGTTGTCCCCGATCCTATTTGCTTTGGCCATAGAGCCTTTGGCCTGTATTGTTAGATCCTCCTCGTGGGTGGCGGGTTTCTGGTTGGGCAGTAGGACAGTCAAAATTGCTCTTTATGCAGATGATATTCTGTTTGTATCTGATTACTTTACCACTATGCCTCATATCTTGGAAGTGATTGACACTTTTGGGGGATTCTCCGGTTTGTCCATTAATTGGGACAAGTCCTTTGTCCTTCCGCTTAGAGGCCCCTGTCCTGCCTGCCCCCCCGGGGACCTGCCGCTTCGTTGGGTCGACTCTTTTAAATATTTGGGGGTATGGATCACCAACCAGTCCTCGCAATTTATTGATCTGAAAATACGTCCACAAATGGACTACCTACGGTCTAGTGTTAGGGTGTGGAGTAAACTGCCACTGTCACGGGTAGGATAAACCTCATCAAAATGGTTGTATTACCTAAAATGCTGTATGTCCTCCAACATTCCCCTGTTTATCTCCCCCAGAGATTATTTGGTATCATAGATGGTCTCTTGTCATCACTGGTATGGTCCAACCGTAGAGCTCGGATTAAATTAGATACTCTAACTAGACCTCGGGACTCGGGTGGTCTGGCCCTTCCTAAAATTACA
Organism: Pseudophryne corroboree; assembly: GCF_028390025.1. Classification (NCBI taxonomy): domain Eukaryota; kingdom Metazoa; phylum Chordata; class Amphibia; order Anura; family Myobatrachidae; genus Pseudophryne; species Pseudophryne corroboree. The sequence continues at coordinate 301,514,574 of NC_086447.1, forward strand.
TTCTATTACTTAGCGGCTCAGTTATTCCACCTTATCCCTTGGGTCTCCGACTCGACTGGAGATTTACTAATCTCTTCTGTATTACTTGCATCTGGAATCAATTTGTCACCCCTGCAGCTCCTACTTTGTGATAATGTTGCACTCCTTACGATGCCGTTGGTTAAACAAGCGTTTATGTTATGGAGGCAGGTACATTCTATGTTGGGGGGGGGGGGAGGGGAGGGCTGGGATCCCGACACCCCACTGATGCACACTCGGGCTCTTACTCATTTCACGTCCCTACAAATGGGATCGGTGTGGAGACGCTGGGGTGTTTGCTCCCTCAATCATTTGTACTCCTCGGGCACATTTATTTCTTTTGGACAATTGCAGCTTAAGTTTAATATACCCACATCCTATTATTAGTTTAGTGCTGTTCCACCTCTCCTTCGGAAATCACCGGTTCACCTGCTCCTGGCTGATACTCCGGGCTCCAGGACTGTTTCTGGTCTCTACTCTGCTCTGCTCGGTGCCCATCACTCTGACAGTCTCTCACACCTTAAATCTAAATGGGAAGCTGATTTGGGAACGGTTACCCTCGATATCTCGGAGGAGGCCTTGGGGACCTCACGTACTGCTACCACTTCGGCTCGTTTTAAGCAGATACATTTGTTTATACTACAGAGTCTATATCACTCCCACCCGTCTTGTTAGTATAGGGGGGCGGGGTGGCTCTAGGGGCCCGAAGTGCGCCTCTTCGGATGGTACCTTCTGGCATCTATTGTGGGCTTGCCCGGTAGTGCAGGACTTTTGGCTGGCGGTGACACGGTTGGTGGCCTCTACGGGAATCCCCCTTGACGTGTTTACCCCCCTTGTGTGTATCCTTGGGGTTATAGATGAGGAGATACTGGATGCACATTCTAGAAGATATATTCTTAACTTATGCGCTTTGGCCAAAGTATTGATAGCACGCTCATGGATGGCGACTACGGGCCCTGATATTAATAAATGGATCCCGTTAGTGAACTCAGTTGTGTCCCATGAAAAGTTTATTTATATCTCTAGGAAAGCCCCGGATAAATTTTACAGGATATGAGATAGGTGGTTATCATCTCCACTCTACCAGGGGACCTGTGTCTCTGCCCCGCATTGATTTCTGGCCACTTAATGTAACAATATTGTATGAACAAATGAAAAGAAACCCAGACAATCGTTATGTATAACTTGTAGCTGTTTGCAACTTTATTTATGTATGTCTGTTGTTGCATATGACACTCGCTGACTTTTATCCGCATACACATAATGCATATTTATGTACTCAATGTTTTGGTTTGTCTGGAAAAATCATTAAAAACTTATTGAATTAAAAAAAAAAAAAAAAAGCCAGGATCTTCCTCCTGTGGGGGTTACAGACTTCTCACCTAGTCGGAGGTTCGGGATTCAGAATTGGATTCTGCTAACCACAGACGCAAGCCTCAGAGGTTGGGGAGCAGTCATCCAGGGTTTTCAGTTTCAGGAAAGATGGTGAAGTCAGGAGGTCGTCCTTCCAATAAACATCCTGGAACCAGGACTATCTACAACGCCCTTCTGCAGTCCTCATCTCTTCAGAATCAGGCCATTCAGGTCTAGTTGAACAATGTGATGTCGGTGACGTACATAAACAGACAGGGCGGAACGAAAAGCAGAGCCGCAATGTCAGAGGTGTCGAGAATTCTCTGGGCGGAAAAACACGCTGTGGCGTTGTCGGCGTTCTTCTTTCCGGGAGTAGACAACTGGGAAGCAGACTTCCTCAGCAGACACGATCTGCACCCGGGGGAATGGGGCCTCCACCTGGAGGTGTTACGGTGGTTAACACGTCAGTGGGGGTATCCACAAATTGACATGATGGCCTCTTACCGCTTGAGCTTCTTGTTGAGTTATTTGTTCCAGGTCATGGGACCCACAGGCAGTAGCGGTAGATGCCCTGACAACTCCATGGGTTTACCAGCTGGTGTATGTGTTTCCTCCCATTCCTCTGATCCTAAGAATTCTAAAAAGAATAAAAAGGTAAAGAGTTCAAGCAATCCTCATTGCTCCGGACTGGCCATTAAGGGCCTGGTATGCGTATCTTCTAGAGATGGTGATCAACAATCTGTGGCCTCTGCCTCTTCGAGAGGATCTTCAGCAGCAGGGTCCGTTCGTCTATCAAGACTTACCACGGCTACGTTTAACGGCATGGAAGTTGAACGGTTTATTCTATCCAGGAGAGGGATTCCAGACCAGGCCATCCCGACTATTATCCAAGCCAGAAAGGGGGTAACATCTAGACGTTACCGTCGTATTTGGAAGAAATGTCTATTGGCGTGAGAGCAGACAATATTCTGCGGTGGAATTTCATCTGGGACGTTTCCTGCTTTTTTCTGCAGTCAGGAAATAGACGAAAAGCACCTTACGTGGAAGACCGTCACACTGTTGGCCTTGGCTTCAGCAAGAAGTGTGTCGGAGCTGGGGGCGTTGTACCCCAAGAGCCCTTACTAACTTTCTCTAACGTCCTAGTGGATGCTGGGTACTCCGTAAGGACCATGGGGAATAGATGGGCTCCGCAGAAGACAGGGCACTTTAAGAAAGAATTAGGAATACTGGTGTGCACTGGCTCCTCTCTCTGTCCCTCCTCCAGACCTCAGTTAGAATCTGTGCCCGGACGAGCTGGGTGCACTTTAGTGAGCTCTCCTGAGCTTGCTGATAAAGTATTTGTTAGGATTTTTTATTTTCAGAGATCTGCTGGCAACAGACGCTCCTACGTGGGACTGAGGGGAGAGAAGCAGCCCTACTAACTGCGGATAGGTCATGCTTCTTAGGCTACTGGACACCATTAGCTCCAGAGGGATCGAACACAGGAACGCACCCTTGGTCGTCCGATCCCAGAGCCACGCCGCCGCCCCCCCTCGCAGAGCCAGAAGCCGGCGTGAGAAGCAAGAAGACTTCGAAAGCGGCGGCAGAAGACTCCAGTCTTCATATGAGGTAGCGCACAGCACTGCAGCTGTGCGCCATTGCTCCCACATTAAACCCGCACACTCCGGTCACTGTAGGGTGCAGGGGGGGGGGGGGGCGCCCTGGGCAGCAATTAAGTACCTCTTGGCATAAAAGAGCATATATACAGTTGGGCACTGTATATATGCATGAGCCCCCGCCATTATTTTACACAAAATCGCGGGACAGAAGCCCGCCGCTGAGGGGGCGGGGCTTCTTCCTCAGCACTCACCAGCGCCATTTTCTCTCCACAGCTCCGCTGAGAGGAAGCTCCCCAGGCTCTCCCCTACAGATTCACGGTAGAAAGAGGGTAAAAAGAGAGGGGGGGCACATAAATTTGGCGTAAAAACAATGTATACAGCAGCTACTGGGTTAACACTACGTTACTGTGTGATTCCTGGGTCATATAGCGCTGGGGTGTGTGCTGGCATACTCTCTCTCTGTCTCTCCAAAAGGCCTTGTGGGGGAACTGTCTTCAAAAAGAGCATTCCCTGTGTGTGTGGTGTCGGTACGTGTGTGTCGACATGTCTGAGGTAAAAGGCTCCCCTAAGGAGGAGATGGAGCAAATATGTGTGTGAGAGGGAGTCTCCGTCGACAACGCCGACACCTGTTTGGATATGTGTAAGTGCTAAGGTGAATTTATTGCACAAAAGATTAGAGAACAGACAGGAAATCTACCCATGTCTGTCCCTATGGCGCAGAGACCTTCAGAGTCTCACAATGCTCACTATCCAAAATAATAGACACTGATATCGACACGGAGTTTGACTCCAGTGTCGACTACGATAATGCAAAGTTACAGCCAAAATGGCAGAAAAGTATTCAATATAGGATTATTGTAATAGAGATGATTTGCATATCACTGATGACTCATCTATCCCTGACACAAGGGTACACATTTTAAGGGGAAGAAAGCTGAGGTAAATTTCCCTCCTCTCCTGAGGAAAAAGAGCGGGAATCTCCAGACAAGAGACTGCAGCTTCCCACAAAGAATTCTCAGGCAGTATCCGTTCCCCACTAGGGCCAGGCTGTGATGGGAATCTTCCCCTAGGGTGTCACGTTTGCCTAAAAGGTAGCCCTAGCTATTCTCAGGGATCCGGCAGATAGCGTGCACATTTTGTTACACTACTCAGACCGGCGATTGTGTCGGCATGGGTTTATAGCGCTGTGGCGGCGTGGACAGGTACCTTATCAGCAAAAATTGAGTCCTTAGGATGTGTGTGTGTGTGTGTGTGTGTGTGTATATGTATATATATATATATATATATATATATATATATATATATATATATATATATATATATATATATATATATATATAATGTATTAAAGATGCTGTCTTAAGAGAGATATATCATAAAACATGCCCAAAGAGACATGAGTATACTGGGTCCTAGAGGCAAAGCTATGTCGATTTCTGCTTGACGTATCCTGTAGAATATGCAATGGACAGATTATGCCAACTTAAGTGGCATATGGAAGGCTGAGGATTGTGTGGAGAAGGGTTCTCGGACCTGGTCTCCACAGCTATAGCTGGTAATTCTGATATTTTGCCGTATATTCCTGCACAGCCTAGGAAAGCACGTCATTATCAAATGCAGCCTTTCGAACAAAGAAACAAGAAAGTCTGAGGTGCGTCCTTTCTTGCCAGAGGCGGGGGCAGAGGAAACCAGCTGCACAACACAGCTAGTTCCCAGGAGCAGAGGTCCTCCCCGGCCTCTACGAAAATCCACCGCATGTCGCTGGGGCTCCACAGGCGGAGCTAGGCCCGGTGGGGGCACGCTTTCGTAAGTTCAGCCACAAGTGGGTTCACTCCCTGTTAGATCCCTGGGACATCGAAATTGTGTCTCCGGGATACAAGCTGGACTTTGAGAAGATGCCTCCTCACTTACGGCCCTGCCGGATTCCCCCCCCCCCCCCCCGAGAGGGAAACAGGGTTAACTGCAATTCACAAATTGTATCTTCAACAGGTGGTCAAGGTTCCCCTCCTTCAACAAGGAGGGGGTTATTATTCGACCATGTTGTAGTCCCGAAACCAGATGGTTCGGTCAGACCCATATTGAATTTAAAATCCCTGAACATATACTTGAAAAGTTCAAGTTCAAGATGGAATCGCTCAGAGCGGTCATCGCAAGGGAGGGGGACTTTATGGTGTCTCTGGACATAAAGGATGCTTACCTTCGTGTCCCCGTTTATCCACCTCATCAGAAGTACCTCAGATTTGTGGTACAGGATTGTCATTACCAATTCCAGACGTTGCCGTTTGGTTTGTCCACGGCACCGAGAATATTTACCAAGGTAATGGCAGTAATGATGGTGCTCCTGCGAAAGCAAGGAGTCACAATTTCTCTGACGTCCTAGTGGATGCTGGGGACTCCGTAAGGACCATGGGGAATAGCGGCTCCGTAGGAGACTGGGCACAGCTAAGAGATTTAGGACTACCTGGTGTGCACTGGCTCCTCCCACTATGACCCTCCTCCAGACTTCAGTTAGAATCCTGTGCCCGGCCGAGCTGGATGCACACTAGGGGCTCTCCTGAGCTCCTAGAGCAGGCTTTTTCAACCAGTGTGCCGTGGCACACTAGTGTGCCGCGACCAGTTGCAAGGTGTGCCGCGGAGCCAGAGCAGCTTACTGCACCTTCAGAGTAAACTGTTGGCCCAGGCTCTTCTTAGAGGATCAGTCATGCTCTGGCCGTAATGTATGCCTTGAAGACACGGCGGTGTGATATCATAGGTCACGGCCGCCGTGTCTCCCCATCCAGCCAGCCCACCCGCCTGTATACACATCTTCCAGTTCCTGCCTGCATACACAGCTTTCCTTGTCCACCCACATCCACACCTGCCCGACCGCCCGCTGCTCAGTATTCGCAGCACCCCACTATGAACAACCCCCGCCACTGAGGGACAGGGAGGACAGCTGACCAGTAGGGGATAATATTTGTTTTTTTTCTTCTCCTGTGGGGAACAATAGGATTTATGTGGGGAGAATAAGGATTTATGGTGGGAATAATGTGAATAATTCATGTGGGGCACAATAGGATTTATATAGGGAGCAATATGATTTATGTGGGGAGCAATGTGATTGTTTTTTCTGTGTAGGCAATGTATGCGTGGATTTTTTTTACTATGAGTGCCAATGTGTTTTTGTTTTTTTTTCTGTGGGGAACTGATGGTGTGCCTTGGCAATTTTAAAATATTGTTTGTGTGCCGCGAGTAAAAAAAGGTTGAAAATCACTGTCCTAGAGAGAAAGTATATTTTAGGTTTTTTATTTTACAGTGAGATCTGCTGGCAACAGACTCACTGCAGCGAGGGGCTAAGGGGAGAAGAAGCGAACCTACCTAACTGGTGGTAGTTTGGGCTTCTTAGGCTACTGGACACCATTAGCTCCAGAGGGATCGACCGCATGGAACCGGCCATTGGTGTTCGGTCCCGGAGCCGCGCCGCCGGCCCCCTTACAGAGCCAGATGCAAGAAGAATCCGGAAAATCGGCGGCAGAAGACATCCGTCTTCACCAAGGTAGCGCACAGCACTGCAGCTGTGCGCCATTGCTCCTCATACACACTTCACACTCCGGTCACTGAGGGTGCAGGGGGGGGGGGGGGGGGCGGCGCCCTGAGAAGCAATAAATACACCTTGGCTGGCAAATATATCACAATATATAGCCCCAGAGGCTATATATGTGATAAATACCCCTGCCAGAATCCATAAAAAAGCGGGAGAAAAGTCAGCCGAAAAAGGGGCGGAGCTATCTCCCTCAGCACACTGGCGCCATTTCTCCCTCACAGCTCCGCTGGAAGGAAGCTCCCTGGCTCTCCCCTGCAGTCTACACTACAGAAAAGGGTAAAAAAGAGTGAGGGGACACTAAATTTAGGCGCAATATACATATAGCAGCTATAAGGGGATATCATTTAGTTAATCCCTGATTTATATAGCGCTCTGGTGTGTGCTGGCATACTCTCTCTCTCTGTCTCCCCAAAGGGCTTTGTGGGGTCCTGTCTTCTGTCGGAGCATTCCCTGTGTGTGTGCGGTGTGTCGGTACGGCTGTGTCGACATGTTTGATGAGGAGACTTATGTGGAGGAGGAGCAGGTGCCTATAAATGTGTTGTCACCCCCTGCGGGGCAGACACCGGAGTGGATGGACTTGTGGAAGGAATTACGCGAAAGTGTCGACTCCTTACATAAAAAATTTGACGACATGCCAAATGCAGGGCAGCCGGCTTCTCAGCCCGTGCCTGCCCAGACGTCTCAAAAGTCATCAGGGGCTCTAAAACGCCCGCTACCTCAGATGGCAGACACAGATGTCGACACGGATACTGATACCAGTGTCGACGACGAAGAGACTAATGTAATGTCCAATAGGCCCACTCGTTATATGATTGAGGCAATGAAAAATGTTTTACACATTTCTGAGGTGACCCCAGGTACCACAAAAAAGGGTATTATGTTTGGGGAGAAAAAAACTACCAGTAGTTTTTCCCCCTTCTGAAGAATTGAATGAAGTGTGTGAACTAGCGTGGGCTTCCCCCGATAGCAAATTGGAAATTTCAAAAAAATTACTAATGGCGTACCCTTTCCCGCCAGAGGATAGGTCACGTTGGGAAACACCCCCTAGGGTGGATAAAGCACTTACGCGCTTATCAAAAAAGGTGGCACTGCCGTCCCAGGATACGGCCGCCCTAAAGGAACCTGCTGACAGAAAGCAGGAGGCTCTTCAGAAAGCTATATATACACACACTGGTATTATACTGAGACCAGCTATTGCCTCAGCATGGATGTGCAGTGCTGCTGCTGCATGGTCAGACTCCCTGTCATAAAACATTGACACCCTAGACAGGGACACTATATTGCTAAACGTAGAGCATATTAAAGACGCTGTCTTTTACATAAGAGATGCACAGAGGGATATTTGCCGGCTGGCATCAAAAATAAGTGCACTGTCCATTTGTGCCAGGAGAGGGTTATGGACCCGGCAGTGGACAGGTGATGCAGATTCTAAAAGGCACATGGAAGTTTTGCCTTATAAGGGTGAGGAGTTGTTCGGGGATGGTCTTTCAGACTTAGTGTCCACAGCAACAGCTGGGAAGTCAGCATTTTTGCCACATGTCCCCTCACAACCAAAGAGAGCACCGTATTATCAGGTGCAGTCCTTTCGCCCCCAAAAGAGCAGATGGGGTAAAGGCGCGTCCTTTCTTCCCAGAGGCAGAGGTAGGGGAAAAAAGCTGCAGCATACAGCCACTTCCCAGGAACAAAAGTCCTCCCCCGCTTCTTCTGCTAAGTCCGCCGCATGACGCTGGGGCTCAGCAGGTACGGTGGGGGGCCGTCTCAAAAACTTCAGCAATCAGTGGGCTCGCTCACAGGTAGATCCCTGGATCCTTCAAGTGGTATCTCAGGGGTACAGGCTGGAATTCGAGACACCCCCCCCCCCCTCTGCCGTTTCCTCAAATCTGCCTTACCAACGACTCCTTCAGAAAGGGAGGCTGTGTTAGAGGCAATTCACAAGCTGTATTCCCAGCAGGTGATAGTCAAGGTGCCCCTACTTCAACAAGGACGGGGTTACTATTCCACAATGTTTGTGGTACCGAAACCGGACGGTTCGGTGAGACCCATTTTAAATTTGAAATCCTTGAACACATATTTAAGAAAATTCAAGTTCAAGATGGAATCGCTCAGGGCGGTTATTGCAAGCCTGGAAGAGGGAGATTGCATGGTATCTCTGGACATCAAGGATGCTTACCTGCATGTCCCCATTTACCATCCTCACCAGGAGTACCTCAGATTTGTGGTACAGGATTGTCATTACCAATTCCAGACGTTGCCGTTCGGCTTGTCCACGGCACCGAGGGTATTTACCAAGGTAATGGCCGAAATGATAATCCTTCGGAAAAAGGGAGTTTTAATTATCCCATACTTGGACGATCTCCTGATAAGGGCGAGGTCCAGAGAGCAGTTGTTGGTCGGCGTAGCATTATCTCAGGAGGTGCTACACCAGCACGGTTGGATTCTGAATATTCCAAAGTCTCAGCTGGTTCCGGCGACACGTCTACTATTCCTGGGGATGATTCTGGACACAGTCCAGAAAAAAGTGTTTCTCCCAGAGGAGAAAGCCAAGGAGCTGTCATCTCTAGTGAGAGGCCTCCTGAAACCAAAACAGGTGTCGGTGCATCATTGCACGCGAGTCCTGGGAAAGATAGTAGCTTCCTACGAAGCGATTCCATTCGGCAGGTTCCATGCCAGAACCTTTCAGTGGGACCTGTTGGACCAATGGTCCGGATCGCATCTTCAAATGCATCGGTTGATAACCCTGTCTCCAAGGACCAGGGTGTCTCTGCTGTGGTGGCTGCAGAGTGCTCATCTCAGAGAGGGCCACAGATTCGGCATACAGGACTGGGTCCTGGTGACCACGGATGCCAGCCTTCGTGGCTGGGGTGCAGTCACACGGGGAAGGAACTTCCAAGGACTTTGGTCAAGTCAGGAGACTTCCCTACACATAAATGTTCTGGAACTGAGGGCCATTTACAATGCCCTAAGTCAAGCAAAGCTCCTGCTTCAAAACCAGCCGGTTCTGATCCAGTCAGACAACATCACGGCAGTCGCCCATGTAAATCGACAGGGCGGCACAAGAAGCAGGACGGCGATGGCAGAAGCCACAAGGATTCTCCGATGGGCGGAAAATCACGTGTTAGCACTGTCAGCAGTGTTCATTCCGGGAGTGGACAACTGGGAAGCAGACTTCCTCAGCAGGCACGACCTCCACCCGGGAGAGTGGGGACTTCATTCAGAAGTCTTCCAACTGATTGTAAACCGTTGGGAAAAGCCACAGGTGGACATGATGGCGTCCCGCTTAAACAAAAAGCTAGAAAAATATTGTGCCAGGTCAAGAGACCCTCAGGCGATAGCTGTGGACGCTCTAGTGACACCGTGGGTGTACCGGTCGGTTTATGTGTTCCCTCCTCTTCCTCTCATACCCAAGGTACTGAGGATAATAAAGAAAAGGGGAGTAAGAACTATTCTCATTGTTCCAGATTGGCCAAGAAGGTCTTGGTACCCGGAACTTCAAGAATTAATCTCAGAGGACCCATGGCCTCTGCCGCTCAGACAGGACCTGCTGCTGCAGGGGCCCTGTCTGTTCCAAGACTTACCGCGGCTGCGTTTGACGGCATGGCGGTTGAACACCGGATCCTAAAAGAAAAGGGTATTCCGGAGGAAGTCATTCCTACGCTTATTAAAGCTAGAAAAGATGTAACCGTACAACATTATCACCGCATATGGTGAAAATATGTTGCGTGGTGTGAGGCCAGGAAGGCCCCAACGGAGGAATTCCAGCTAGGTCGATTTCTGCACTTCCTACAGTCAGGGGTGACTATGGGCCTAAAACTGGGTTCCATTAAGGTCCAGATTTCGGCTCTGTCGATTTTCTTCCAAAAAGAACTGGCTTCACTGCCTGAAGTTCAGACATTTGTCAAGGGAGTGCTGCATATTCAGCCTCCTTTTGTGCCTCCAGTGGCACCGTGGGACCTCAACGTGGTGTTGGGTTTCCTAAAGTCACATTGGTTTGAGCCACTCAAAACCGTGGATTTAAAATATCTCACGTGGAAAGTGGTCATGCTTTTGGCCTTGGCTTCGGCAAGGCGTGTGTCAGAATTGGCGGCTTTGTCATGTAAAAGCCCCTATTTGATTTTCCATATGGATAGGGCAGAATTGAGGACTCGTCCCCAGTTTCTTCCTAAGGTGGTATCAGCTTTTCACTTGAACCAACCTATCGTGGTGCCTGCGGCTACTAGGGACTTGGAGGACTCCAAGTTACTGGACGTAGTCAGGGCCTTGAAAATTTATGTTTCTAGGACGGCTGGAGTCAGGAAGACTGACTCTCTATTTATCCTGTATGCACCAAACAAGATGGGTGCTCCTGCTTCAAAGCAGACTATTGCTCGCTGGATTTGTAGCACAATTCAGCTTGCGCATTCTGTGGCTGGCCTGCCGCAGCCTAAATCTGTAAAATCCCATTCCACGAGGAAAGTGGGCTCTTCTTGGGCGGCTGCCCGAGGGGGTCTCGGCTTTACAACTTTGCCGAGCTGCTACTTGGTCAGGGGCAAACACGTTTGCAAAATTCTACAAATTTGATACCCTGGCTGAGGAGGACCTTGAGTTCTCTCATTCGGTGCTGCAGAGTCATCCGCACACTCCCGCCCGTTTGGGATCTTTGGTATAATCCCCATGGTCCTTACGGAGTCCACAGCATCCACTTGGACGTCAGAGAAAATAAGATTTTACTCACCGGTAAATCTATTTCTCGTAGTCCGTAGTGGATGCTGGGCGCCCGTCCCAAGTGCGGACTTTCTGCAATACTTGTATATAGTTATTGCTTACCTAAGGGTTATGTTATGGTTGCATCAGGTTGGTCTGATGCTTTGTTGTTGTTCATACAGTTAACTGGGTAAGTTTATCACTATACGGTGTGATTGGTGTGGCTGGTATGAGTCTTACCCTGGATTACAAAATCCTTTCCTCGTACTGTCAGCTCTTCCGGGCACAGTTTCCTTAACTGAGGTCTGGAGGAGGGACATAGAGGGAGGAGCCAGTGCACCAGTATTCCTAATTCTTAAAGTGCCCTGTCTCCTGCGGAGCCCGTCTATTCCCCATGGTCCTTACGGAGTCCCTAGCATCCACTACGGACTACGAGAAATATATTTACCGGTAAGTAAAATCTTATTTTTCTATGAGGACAGAGCTAAACTCAGAACTTGTCAGCAATTTCTTCCTAAGGTCGTGTCCACTTTTCACATCAACCAGTCTATTGTGGTTTCGGTTGTTACGGACGCCTCTGCTACTTCAAAGTCTTTGGATGTCGTAAGGGCTTTGAAGGTCTATGAAGAGAACAGCTCTTCACAGAATATCGGACCCGTTGTTTGTTCATTATGATCCCAATAAAATTGGGTGTCCTGCTTCGAAGCAGTCCATTGCACTCTGGATCAGGCTCACTAACCAGCATGCTTATTCCACGGCAGGTTTGCCGATTCCGAAATCTGTTCAAGCCCACTCTACTAGGTCGGTGGGTTCATTTTGGGCGGCTGCACGGGGTGTGTCTGCTTTACAGCTCAGCCGAGCAGCTACTTGGTCGGGATCGAACACGTTTGCTAAGTTTTACAAGTACCTTACCTTTGCCTCTGAGGAACTTCAGTTTGGTTCATCAGTTCTGCAGTAACCTCGGCACTCTCCCACCCGGTTTGGGAGCTTTGGTACTTCCCCATGGTACTAAATGGATTCCCAGTATCCCCTACGACGTAAGAGAAAATAGGATTTTAATTACCTACTGGTAAATCCTTTTCTCTAACGTCCTAGAGGATGCTGGGGACTCCGTAAGGACCATGGGGATTAGACGGGCTCTGCAGGAGATAGGGCACTTTAGGAAAGCTTAGGATTCTGGGTGTGCACTGGCTCCTCCCTCTGTCCCTCCTACAGACCTCAGTTTTACACTGTGCCCAGAGGAAGATGGGCGCACTGCAGGGAGCTCTCCTGAGTTCTTTGCATTAGAAAGCATTTGTGTTTGGATTTTTCTATTTTTACAGGGAGCACTGCTGGCAACAGGCTCCCTGCATCGAGGGACTGGGGAGAGAGGAGCAGACCTACTTAAATGATACGATCTGCTTCCTCGGCTACTGGACACTATTAGCTCCAGAGGGGGTGAACACAGGTTCGTCCTGGGCGTCCACCCCCGGAGCCACGCCGCCGTTCTCCTCACAGAGCCAGAAGAACAGAAGCTAGAAGACGTCTCAGGCGGCAGAAGCTTTCAGCGGCTTCACTGAGGTAACGCACAGCACCGCAGCTGTGCGTCATTGCTCCTCACACACTTCGGTCACTGTATGGGTGCAGGGGGGGCGCCCTGGGCAACAATAATAACACCTGAAAACATGGCAAAAAGATATATATATATATATATATATATATATATATATATATATATATATATACACACACACACACACACACACACACACACACACACACACACAGCTGGGCACTGTACATGTATATAAAAGAGCCCCCGCCATTTTTACACATTTGAGCGGGACCTAAGCCCGCCGCCGAGGGGGTGGGGCTTCTCCCTCAGCACTCACCAGCGCCATTTTTCTCTCCACAGAACGCTGAGAGGAAGCTCCCCGGACTCTCCCCTGCTTACACACGGTGAAGTGGTGTTTAAAAGAGAGGGGGGGGGGTCACATAATTGGCGTATAAGATATTATACAGCGCTGCTGGGGAAAAACATTTTGTGTTGGTCTCCAGGGTCATTGCGCTGGGTTGTGTGCTGACATACACACTCTCTGTCTCTCCAAAGGGCCTTAAAGGGGATACTGTCTTCAGAAAGGAGTTTCCCTGTGTGTGTGTGAAGTGTGGCGGTACTTGTGTGTCGACATGTTTGACGAGGAAGGCTCGCTTAATGTGGAGGGGGAGTGTTTGAATGTCTGGTCGCCGTCGGCAACGCCGACACCGGACTGGGTGGATATGCTGAATGTCTTAAATGCAAATGTGAATCTCCTGCATAAAAGGTTAGACAAGGCTGAGGCTAGGGATCAGTCAGGTAGCCAGACCGTGCCTGTCCCTGGGGCGCCAGGACCTTCAGGGTCTCAAAAGCGCGCCATATCTCAGGTCGCTGACACAGATACCGACACAGATACTGACTCTAGTGTCGACTATGAGGATGCAAAATTACAGCCGAAGGTGGCAAAGGGTATTCGATACATGATTATTGCCATAAAAGAGGTTTTGCATATCACTGAGGAACCCCCTGTCCCTGACACGAGGGTTAACATGTATAAAGGGAAAAAGCCTGAGGTCACGTTTCCGTCCTCATTTGAGCTAAGCGAATTGTGCGAAAAGGCTTGGGAGTCTTCGGATAGGAGACTACATGTTCCCAAAAGGATTCTTATGGCGTATCCTTTTCTACAGAAGAATAGGATACGATGGGAATCTTCGCCTAAAGTAGACAAGGCGCTGACACGCTTATCCAAGAAGGTGGCACTGCCTTCTCCTGATACTGCTTCCCTCAAGGATCCTGCTGATCGCAAGCAGGAAATTACCATGAAGCACATTTACACACATTCAGGAACTATCGCTAGACCGTCCATGGCGTCGGCCTGGGTTTGTAGTGCTGTCGTGGCATGGGCAGACTCCTTATCTACGGAGATTGACACCTTATATAGGGATACCATTCTAATGACCATTGAGCATATCAGAGATGCTGCCTTGTATATGAGGGATGCTCAGAGAGACATTTGTTTACTAAGCTCCAGAATAAACGCTATGTCTATTTGTGCTAGGCGACTATTGTGGACCCGACAGTGGACGGGAGACGCTGACTCAAAGCGGCATATGGAGTCATTGCCTTACAAGGGGGAGGAGTTGTTTGGAGAAGGCCTCTCGGACCTTGTCTCTACTGCTACGGCCGGTTAATCGAATTTTTTACCTTATGTTCCCCTGCAGCATGCTAAGAAGGTACCGCATTATCAAATGCAGTCCTTTCGTTCCAATAAAAGCAAGAAGGTATGAGGATCATCCTTTGTTGCCAGAGGTAAAGGCAAGGGAAAAAAGCTGCACTCTGCTAGTTCCCAAGAGCAGAAGTCCTCCCCTACTTCGGCAAAGTCCACCGCATGACGCTGGGGCTTTCCGGGGGGGGGGGTCAGAATAAGTGGGGGCACGACTTCGTCTTTTCAGCCACGTCTGGGTTCAATCACAGGTGGATCCCTGGGCAATAGAAATTGTTTCCCAGGGATACAGACTGGAATTCGAAGACATGCCTCCTCGCCGCTTTTTCAAATCTGCTCTGCCGGCTTCCCTGTCGGATAGGGATCTGGTGTTAGCTGCAATTCACAAATTGTACATTCAACAGGTGATAGTCGAAGTTCCTCATCTCCAGCAAGGAGAGGGTTATTATTCATCCCTGTTTGTGGTACCGAAACCGGACGGTTCGGTCAGACCCATTTTAAATCTGAAATACCTGTACTTGAAGAGGTTCAAGTTCAAAATGGAATCGCTCAGAGCGGTCATCGCCAGCCTGGAGGGAGGGGATTGGATGGTGTCCCTGGACATAAAGGATGCGTACCTTCATGTTCCGATTTTCCCTCAGCAGGCGTTCCTGAGATTTGCAGTACAGGACTGTCACTACCAATTTCAGACGTTGCCGTTGGTCTTTCCACGGCCCCGAGAATTTTCACCAAGGTTATGGCGGAAATGATGGTGCTCCTGCGCAGGCAGGGCGTCTCGATTATCCCGTACTTGGACGGTCTCCTCATAAAGGCGAGATCTCGGGAGAAGTTGCTGGACAGCGTGTCTCTGTCCGTGAAGACGTTGCAGAGGCACGGCTGGATTCTCAATTTACCGAAATCCCAGCTAGTCCCTGCAACGCGTCTGACCTTTTTTGGCCTGATTCTAGACACAGACCAAAAAAGAGTTTTTCATCCAGTGGAGAAGGCTCAGGAGCTCGTAGCTCTGGTCAGGAACCTATTGAAGCCAAAAAAGGTTTCAGTGCATCATTGCACGAGGGTCCTGGGGAAGATGGTGGCTTCATACGAGGCCATCCCCTTCGGCAAGTTCCATGCAAGGACCTTTCAATGGGACCTATTGGACAAATGGTCCGGGTCCCATCTACACATGCAAAAACGGATCACCCTGTCTCCCAGGGCCAGGGTGTCTCTCCTGTGGTGGCTGCGCAGTGCTCACCTCCTGGATGGTCGCAGGTTCGGCATTCAGGATTGGGTCCTGGTGACCACGGACGCGAGCCTCCGAGGTTGGGGAGCTGTCGCACTAGGAAGAAATTTCCAGGGTCTCTGGTCAAGCCTGGAGACTGGTCTCCACATCAATGTCCTGGAGTTGAGGGCCATATACAACGCCCTACGCCAAGCGGAGGAATGGCTTCGGAACAAACCGGTTCTGATTCAGTCAGACAATGTCACGGCAGTGGCTCATGTAAACCGCCAAGGCGGCACAAGGAGCAGAGTGGCCATGGCAGAGGCGACCAGGATTCTACGGTGGGCGGAAGGCCATGTAAGCGCACTATCAGCAGTTTTCATCCCGGGGGTGGACAACTGGGAGGCGGACTTTCTCAGCAGGCACGACCTGCGCACGGGAGAGTGGGGACTTCATCAAGAAGTCTAGACACAGATCACGGATCGGTGGGGACTGCCTCAGATGGACATGATGGCGGCCCGCCTCAACAAAAAGCTAAAGAGGTATTGTGCCAGGTCAAGAGACCCTCAGGCGGTTGCGGTAGACGCTCTGGTGACACTTTGGGTGTTCAGATCGATCTATGTGTTTTCTCCTCTACCTCTCATACCCAAGGTGTTGAGGATAATAAGAAGGGTCAGAACAATCCTCTTTGTTCCAGATTGGCCAAGGAGGACTTGGTATCCGGATCTGCAAGAGTTGCTCACAGAAGATCCGTGGCCTCTTCCTCTAAGGCAGGACCTGCTGCAGCAGGGGCCCTGTCTGTTCCAAGACTTACCGCAGCTGCGTTTGACGGCATGGCGGTTGAACGCCGGATCCTAGCGGAAAAAGGGATTCCGGAGGAGGTCATTCCTACCCTGATGAAGGCTAGGAAGGACGTGACGTCGAAACATTATTACCGTATATGGCGAAAATATGTTTCTTGGTGTGAGGCCAGAACTGTTCCTACGGAGGAGTCCCAGTTGGGCCGTCTGCTTCACTTCCTTCAAACGGGAGTGAATTTGGGCCTCAAATTAGGGTCCACAAAGGTTCAAATTTCGGCCTTATCCATTTTCTTTCAAAGAGAATTGGCTTCTTCCTGAAGTACAGACTTTTGTGAAGGGCGTGCTGCATATTCAGCCTCCCTTTGTGCCTACGGTGGCGCCTTGGGACCTTAACGTGGTATTAAGTTTCCTCAAGTCACCTTAGTTTGAACCACTCAAAACAGTAGACTTGAAATACCTCACTTGGAAAGTGGTCATGTTGTTGGCTTTAGCTTCTGCAAGGCGGGTTTCGGAATTGGCGGCTTTATCATATAAAAGCCCATACCTGATTTTTCACGTGGTTAGGGCAGAGTTGAGGACTTGTCCTCAATTTCTGCCTGAGGTGGTCTCATCTTTTCATATGAACCAACCTATTGTCGTGCCTGTGGCTACACGGGACTTGGAGGATTCCGAGTCCCTGGATGTGGTCAGGGCTTTGAAGATTTATGTGACCAGAACGGCTAGGATCAGGAAGACTGAAGCTCTGTTTGTTCTGTATGCGGCCAACAAGGTTGGCGCTCCTGCTTCAAAGCAGAGTATTGCTCGCTGGATCTGTAACACGTTTCAGCAGGCGCATTCTTCGGTAGGATTTCCATTGCCTAATTCGGTTAAGGCCCATTCCACTAGGAAGGTGGGCTCTTCTTGGGCGGCTGCCCGAGTGGTCTCTGCACTACAACTGTGCCGAGCTGCTACTTGGTCGGGGTCAAACACCTTTGCAAAGTTCTATAAGTTTGATACCCTGGCTGAGGAGGACCTCCTGTTTGCTCAATCGGTGCTGCAGAGTCATCCGCACTCTCCCGCCCGTTTGGGAGCTTTGATATAATCCTCATGGTCCTTACGGAGTCCCCAGCATCCTCTAATATGTTAGAGAAAATAAGATTTTTCTTACCGGTAAATCTATTTCTCGTAGTCTGTAGAGGATGCTGGGCGCCCGTCCCAAGTGCGGACTTCTTCTGCAAGACTTGTATATAGTTATTGCTTACATAAGGGTTATGTTATAGTTGATCGGGTTTGAACCGAGGCTATGTTATTGTTCATACTGTTAACTGGGTAGTTTATCACAAGTTATATGGTGTGATTGGTGTGGCTGGTATGAATCTTGCCCTTAGATTTACTAAAATCCTTTCCTCGTACTGTTCATCTCCTCTGGGCACACTTTCTCTAACTGAGGTCTGGAGGAGGGACATAGAGGGAGGAGCCAGTGCACACCCAGAATCAAAAGCTTTCTTAAAGTGCCCTATCTCCTGCGGAGTCCGTCTATTCCCCATGGTCCTTACGGAGTCCCCAGCATCCTCTACGGACTACGAGAAATAGATTTACCGGTAAGTAAAATCTTATTTTCTCGTGGTCAGTAGGGGGGGATACTGGGCGCCCGCCCGGTGTTTCGTTTTTCCTGCTCTGTTACTTGGTTCAGTAATGTTGTTTGGTTTAGCTGTGTCTGTCCCTGTTTGCAAGTTTGGTTGGCATGGCTTTCCTCTTGTTTTGCTTGTGCTGGTGCGAATTCTCACCACTTTCCTTTTCTATATCCTTCTCTTAAAGTATGTCGTCTCCTCGGGCACAGTTTCCTCGACTGATTCTGGTAGGAGGGGCATAGAGGGAGGAGCCAGCACACACAATCAAACTTCTATAGTGGACCTGTCTATACCTCATGGTATTAAATGGATTCCCAGTATCCCCTACGGACTACGAGAAAAGGATTAACCAGGAGGTGATTAAAATCCTATATTTCTGCTGCGTGGTACACTGGGCTCCACAAGGAAATACATCGAGGTGTAGAGTAGTATCTTGATCCGAGGCACCAACAGACTCAAAGCTTTAGATTGTTACAAAGTTGCACAGCGCCGCCTTCTCTATAACCCCGCCTCCTCTATAACCCCGCCTCCATGCCAGAGAGCTCAGTTTGTAGTTGGTGCCTGCAGTAGTAGGTCACTTAACAGGGGGCTGCCTCAGGCAGCCTAATTCTTAGCTTTAGCTTCAACAAAAAAGAAGAGGACTATACCAGGGCTGCAGCAGGCTGTGTCTGAAGACGTCCCTGCAGCGGTTGTATACTCCCGTGCCGCGGTTGGCGGGTCACTACAGCGAAGGCGCCGGCTTTTCTTCCTCTGTCCTTTGTGAGCCTCACACATGCCGCCGTCTCCCGGATCGCAGGGCCACTGTCAATGGGAGGTAAGGGGCTTCTGTGCCCACACTGTACACCGCGATCCCGTGTGGCCGTGGACACAGATTACTGGGCTGCTGTTCCACTAGCCACCAGGGTGTTTTTTTTTTTTTTTACAGGGGCACAGATCAGGGGGGACTTTTGTACCATTACCTCCTCTTCTTATCACTTCCCGCACGCCCAGAGGGGATGCCAGCAGGGGGAGTAGGCCGCACCAGGGTGCCATTTCTGTAATGTTCCCGCCCTGGAGCTGC
The DNA here is from genome assembly GCF_028390025.1 of Pseudophryne corroboree. Classification (NCBI taxonomy): domain Eukaryota; kingdom Metazoa; phylum Chordata; class Amphibia; order Anura; family Myobatrachidae; genus Pseudophryne; species Pseudophryne corroboree. The sequence continues at coordinate 301,533,713 of NC_086447.1, forward strand.
ATATCTCTCTCCCTCACTCCTGATCAGCGGCCATTACAGGTGGAGCTGAGCTGTTTCTAGGACTGATGGGGCAAATCCTCCTCTGTGGAACCGCCTGACTGCCAGTGCTGTGCTTCCTACAGGACACTTGAGTATTCTTCCTTTCACTGCGACTGTGCTAGTTAAGAAATAGTGCATACTGTCAGGGTTGTGTGGTACAAACACCCTGTGATATACATCCAGTGCTTACTGTGTTTGTTATATCTATTATTATCACATATAGCTATACTGAGTATTACTTTGTAGTTCTAGTGTCGAAGTCAAAAATATTTCAGTACACACCTCACGTACAAACCACACAGATGGCCTCCATGCACGTACTTGTTCTGCCGTGCGTGCACATTCGCAAGTTGCGCATGACCGCTCACGCGGTCCTTCGTATTAGCGCGTGGTATGAGTAATTACGGTAGTATTTGTAATCGCATGGAAAAGCCATAAAGACACATTACATATTTAATCAACATAGTGCACAATGTACACATAGTCTACATGCACCACACCAGCGAGTTACACTTGCTTAAAGGGTATAATAACAAAGGGATTCACCTTTACAGGATAGAAGGGGACAGAATTAGGTTAGGAGGTGGTGTTTGGTATCCAGCTGTAGGGTATTTTTAGAGCAATATTCCGGTGTTGGTTTGCAGAAGATCGCACGCTCCTGCGAATAGTAATGCGCAGGAGCAGAATATTAATATTAACTGTATTTACTGTACTCCTGATATTCGGCGGGAACCCAGTGGAGAACATCTGCAAGTGCACCTGGACCAGACATCACCCACCTATTCAAACTGACCTATAACCTCTCCTGTACTGTAAATGACCATCCCAGTGACCAATAGACAAATAGATTACAGTTTCCATTGTATTAGATTTTGGACAAATGTATAAAAATCCAGCTGCAGCCCGGTCACACACAATCTCTGAAGGTCATCTACCTTGATAATTGAGGACCGGACCGGGAAGCGCAGGCGAACAAACGTATGTACCATTGACTGTAGCCTTTCTCGTATTGTATTATTGTGTAACCCCCTGCTAGTAAAATAACCGTTGGTGGGTTGGACCCCAACATAGTTTTGAAATGCAATTTGGTGTCGTGTCCCATTTCCTGCTAAGGTTTAAGGTATATTTATACCCGATTTATACCCTGTCTGGGCTGTTCAAAGGCCAACTATTGCAGCGACTTGGACTGCTGAAGCTGTTGAGGCGTGAGCTCAGGAACTTGAGGCGGAACTGCCTTCTGATGTTTCTGAACATGCTTGACAATATCTCTCGTATAGTGCCACGGCTTCTCTGTACCTTAAGGAGGTGGCCTTCGATGCCGGGGTGCTTGCGGCCAAGTCTGCTACTGCATCCGTTTTGGCCAAACATATCCTTTGGTTGAGATCCTGGTCGGTGGATTTGGATTCCAGAAAAACCCTTGAGGTTCTTCCTTTCAAGGGAGACATTCTCTTTGGAGAAAATCTCGATAAGATTGTGGCTGAGCTGGCTACTGCTAAAACAGCCTGCCTGCCTGGTACGGCTCCTTCAGCACAGAAGGAGTACTTTCCCTCAGCCCTTTCATACTCCAGGTAAAGCAAAAGGTCAGGCGTACCCAAAGCAAGCCCGTGCTTCCAGACCTGCCAAGCGCAGACCGAAGTGTGCTTGGGCCGCCCGTCAGCCAGCTTCAAAAACTGATAAGCCTGCCACATGACGGGGCGGGCCTTCCCCTGGGGGAATCCAGGGTAGGGGGCCGACTTCTAGGTTTTACCCAGGAATGGTTGATGACCACTTCGGATACCTGAGTGAGAGAAGTCGTTGCTCGAGGTTACGCCATATCCCTTCAAGAATCGCCCCCCTCATCGATTTTGCCTAACAGATGTGCCTTTGGATCCGGCAAAAGCAAACACGTTGCACTCTGTGGTACATTCCCTCCTGTCCACAGTAGTGGTGGTACAGGTGCCTCTGGCTCAGAGGGGCAAGGGGTTCTATTCACTGTTGTTTCTAGTCCCGAAACCGAACGGGTCCTCGTGGCCCATTCTCAATCTGAAGTCCTTGAACAAGCATGTGCGAATTTCCAAATTCCGTATGGAAATGCTGCGCTCTATTGTTCTGGCAATGGAGCCTGGGGACTATATGGTCTCCCTGGACATACAGGATGCCTACCTACATATTCCTATTGCAGTATCTCGTCAGCAGTACCTGCGGTTTGCAGTGGGCAAACTTCATTACCAATTTCGGGCATTACCTTTTGATTTGACAACGGCTCCGCGAGTCTTCACCAAGGTTATGGCGGTCATGACGGCCATGCTACGCCGTCAATGGGTCAGGATACTACCATGCATAGATGACTTGTTAATCCTGGCGAGTTCCCCAGAACTTCTCCTGTGTCATCTCGATTTGACAATCCAGTGCATGAAAGCCCACGGATGGCTGATCAACTGGAAGGAATCCTACCTGGTTCCGGCTCGGAGCATGGTACACCTGGGAGCGTTATTGGACACCCACAACCAGCGTTTGTTCCTCAGGAGAAAGTCCTGAATCTTCAGGACAAGATCCGATGCTTCCTATCCCGTCCGCAAGTGTCGATTCATTCGGCAATGCAAGTGCTAAGTCTCATGGTGTCGGCTTTCGACATGGTGGAGTATGCTCAATTCCATTCTCGTCCTCTGCAGAAGTTGATTCTGTCCAAGTGGGACGGTCTGCCTCACCGGATAAGATCTCGAATGATCTCCCTATCTCCGGAGGTCCGTCTGTCACTGAGCTGGTGGCTTCAGGACCAACGATTGAGCAGGGGCCGTCCCTTCTGGATATCCAACTGGGTCCTGCTGACGACGGATGCCAGTCTGAGAGGTTGGGGCGCGGTGTTGGAACAGCACTCTCTCCAGGGTCGGTGGACCGAGGAGTCGTCTCTACTCCCGATAAACGTTCTGGAACTGCGGGCAGTGTTCAATGCATTGACAATGGCCCAGCATCTGATACAGAACAGACCTGTTTAAGTACAATCGGACAACGCCACCACGGTGGTGTACAGCAATCATCAGGGCGGCACTCAAAGCCGCATGGCAATGAGGGAAGTATCACGGATTCTTCAGTGGGCAGAATGCCGTCTGCCGGCCATATCAGCAGTGTTCATTCCGGGCTTTCTGAACTGGGAGGCGGACTATCTCAGTCGTCAGGACGTGCACGCCGGAGAATGGAGCCTACATCCGGAAGTGTTTCAACTTCTCGTGGACAAGTGAGGTCTCCCAGATGTGGACCTGATGGCGTCTCGACACAATCACAAGGTTCCGGTCTTCGGAGCAAGGACAAAGGATCCTCAAGCAGCGTTCGTGGATGCTCTGTCAATCCCGTGGAACTTTCGGCTGCCGTATGTTTTCCCTCTGGTGTACCCCTTGCCCAGAGTAATACGGGAAGTTCAAGCAAGAAAGAGGAAACTTACTTCTAGTCGCTCCAGCGTGGCCCAGGCGGCACTGATTCTCCGATCTACAGGGCCTCTCGTTGGATCGTTCCCTTCTACTTCCACAACGACCAGACCTCCCCATTCAGGGCCCTTGTGTTCACCAGGATTTGGCCCGTCTGGCTTTGACGGCATGGCTCTTGAAGCTTCCGTCCTGAGGGCCAAGGATTTTTCTGAAGCGGTCGTTCAAACTATGTTGAAGGCCCGTTAGCTGGCTTCTGCTCGGATATACCATAGGGTCTGGAATGCTTACTTTACTTTGGTGTGCGTCTCACAATCATGACGTTTTCAAGTTTTATTACTGCCAAACTATTGGCCTTTCTACAACAAGGCCTGGATTTAGGTCTGCATCTGTCCTCCCTCAAGGTTCACATCTCTGCCTTGTCGGTTTGGTGTCAGAAAGATCGTTACCCTACCTGATGTCCATACATTCACTCAAAGTGTGCTGAGGATTCAGCCTCCTTATGTGCCACCTGTGGCCCCCTTGGAATCTGTTGGTGGTCTTTGAGGCCTTACAAGAGTCTCCGTTTGAGCCTTTTACCTCTGCTGACCTTAAGTGGCTTTCCCTTTAAGGTGTTATTTTTGCTGGCTATTGCTTCAGCTAGAAGGGTCTCGGACTTGGGTGTCTTATCCTATAAGTCCCCCTATTTAATTTTTCACTGTGACCGGGCGGTTCTTCGGACACGCCTAGGTTATTTACCCAAGGTGGTGCCTTCTTTCCACCTTAACCATGAGATTGTGGTTCCGGCCTTCAATTCTCCTGAGCTGTCTTCCAAAGAGCGATCTTTGGATATGGTACGGTCTCTCCGTATCTATGTTAAGAGAACTTCCTCCATTAGGAAATCTGATTCTCTTTTTGTGTTTGGTTTTCACAAACGTGGCTGGCCTGCTTCTAAGCAGACATTGGCCAGATGGATTAGAATGGTGATTGCACATGCTTATGTACAGGCTGGTCGTCCGGTTCCTGCTACCATCAAATCCCATTCTACTTGGTCGGTTGGACCTTCTTGGGCGGCCCACCGTGGTGCGACCCTTGAACAATTGTGCAAGACAGCTACGTGGTCCTCGAACACGTTCATTAGGTTCTATGCCTTTGATACTGCCACTTCCCAGGATGCTTCCTTTGGACGCCGGGTTCTTGTGCCAGCTACAGTGCATCCCTTCCCGTGAGGAACTGCTTTGGGACATCCCCAATGTATTTCCTTGTGGAGCCCAGTGTACCCCGCAGCAGAAAACGAGATTTATGGTAAGAACTTACCGTTGTTAAATCTTTCTGCAAGGTACACTGGTCTCCACAAGGCGCCCACCCTGACGCACTTAGCTTTTTTAGGTTTGTCATGGCATAGCCGCTGACACCCTCTCCTGTTGTGAGTGTGTGGTAAAATTGGCTACGAGTGGTTGTCGTCTCTGGTACCTGCTACTGCATTGGGCTGGTTAACTAAACTGAGCTCTCTGGCATGGAGGCGGGGTTATAGAGGAGGCAGCGCTGTGCATCTTGGTAACAGTCTAAAGCTTTGATCCTGTTGGTGTCTCGGATCAAGATCCTACTCTACACCCCGATATATTTCCTTGTTGAGCCCAGTGTACCTCGCAGAAAGATTTAACAACGGTAAGTTCTTACCATAAATCTTGTTGTTTTTATGTTTTGTTTTTTATGCTCCATATGTGTCTTTTGTAAATCACGTACAGAATTCCATTTAACTTATGAAGTTCCTGTTAATAAGGCATGCTTCCACAAGTGAAGTGCAATAACAGCATAAAAAAAACCTGAAGTCTTACTCATCTACCTCCTGCCTTCCACACAGTGTCAATATTTCTATTTTTTCCTGCAGGTTGCTGTAAGCTTGGGAACTCCTATCATGAGGGCTGACTGGATATTAAAATCCTGGGAAAAGAAGAATGATCTGTGAGTAAAGATGAGATAATGGTGCTGGCAATGCTTTCCTGATGCTTGCATAACAAAAATGTATGCAAGTAGCTGTGATGGGCTGCATTTCTCTATTAAATTTCACCAATCTTGTGGAATGTTGCTTAGAATTTCAACATGTGACAGATATCTCTATCGATGGGGGGTATTCAGTGTTGTCGGATCCTTTCCGATGGAAAGGATCCGACAAAGCAGTATTCAATTAGCGGATTTGGCCGTTCCCGACCAACTGTTTTTTAAAGTCGGATTGACCTTGTCGGAAATAGTGCCAAAACCTGTCTGATTTGGCCTCGGAATCCGACAAAACACGCGGGTCTGTGAGTAATCCTCAGATCCACGTGTTTTGTCTTACTTCCTAGAGGATGCTGGGATCCACATTAGTACCATGGGGTATAGATGGGTCCACTAGGAGCCACTTGCACTTTAAGAGTTTGAGTGTGTGGGCTGACTCCTCCCTCTATGCCCCTCCTACCAGACTCTGTTTAGAAAATGTGCCCGGAGGAGCCGGTCACAGCTAGGGGAGCTTTCCAGAGGTCCTCTAGCAAAGTTATTTCTCTTACGTCCTAGAGGATGCTGGGGACTCTGTAAGGACCATGGGGTATAGAAAGGCTCCGCAGGAGACATGGGCACTATAAAGAACTTTAGAATGGGTGTGCACTGGCTCCTCCCTCTATGTCCCTCCTCCAGACCTCGGTTAGATCCTGTGCCCAGAGGAGACTGGGTGCAGTACAGGGGAGCTCTCCTGAGTTTCTCTGTAAAGAATTTTGTTAGGTTTTTTATTTTCAGGGAGCACTGCTGGCAACAGGCTCCCTGCATCGTGGGACTGAGGGTAGAGAAGCAGACCTACTTAAGTGATAGGCAGGCTACTGGACACCATTAGCTCCAGAGGGTCGGAACGCAGGTCTCACCCTCGCCGTTCGTCCCGGAGCCGCGCCGCCGTCGTCCTCACAGAGTCGGAAGATAGAAGCCGGGTGAGTAGAGGAAGAAAGAAGACTTCAAAGGCGGCAGAAGACTTAAGTTCTTCAGTGAGGTAACGTACAGCGGTAACGCTGCGCACCATTGCTCCCACACACGCACACAACAGCGGGCACTTTAAGGGTGCAGGGCGCAGGGGGGGCGCCCTGGGCAGCAATTAATAGCCCCAAGGGACACTGGCAGATGTACAGATACAGCGGAGGCAGTATATTAACCCCCGCCAGTTTTTTGATTATTTGAGCGGGACCGAAGCCCGCCACTGAGGGGGGTGGGTCTTGATCCTTCAGCACTAACCAGCGCCATTTTCTCCACTGCACAGGCAGAGAAGCTGGCTCCCCGGACTCTCCCCTGCTGAACATGGTCACAGAGGGCAAAAAAAGAGGGGGGGGGGGGGGGCACATGTAATTGGCGCAGTGAGTGTTGTTATATATTTCTCTAACGTCCTAGTGGATGCTGGGAACTCCGTAAGGACCATGAGGAATAGACGGGCTCCGCAGGAGACTGGGCACTCTAAAGAAAGATTAGGTACTATCTGGTGTGCACTGGCTCCTCCCTCTATGCCCCTCCTCCAGTTAGAATCTGTGCCCGGCCAGAGCTGGGTGCTCCTAGTGGGCTCTCCTGAGCTTACTAGTAAAAGGATTTATTAGGTTTTTTATTTTCAGTGAGCTTCTGCTGGCAACAGACTCACTGCTACGTGGGACTAAGGGGAGAGAAGCAAACCTACCTGCTTGCAGCTAGCTTGTGCTTCTTAGGCTACTGGACACCATTAGCTCCAGAGGGTTCGAACACAGGCACCTGTCCTCGATCGTCCGTTCCCGCGCCGCCGTCCCCCTCGCAGAGCCAGAAGAACAGAAGCTGGAAGACGACGAAATCGGCGGCAGAAGACTCCTGTCTTAATTTAAGGTAGCGCACAGCACCGCAGCTATGCGCCATTGCTCCCAGCACACTTACACACTCCGTTCACTGTAGGGCGCTGGGGGGGGGGGGGGCTCCGGGCAGCAATTGAAGTACCTTTTGGCAATAAAAATACATATATACAGTCTGGCACTGTATATATGTAAAACCCCCCGCCATTTTTTCACACAAAGCGGGACAGAAGCCTTGCCGCTGAGGGGGCGGGGCCTTTTTCCTCAGCACACCAGCGCCATTTTCTATTCACAGCTCTGCTGGAAAGAAGCTCCCCAGGCTCTCCCCTGCAGTATCCAGATACACAAAGGGTGAAAAGAGGGGGGGGGGCACATAAATTTAGGCGCAAATTTGTATATACAGCAGCTACTGGGTAAACACTGAGTTGTAGTGTAAATCCCTGGGTTATATAGCGCTGGGGTGTGTGCTGGCATACTCTCTCTCTGTCTCTCCAAAGGGCCTTGTGGGGGAACGGTCTTCAAATAGAGCATCCCCTGTGTGTGTGGTGTCGGTACGCGTGTGTCGACATGTCTAAGGTAAAAGGCTCCCCTAAGGAGGAGATAGAGAAAATATGTGTGAGAGGGTGTCTCCGTCGACGACGCCGACACCTGTTTGGATATGTGTAAGTGCTGAGGTGAATTTATTGCACAAAAGATTAGAGAACAGACAGGAAATCTACCCATGTCTGTCCCTATGTCGCAGAGACCTTCAGAGTCTCACAATGATCACTATCCAAAATAATACACACTAATGTCGACACAGAGTTTGACTCCAGTGTCGACTACGATAATGCAAAGTTACAGCAAAAATGGCTGAAAGCTATTCAATATATGATTATTGTAATAAAAGATGATTTGCATATCACTGATGACTCATTTGTCCCTGACACAAGGGTACACATGTTACGGGGAAGAAAGCTGAGGTAAATTTCCCTCCTCTCAGGAGGAAAAAGGGCGGGAATCTCCGGACAAGAAACTGCAGCTTCCCACAAGGAATTCTCAGGCAGTATCCGTTCCCCACTAGGGCCAGGATGTGATGGGAATCTTCCCCTAGGGTGTCACGTTTGCCCAGACGGTAGCACTAGCTGTTCTCAGGGATCCTGCAGATAGCGTGCACATTCTAGTACACTACTCAGACCGGCGATTGTGTCAGCATGGGTTTATAGCGCTGTGGCAGCGTGGACAGGTACCTTATCAGCAGAGATTGAGACCCTAGTATGCATATAGAGATATATGTAGATATATAGATACAGGTTGAGTATCCCATATCCAAATATTCCGAAATACGTACTTTTTTGAGTGAGAGTGAGATAGTGAAACCTTTGTTTTTTGATGGCTCAATGTACACAAACCTTGTTTAATACACAAAGTTATTACAAATATTGTATTAAATGACCTTCAGGCTGTGTGTATATGAAACATAAATGAATTGTGTGAATGTAGACACACTTTGTTTAATGCACAAAGTTATAAAAAAATTAGCATAAAATTACCTTCAGGCTGTGTGTATAAGGTGTACATGTAACATAAATGAATTCTGTGCTTAGATTTAGGTCCCATCACCATGATATCTCATTATGGTATGCAATTATTCCAAAATACGGAAAAATCCGTTATCCAAAATACCTCTGGTCCTAAGCATTTTGGATAAAGGATACTCAACCTGTATATATATATATAGATATATACATATTGAAGATGCTGTCTTAAGAGATATATATATAACATGCCCAAAGAGACATGAGTATACTGGGTCCTGGAGTCAAAGCTATGTCGATTTCTGCTTGACGTGTCCTGTAGAATATGCACTGGACAGATGATGCAGACTTAAGAGGCATATGGAAGGCTGAGGATTGTGTGGAGAAGGGTTCTCGGACCTGGTCTCCGCAGCTTTAGCTGGTAAATTCTAATATTTTGCCTTATATTCCTGCACAGCCTAGGAAAGCACGACATTATCAAATGCAGCCTTTCGAATAAAGAAACAAGAAAGTCCGAGGTGCATCCTTTCTTGCCAGAGGCGGCGGCAGAGGAAAGAAGCTGCACAACACAGCTAGTTCCCAGGAACAGAAGTCCTCCCCGGCCTCAACAAAAATCCACCGCATGTCGCTGGGGCTCCACAGGCGGAGCTAGGCCCGGTGGGGGCACGCCTTCGTAAATTCAGCCACAAGTGGGTTCACTCCCTGTTAGATCCCTGGGACATCGATATTGTGTCTCAGGGATATAAGCTGGACTTTGAGAAGATGCCCCCTCACCGACGGCCTTGCCGGCTTCCCCCCACAAGAGGGAAACGGTGTTAACTGCAATTCACAAATTGTATCTTCAACAGGTGGTGGTCAAGGTTCCCCTCCTTCAACAAGGAGGGGGTTATTATTCGACCATGTTGTAGTCCCGTAACCTGAACATATACCTGAAAAGGTTCAAGTTGGAATCGCTAAGAGCGGTTATTGCAAGCCTGAAAGGTGACTCGGGACATAAAGGATGCATACCTTCAGGTCCCCATTTATCCACCTCATCAGGCGTACCTCAGAATTACGGTACGGGATTGTCATTACCAATTTCAGAGGTTGCCGTTTGGTCTCTCCACGGCCTTGAGAATGTTCACCAAGGTAATGGCGGAAATGATGGTGCTCCTGCAGAAGCAAGGTATCACTATTATCACGTACTTGGACGATCTCCTCATAAAAGCGAGATCAAGAGAGCAGTTGCTGAACAGCGTATCACTTTCTCTGGAAGTGTAATGGCAACACGGCTGGATTCTATATATTCCAAAGTCGCAGTTGGTTCTTACATCTCATCTGCTTCTCCTAGGCATGATCCTAGACACAGACCAGAAAAGGGTTATCTCCCGATAGAGAGAGCTCAGGAGCTCGTGACACTGGTCAGGAATCTATTAAAACCAAAACAGGGGTCAGTGCATCACTGCACTCGAGTCCTGGGAAGGAGGGTGGCCTCATACGAGGCCATTCCCTTCGGCAGGTTCCATACGAGGTCCTTCCAATGGGACTTACTGGACAAATAGCCCGGATCACATCTTCAGATGCATCGGTTAATCACCCTATCCCCCTGGGCCAGGGTGTCTCTTCTGTGGTGGCTGCATAGTGCTCCTCTTCTCGAGGGCCGCAGGTTTGGCATACAGGACTGGGTCCTGGTGACCACGGATGCAAGCCTCCGCGGATGGGGGGCAGTCACTCAGGGAAGAGACTTCCAAGGGGTGTGGTCAAGTCAGGAGACTTGTCTGCAGATAAATATACTGGAACTAAGGGCCATATACAACGCCCTGAGTCAAGCGGAGCCCCTGCTTCGAGACCAACCAGTGCTGATTCAGTCAGAGAACATCACGGCGGTCGCCCATGTAAACCGCCAGGGCGGCACAAGAAGCAGAGTGGCAATGGCGGAAGCCACAAAGGTTCTTCGTTGGGCGGAGAATCACATGCAAGCACTGTCAGCAGTGTTCATTCCGGGAGTGGACAACTGGGAAGCAGACTTCCTCAGCAGACACGACCTCCACCCGGGAGAGTGGGAACTTCATCAAGAAGTCTTCACGCAGATTGCAAATCGATGGGAACTGCCACAGGTGGACATGATGGCGTCCCGCCTCAACAAAAAGCTAAAAAGATATTGCGCCAGGTCAAGGGACCCTCAGGCGATAGCTGTGGACGCGCTAGTGACACCGTGGGTGTTCCAGTCATTATATGTGTTTCCTCCTCTTCTTCTCATACCAAAGGTGCTGAGAATTGTAAGAAAAAGAGGAGTGAGAACAATACTCATTGTTCCGGATTGGCCAAGAAGGACTTGGTACCCGGAACTGCAAGAAATGCGCACAGAGGACCCATGGCCTCGGCCTCTCAGACAGGACCTGCTGCAACAAGGGCCCTGTCTGTTCCAAGACTTACCGCGGCTGCGTTTGACGGCATAGCGGTTGAACGCCGGATCCTAGCGGAAAAAGGCATTCCGGATGAAGTTATTCCTACGCTGATAAAGGCTAGGAAGGACGTGACAGCAAAGCATTATCACCGTATATGGCGAAAATATGTTGCTTGGTGTGAGGCCAGGACGGCCCCTACAGAGGAATTCCAGCTGGGTCGATTCCTGTACTTCCTAGTCAGGAGTGTCTATGGGCCTAAAATTAGGGTCCATAAGGGTCCAGATTTCGGCCCTATACATTTTCTTTCAAAAAGAACTGGCTTCACTGCCTGAGGTACAGACGTTTGTTAAGGGAGTGCTGCATATTCAGCCCCCTTTTGTGCCACCAGTGGCACCTTGGAATCTTAACGTTGTGTTTGATTTCCTGAAATCACACTGGTTTGAGCCACTTAAGACCGTGGAACTAAAGTATCTCACGTGGAAAGTGGTCATGCTGTTGGCCTTAGCATCGGCTAGGCGTGTGTCAGAATTGGCGGCTTTGTCATGTAAAAGCCCCTATCTGATCTTTCATATGGACAGGGCAGAATTGCGGACTCGTCCCCAATTTCTCCCGAAGGTGGTATCATCGTTTCATTTGAACCAACCTATTGTGGTGCCTGCGGCTACTCTGGACTTTCAAGTTGCTGGACGTAGTCCGGGCTTTGAAAATATGTTTCCAGAACTGCTGGAGTCGGGAAGACTGACTCGCTGTTTATTCTGTATGCCCCCAATAAGCTGGGTGCTCCTGCTTCAAAGCAAACTATTGCTCGCTGGATCTGTAGCACGATTCAGCTGGCTCATTCTGCGGCTGGATTGCCGCATCCAAAATCAGTGATAGCCCATTCCACAAGGAAGGTGGGCTCTTCTTGGGCGGCTGCCCGAGGGGTCTCGGCTTTACAGCTTTGCCGAGCGGCTACTTGGCCGGGTTCAAACACTTTTGCAAAGTTCTACAAGTTTGATACCCTGGCTGAGGAGGACCTTGTGTTTGCTCATTCGGTGCTGCAGAGTCATCCGCACTCTCCCGCCCGTTTGGGAGCTTTGGTATAATCCCCATGGTCCTTACGGAGTCCCCAGCATCCACTAGGACGTTAGAGAAAATAAGAATTTACTCACCGGTAATTCTATTTCTCGTAGTCCGTAGTGGATGCTGGGCGCCCGTCCCAAGTGCGGACTTTCTGCAATACGTGTATATAGTTATTGCTTAATAAGGGTTATTGTTATGAGCCATCCGTTGAGTGATGCTCAGTTGTTGTTCATACTGTTAACTGGGTAAGGTTATCACAAGTTGTACGGTGTGATTGGTGTGGCTGGTATGAGTCTTACCCTGGATTCCAAAATCCTTTCCTTGTAATGTCAGCTCTTCCGGGCACAGTTTCCTTAACTGAGGTCTGGAGCAGGGGCATAGAGGGAGGAGCCAGTGCACATCAGATAGTACATAATCTTTCTTTAGAGTGCCCAGTCTCCTGCGGAGCCCGTCTATTCCCCATGGTCCTTACGGAGTTCCCAGCATCCACTACGGACTACGAGAAATAGAATTACCGGTGAGTAAATTCTTATTATTTTTATATAAAAGAGCTGTCCTAACTGGGATTTTATTCCAGGGTCTGGTTGGTGCTGGGTGTGTGCTGGCATACTCTCTCTGTCTCTCCAAAGGGCCTTATTGGGGAACTGTCTCCACATAGTTATTTCCCTGAGTGTGTGGGGGTGTCGGTACGTGTGTGTCGGCATGTCTGAAGCGGAAGGCTCTTCTAGGGAGGAGGTGGAGCAGATTGTGGTGTTTCCGTCGGCAACGCCGACACCTGACTGGTTGGATATGTGGAATGTTTTAAATGCAAATGTGGCTTTATTACACAAGAGATTGGACAAAGCAGAGTTCAGGGAAAAAGCAGGGAGTCAATCCATGGCTTTAACTGTGTCACAGGGCCCTTCTGGGTCTCAGAAACGCCCACTGTCCCAAGTAGCAGACACTGATGCCGACACGGATTCTGACTCCAGTGTCGACGATGATGCAAGGTTACACCCAAGGGTGGCCAAAAGTATTCATTACATGATTATTGCAATAAAAGAAGTTTTGCATATCACAGATGATCCCTCTGTCCCTGACACGAGGGTACACATGTTTAAGGAAAAATAAGATTTTACTTACTGGTAAATCTATTTCTCGTAGTTCGTAGTGGATGCTGGGGACTCCGTAAGGACCATGGGGAATAGACGGGCTCCGCAGGAGACAGGGCACTTTAAGAAAGAATTAGGAATACTGGTGTGCACTGGCTCCTCCCTCTATGTCCCTCCTCCAGACCTCAGTTAAGGAAACTGTGCCCGGAAGAGCTGACAGTACAAGGAAAGGATTTTGGAATCCAGGGTAAGACTCATACCAGCCACACCAATCACACCGTATAACTCGTGATAAACTTACCCAGTTAACGGTATGAACAACAGAGCATCAGATAACCCTGATGCAACCATAACATAACCCTTATTTAAGCAATAACTATATACAAGTATTGCAGAAAGTCCGCACTTGGGACGGGCGCCCAGCATCCACTACGGACTACGAGAAATAGATTTACCGGTAAGTAAAATCTTATTTTCTCTAACGTCCTAGTGGATGCTGGGGACTCCGTAAGGACCATGGGGATTATACCAAAGCTCCCAAACGGGCGGGAGAGTGCGGATGACTGCAGCACCGAATGAGCAAACACAAGGTCCTCCTCAGCCAGGGTATCAAACTTGTAGAACTTTGCAAAAGTGTTTGAACCCGACCAAGTAGCTGCTCGGCAAAGCTGTAAAGCCGAGACCCCTCGGGCAGCTGCCCAAGAAGAGCCCACCTTCCTTGTGGAATGGGCTTTTACTGATTTTGGAGGTGGCAATCCAGCCGCAGAATGAGCCTGCTGAATCGTGTTACAGATCCAGCGAGCAATAGTTTGTTTTGAAGCAGGAGCACCCAGCTTGTTGTATGCATACAGGATAAACAGCGACTCAGTTTTCCTGACTCCAGCCGTTCTGGCTACATAAACCTTCAAAGCCCTGTCCATATGAAAAACCAGATAGGGGCTTTTATGTGACAGCCGCCAATTCTGACACACGCCTAGCCGAAGCTAAGGCCAATAGCATGACCACCTTCCACGTGAGATATTTTAACTCCACGGTTTTTAGTGGCTCAAACCAGTGTGATTTCAGGAAACTCAACACCACGTTAAGATCTCAAGGTGCCACTGGTGGCACAAAAGGGGGCTGAATATGCAGCACTCCCTTTACAAACGTCTGAACTTCAGGAAGAGAAGCCAGTTCCTTTTGAAAGAAAATGGATAGGGCTGAAATCTGGACCTTAATGGACCCCAATTTTAAGCCCAAAGTCACTCCCGACTGTAGGAAGTGAAGGAAACGGCCCAGCTGGAATTCCTCTGTAGGGGCATTCCTGGCCTCACACCAAGCAACATATTTTCGCCATATACGGTGATAATGTTTAGCCGTCACGTTCCTTCCTTTATTAGCGTAGGAATAACCTCATCCGGAATACCTTTTTCCGCTAGGATCCGGCGTTCAACCGCCATGCCGTCAAACGCAGCCACGGTAAGTCTTGGAACAGACAGGGCCCTTTTGCAACAGATCCTGTCTGAGAGGCAGAGGCCATGGGTCCTCTGTGAGCATTTCTTGCAGTTCCGGATACCAAGTTCTTCTTGCCCAATCCGGAACAATGAGTATTGTTCTCACTCGTCTTTTTCTTACGATTCTCAGCACCTTGGGTATGAGAGGAAGAGGAGGCAACACATAGACCGACTGGAACACCCACGGTGTCACTAGTGCGTCCACAGCTATCGCCTGAGGGTCTCTTGACCTGGCGCAATACATTTGTAGCTTTTTGTTGAGGCGGGATGCCATGTCCACCTGTGGCAGTTCCCAACGACTTGTAATCTGTGTGAAGACTTCTTGATGAAGTCCCCACTCTCCCGGGTGGAGGTCGTGCCTGCTGAGGAAGTCTGCTTCCCAGTTGTCCACTCCCAGAATGAACACTGCTGACAGTGCTTTTACGTGATTCTCCGCCCAGCGAAGAATTCTGGTGGCTTCCGCCATCGCCACCCTGCTCCTTGTGCCGCCTTGGCGGTTTACATGAGCCACTGCGGTGATGTTGTCTGACTGAATCGGCACCGGTTGGTTGCGAAGCAGAGGCTCCGCTTGACTTAGGGCGTTGTATATGGCCCTTAGTTCCAGGATATTGATGTGCAGACAAGTCTCCTGACTTGACCACAGACCCTGGAAATTTCTTCCCTGTGTGACTGCCCCCCACCCTCGGAGGCTTGCATCCGTGGTCACCAGGACCCAGTCCTGAATGCTGAACCTGCGACCCTCGAGAAGGTGAGCACTCTGCAGCCACCACAGAAGAGACACTCTGGCCCTGGGGGATAGGGTGATCAGCTGCTGCATCTGAAGATGCGATCCGGACCACTTGTCCAACAGATCCCACTGAAAGGTCCTCGCATGGAACCTGCCGAAGGGAATGGCTTCGTATGACGCCACCATCTTTCCCAGGACTCGCGTGCATTGATGCACCGACACCTGTTTTGGTTTTAAGAGGCCTCTGACCAGAGTCACGAGCTCCTGAGCATTCTCCGCCGGGAGAAAAACCTTCTTCTGGTCTGTGTCCAGAATCATGCCCAGGAAGGGCAAACGCGTCGTAGGAATCAGCTGCGACTTTGGAATATTCCGAATCCAGCCGTGCTGTTGCAACACTTCCTGAGAGTGTGCTACGCTGATCAGCAGCTGCTCCCTGGACCTCGCCTTTATGAGGAGATCGTCCAAGTATGGGATAATTGTAACCCCTTGCTTTCGCAGAAGCACCATCATTTCTGCCATTACCTTGGTAAATATTCTCGGTGCCGTGGACAGACCAAACGGCAACGTCTGGAATTGGTAATGACAGTCCTGTACCACAAATCTGAGGTACTCCTGATGAGGTGGATAAATGGGGACATGCAGGTAAGCATCCTTTATGTCCAGAGACACCATAAAATCCCCCTCTTCCAGGCTTGCAATGACCGCTCTGAGCGATTCCATCTTGAACTTGAACCTTCTCAGGTAAATGTTCAGGGATTTTAAATTCAATATAGGTCTGACCGAACCGTCCGGTTTCGGTACCACAAACATTGTGGAATAGTAACCCCTTCCCTGTTGAAGGAGGGGAACCGTTACCACCACCTGCTGGAGATATAATTTGTGAATTGCTGCTAACACTATTTTCCTCTCTATGGGGGAAGCTGGCAGGGCCGATTTGAGGTAACGGTGCGGGGGCATCACTTCGAATTTCAGCTTGTATCCCTGAGACACAATCTGTATAGCCCAGGGATCTACCTGTGAGCGAACCCACTGGTGGCTGAAATTTTGGAGACGCGCCCCCACCGATCCTGGCTCCACCTGTGGAGCCCCAGCGTCATGCGGTGGATTTAGTGGAAGCCGGGGAGAACTTCTATTCCTGGGAACTAGCTGTATTGTGCAGCTTCTTTCCTCTACCCCTGCCTCTGGCAAGAAAGGACGCACCTCAGACTTTCTTGCCTCTTTGTGAACAAAAGGACTGCATTTGGTAATATGGTGCTTTCTTAGGCTGTGAGGGGATATATGGCAAAAATGTTTGACTTCCCAGCCGTAGCTGTGGAAACTAGGTCCGAGAGACCGTCCCCAAACAATTCCTCACCCGTATAAGGTAAAACCTCCATGTACCTTTTTGAGTCGGCATCACCTGTCCATTGCCGAGTCCACAGGACCCTTCTGGCAGAAATCGACATTGCATTTATTCTAGAGCCCAGTAGGCTAATGTCTCTCTGGGCATCTTTCATATATAGGACAGCGTCTTTTATATGCCCCAGGGTCAGTAATATAGTATCCTTGTCCAAGGTATCAAGTTCCTCAGATAAAGTATCTGTCCATGCTGCTACAGCACTACACATCCAGGCCGACACAATTGCCGGCCTTAGTATGGTACCTGAATGTGTATAAACGGACTTCAGGATACCTTCCTGCTTTCTATCCGCAGGATCTTTTAGGGTGGCCGTATCCTGTGACGGCAGGGCTACCTTCTTAGATAAGCGTGTCAAAGCTTTGTCTACCCTAGGGGAGGATTCCCAGCGTAACCTGTCCGCTGGCGGGAAAGGATACGCCATAAGCAACCGTTTGGAAATCTGCATTTCTCTGACGTCCTAAGTGGATGCTGGGGACTCCGTCAGGACCATGGGGAATAGCGGCTCCGCAGGAGACGGGGCACAAAAGTAAAAGCTTTAGGATCAGGTGGTGTGCACTGGCTCCTCCCCCTATGACCCTCCTCCAAGCCTCAGTTAGGTTTTTGTGCCCGGCCGAGAAGGGTGCAATCTAGGTGGCTCTCCTAAAGAGCTGCTTAGAGTAAAAGTGAACTCACCTGCGTGCAGGATGGATTGGCTTCTTAGGCTACTGGACACTAGCTCCAGAGGGACGATCACAGGTACAGCCTGGATGGGTCACCGGAGCCGCGCCGCCGACCCCTTTGCAGATGCTGAAGAGAGAAGAGGTCCAGAAATCGACGGCTGAAGACTTCCCAGTCTTCTTAAGGTAGCGCACAGCACTGCAGCTGTGCGCCATTGCTCTCAGCACACTTCACACCAACGGTCACTGAGGGTGCAGGGCGCTGGGGGGGGCGCCCTGGGCAGCAATGAAAGTACCTATGCTGGCTAAATATACATCACATATAGCCTCTGGGGCTATATGGATGTATTTAACCCCTGCCAGGTTGTCAGAAAAACGGGAGAAGAAGCCCGCCGAAAAGGGGGCGGGGCCTATTCTCCTCAGCACACAGCGCCATTTTCCCTCACAGAACTGCTGGTGGGAAGGCTCCCAGGCTCTCCCCTGCACTGCACTACAGAAACAGGGTTAAAACAGAGAGGGGGGGCATTTTTGTGGCGATATTATTACATATTAAGATGCTATAAGGGAAAACACTTATATAAGGTTGTCCCTGTAAAATTATAGCGTTTTGGTGTGTGCTGGCAAACTCTCCCTCTGTCTCCCCAAAGGGTTAGTGGGGTCCTGTCCTCTATCAGAGCATTCCTTGTGTGTGTGCTGTGTGTCGGTACGTGTGTGTCGACATGTATGAGGACGATGTTGGTGAGGAGGCGGAGCAATTGCCTGTAATGGTGATGTCACTCTCTAGGGAGTCGACACCGGAATGGATGGCTTATTTAGGGAATTACGTGATAATGTCAACACGCTGCAAGGTCGGTTGACGACATGAGACGGCCGGCAAACCAATTAGTACCTGTCCAGGCGTCTCAAACACCGTCAGGGGCTTTAAAACGCCCATTTACCTCAGTCGGTCGACACAGACACGGACACTGACTCCAGTGTCGACGGTGAAGAAACAAACGTATTTTCCATTAGGGCCACACGTTACATGTTAAGGGCAATGAAGGAGGTGTTACATATTTCTGATACTACAAGTACCACAAAAAAGGGTATTATGTGGGGTGTGAAAAAACTACCTGTAGTTTTTCCTGAATCAGATAAATTAAATGAAGTGTGTGATGATGCGTGGGTTTCCCCCAGCGTTTCAGCGTTTCACCTGAACCAGCTTATTGTGGTACCTGCGGCTACTAGGGACTTGGAGGACTCCAAGTTGCTAGATGTTGTCAGGGCCCTGAAAATATAGGTTTCCAGGACGGCTGGAGTCAGAAAAACTGACTTGCTGTTATCCTGTATGCACCCAACAAACTGGGTGCTCTTGCTTCTAAGCAGACGATTGCTAGTTGGATGTGTAGTACAATTCAGCTTGCACATACTGTGGCAGGCCTGCCACAGCCAAAATATGTAAATGCCCATTCCACAAGGAAGGTGGGCTCATCTTGGGCGGCTGCCCGAGGGGTCTCGGCTTTACAACTTTGCCGAGCTGCTACTTGGTCAGGGGCAAACACGTTTGAAAAATTCTACAAATTTGATACCCTGGCTGAGGAGGACCTGGAGTTCTCTCATTCGGTGCTGCAGAGTCATCCGCACTCTCCCGCCCATTTGGGAGCTTTGGTATAATCCCCATGGTCCTGACGGAGTCCCCAGCATCCACTTAGGACGTCAGAGAAAATAAGAATTTACTTACCGATAATTCTATTTCTCGTAGTCCGTAGTGGATGCTGGGCGCCCATCCCAAGTGCGGATTGTCTGCAATACTTGTACATAGTTATTGTTACAAAAATCGGGTTATTATTGTTGTGAGCCATCTTTTCAGAGGCTCCGCTGTTATCATGCTGTTAACTGGGTTCAGATCACAGGTTGTACAGTGTGATTGGTGTGGCTGGTATGAGTCTTACCCGGGATTCAAAATCCTTCCTTATTGTGTACGCTCGTCCGGGCACAGTATCCTAACTGAGGCTTGGAGGAGGGTCATAGGGGGAGGAGCCAGTGCACACCACCTGATCCTAAAGCTTTTACTTTTGTGCCCTGTCTCCTGCGGAGCCGCTATTCCCCATGGTCCTGACGGAGTCCCCAGCATCCACTACTGACTACGAGAAATAGAATTATCGGTAAGTAAATTCTTATTTTTTCTATCTGGAGATTCCCAAGCTTTTTCACATAACTCATTTAACTCATGTGAAGGGGGAAAGGTCACCTCATGCCTTTTTTCCCCAAACATATAAACCCTCTTGTCAGGGACTGGGTTTTCCTCTGAGATGTGCAACACATCCTTCATTGCTATAATCATGTAGCGGATGGCTTTAGCCATTGTAGGCTGTAACTTTGCATCATCGCCATCGACACTGGAGTCAGAATCCGTGTCGATATCTGTGTCAACAATTTGGGATAGTGGGCGCTTCTGAGACCCTGACGGCCTCTGCGCTGTAGGAGCAGGCATGGGTTGAGACCCTGACTGTCCCAAGGCTTCAGCTTTATCCAACCTTTTATGCAAGGAATTAACATTATCATTTAAAACCTTCCACATATCCATCCAATCGGGTGTCGGCGCCGTCGTCGGCGATCCCACATTCATTTGTACCTGCTCTGCTTCCACATAGCCTTCCTCGTCAAACATGTCGACACAAGCGTACCGACACACCACACACACAGGGGATGCTCTATTTGAGGACAGAACCCCCACAAGGTCTTTTGGAGAGACAGAGTATGCCAGCACACACCCCAGCGCTATATTACCCAGGAATTACACAGTAACTTAGTGTTTACCCAGTAGCTGCTGTATATACTGATTTTGCGCTAAATTTATGTGCCCCCCCCTCTCTTTTTACCCTCTTTCTACCGTGAATCTGTAGGGGAGAGCCTGGGGAGCTTCCTCTCAGCGGAGCTGTGGAGAGAAAATGGCGCTGGTGAGTGCTGAGGAAGAAGCCCCGCCGCCTCAGCGGCGGGCTTCTGTCCCGCGATTTTGTGTAAAATAATGGCGGGGGCTCATGCATATATACAGTGCCCAACTGTATATATGCTGCTTTTTGCCAAGAGGTTCTAAATTGCTGCCCAGGGCGCCCCCCCCCCTCCCCCCCCTGTGCCCTGCACCCTACAGTGACTGGAGTGTGTGGGTTTAATGTGGGAGCAATGGCGCACAGCTGCAGTGCTGTGCGCTACCTCATATGAAGACTGGAGTCTTCTGCCGCCGCTTTTGACGTCTTCTTGTTTCTCACGCTGGCTTCCGGCTCTGCGAGGGGGACGGCGGCGCGGCTCCGGGATCGGACGACCAAGGGTGCGTTCCTGTGTTCGATCCCTCTGGAGCTAATGGTGTCCAGTAGCCTAAGAAGCATGACCTATCCGCAGTTAGTAGGGCTGCTTCTCTCCCCTCAGTCCCACGTAGCAGAGAGTCTGTTGCCAGCAGATCTCTCTGAAAATAAAAAATCCTAACAAAATACTTTCTATTTAGCAAGCTCAGGAGAGCTCACTAAGGTGCACCCAGCTCGTCCGGGCACAGATTCAAACTGTGGTCTGGAGGAGGGACATAGAGGGAGGAGCCAGTGCACACCAGTATTCCTAATTCTTTCTTAAAGTGCCCTGTTTCCTGCGGAGCCCGCCTATTCCCCATGGTCCTTACGGAGTCCCCAGCATCCACTAGGAAGTTAGAGAAAGAAGCCTGAGGTAACTTTTCCCCCATCTCATGAGCTGAATGAGTTATTTGAAAAAGCTTGGGAAACTCCAGACAAGAAACTGCAGATTCCCAAGAGAATTCTTATGGCTAACCTTTCCCGGCAAAGGACAGGGTACGGTGGGAATCCTCGCCCATGGTGGACAATGCGTTAACGCTCTTGTCCAAAAAGGTGGCGCTGCCGTCTCCAGATACGGCAGCCCTTAGGGATCCTGCTGATCGCAGGCAGGAAACTACCTTGAAGTCAATTTATACACATACGGGTGCCTTGCTCAGACCAACAATAGCGTCGGCTTGGGTTTGTAGCGCTGTGGCGGCTTGGGCGGAGACCTTGTCAGCTGACATTGATACCCTGGATAGGGATACCATTTTATTGACCTTGAATCACATTAAAGACGCAGTCCTATATATGAGAGATGCTCAGAGAGACGTTGGCCTGCTGGGTTTGAGAGCCAACACCATGGCGATTTCTGCTAGGCGAGCCTTGTGGACCCGCCAATGGATGGGTGATGCCGACTCAAAGAGGCATATGGAGGTTTTGCCTTACAAAGGTGAGGACTTATTTGGGGAAGGTCTCACGCACCTGGTTTCCACAGCTACTGCAGATAAATCTGCTTTCTCTGACGTCCTAGTGGATGCTGGGAACTTCGTAAGGACTATGGGGAATAGCGGCTCCGCAGGAGACCGGGCACAAAAGTAAAAGCTTTAGGACTACCTGGTGTGCACTGGCTCCTCCCCCTATAACCCTCCTCCAAGCCTCAGTTAGATTTTTGTGCCCGGCCGAGAAGGGTGCACACTAGGGGCTCTCCTGAGCTTCTTAGTGAAAAGTTTAAGTTTAGGTTTTTTATTTTCAGTGAGACCTGCTGGCAACAGGCTCACTGCATCGAGGGACTAAGGGGAGAAGAAGCGAACTCACCTGAGTGCAGAGTGGATTGGGCTTCTTAGGCTACTGGACACCATTGGCTCCAGAGGGACCGAACACAGGCCCAGCCTCGGAGCTCGGTCCCAGAGCCGCGCCGCCGGCCCCCTTACAGAGCCAGAAGCAAGAAGAGGTCCGGAAAATCGGCGGCAGAAGACATCAGTCTTCAACAAGGTAGCGCACAGCACTGCAGCTGTGCGCCATTGTTACTCAGGCACACTTCACACTCCGGTCACACGTTACATGATTGAAGCAATGAAAAATGTATTGCATATCTCTGATAATACAAGTACCACTAAAAAGGGTATTATGTTTGGTGAGAAAAAACTGCCTGTAGTTTTTCCTGTATCCGAGAAATTAAATGAAGTGTGTGATGAGACGTGGGTATCCCCCGATAAAAAACTGATAATTCCTAAAAGGTTATTGGCATCGTACCCTTTCCCGCCAGAGGATAGGGCACGTTGGGAAACACCCCCTAGGGTGGATAAAGCGCTCACACGCTTGTCTAAACAGGTAGCACTACCCTCTCCTGATACGGCCGCCCTAAAGGAACCTGCCGATAGAAAGCTGGAGAATATCCTAAAATGTATATACTCTCACACGGGTGTTATACTGCGACCAGCAATCGCCTCAGCCTGGATGTGCAGTGCGGGCCTGGCGTGGTCGGATTCCCTGACTGAAAATATTGATACCCTAGATAGGGACAGTATATTACTGACTATAGAGCATTTGAAGGATGCATTTCTATATATGCGTGATGCACAGAGGGATATTTGCCGACTGGCATCAAGAGTTAGCGCGCTGTCCATTTTTGCAAGAAGAGGTTTATGGACGCGGCAGTGGTCAGGTGATGCGGATTCTAAAAGGCACATGGAAGTATTGCCTTATAAGGGGGAGGAGTTATTTGGGGTAGGTCTATCAGACCTGGTAGCCACGGCAACTGCTGGAAAATCCACATTTTTACCCCAGGTAGCTTCTCAACCTAAGAAGACGCCGTATTATCAGGCGCAGTCCTTTCGGCCCCATAAGGGCAAGCGGGCAAAAGGCGCCTCATTTCTGCCCCGTGGCAGAGGGAGAGGAAAAAGGCTGCAACAAACAGCCAGTTCCCAGGAACAAAAGCCCTCTCCCGCCTCCGCAAAGTCCTCAGCATGACGCTGGGGCTTTACAAGCGGACTCAGGCACGGTGGGGGCCCGTCTCATGAAGTTCAGTGCGCAGTGGGCCCACTCGCAAGTGGACCCCTGGATCCTTCAAGTGGTATCTCAGGGGTACAAATTGGAATTCGAGACGTCTCCCCCTCGCCGTTTTCTAAAGTCTGCTTTACCAACGTCTCCCTCAGACAGGGAGGCAGTATTGGAAGCCATTCACAAGCTGTATTCCCAGCAGGTGATAATCAAGGTACCCCTCCTACAACAGGGAAAGGGGTACTATTCCACACTATTTGTGGTACCGAAGCCGGACGGCTCAGTGAGACCAATTTTAAACCTAAAATCCTTGAACACTTACATACAAAGGTTCAAATTCAAGATGGAGTCACTCAGAGCAGTGATTGCAAACCTGGAAGAAGGGGACTATATGGTGTCTCTGGACATCAAAGATGCTTACCTACATGTCCCAATTTACCCTTCTCACCAAGGGTACCTCAGGTTTGTGGTACAGAACTGTCACTATCAGTTTCAAACGCTGCCGTTTGGATTGTCCCCGGCACCCAGGGTCTTTACCAAGGTAATGGCCGAAATGATGATACTCCTTCGAAGGAAGGGAGTTTTAGTTATCCCTTACTTGGACGATCTCCTGATAAGGGCAAGATCCAGGGAACAGTTGGAAGTCGGGGTAGCACTATCTCAGATAGTGCTGCGCCAGCACGGTTGGATTCTCAATATTCCAAAATCACAGCTGATCCAGACGACACGACTTCTATTCCTAGGGATGATCCTAGACACAGTCCAGAAAAAGGTGTTTCTCCCGGAGGAGAAAGCCAGGGAGTTATCCGAACTAGTCAGAAATCTCCTAAAACCAGGCCAAGTCTCAGTGCATCAATGCACAAGGGTCCTGGGAAAGATGGTGGCTTCTTACGAAGCAATCCCATTCGGCAGATTCCACGCAAGAACCTTCCAGTGGGATCTGCTAGACAAATGGTCCGGGTCGCATCTTCAGATGCATCAGCGGATAATCTTGTCACCAAGGACAAGGGTGTCTCTCCTGTGGTGGTTGCAGAGTGCTCATCTTCTAGAGGGCCGCAGATTCGGCATTCAGGACTGGGTCCTGGTGACCACGGACGCCAGCCTGAGAGGCTGGGGAGCAGTCACACAGGGAAGAAATTTCCAGGGCTTGTGGTCAAGCCTGGAGACATTACTTCACATAAATATCCTGGAGCTAAGGGCCATCTACAATGCTCTAAGCCTAGCAAGACCTCTGCTTCAAGGTCAGCCGGTGCTGATCCAGTCAGACAACATCACGGCAGTCGCCCACGTAAACAGACAGGGCGGCACGAGAAGCAGGAGGGCAATGACAGAAGTTGCAAGGATTCTCCGCTGGGCGGAAAATCATGTGATAGCACTGTCAGCAGTGTTTATTCCGGGAGTGGACAACTGGGAAGCAGACTTCCTCAGCAGACACTACCTCCACCCGGGGGAGTGGGGACTTCACCCAGAAGTCTTCCACATGATTGTGAACCGTTGGGAAAAACCAAAGGTGGACATGATGGCGTCCCGCCTCAACAAAAAACTAGACGGGTATTGCGCCAGGTCAAGGGACCCTCAGGCCATAGCTGTGGACGCTCTGGTAACACCGTGGGTGTACCAGTCAGTGTATGTGTTCCCTCCTCTGCCTCTCATACCCAAGGTACTGAGAATCATAAGAAGGAGAGGAGTAAGGACTATACTCGTGGCTCCGGATTGGCCAAGAAGGACTTGGTACCCGGAACTTCAAGAGATGCTCACAGAGGACCCGTGGCCTCTACCTCTAAGAAAGGACCTTCTCCAGCAGGGACCCTGTCTGTTCCAAGACTTACCGCGGCTGCGTTTGACGGCATGGTGGTTGAACGCCGGATCCTGAAGGAAAAAGGCATTCCGGATGAAGTCATCCCTACCCTGATCAAAGCCAGGAAGGATGTAACCGTACAGCATTATCACCGTATTTGGCGTAAATATGTTGCGTGGTGCGAGGCCAGGAAGGCCCCTACAGAGGAATTTCAACTGGGTCGTTTCCTGCATTTCCTGCAAACAGGACTGTCTATGGGCCTAAAATTATGGTCCATTAAGGTTCAAATTTCGGCCCTGTCGATTTTCTTCCAGAAAGAACTGGCTTCAGTTCCTGAAGTTCAGACGTTTGTCAAGGTGGTACTGCATATACAGCCTCCTTTTGTGCCTCCAGTGGCACCTTGGGATCTCAATGTAGTTTTGGGGTTCCTAAAATCACATTGGTTTGAACCACTCTCCACTGTGGACTTAAAATATCTCACTTGGAAAGTGGTAATGCTGTTAGCCCTGGCTTCGGCCAGGCGTGTCTCAGAATTGGCGGCTTTATCCTATAAAAGCCCTTACCTAATTTTTCATACGGACAGGGCAGAATTGAGGACTCGTCCTCAATTTCTCCCTAAGGTGGTTTCAGCGTTTCACTTGAACCAGCCTATTGTGGTACCTGCGGCTACTAGGGACTTGGAGGACTCCAAGTTGCTGGACGTAGTCAGGGCCCTGAAAATATATGTTTCCAGGACGGCTGGAGTCAGGAAATCTGACTCGCTGTTTATCCTGTATGCACCCAACAAGCTGGGTGCTCCTGCTTCTAAGCAAACTATTGCTCGTTGGATTTGTAGTACAATTCAGCTTGCACATTCTGTGGCAGGCCTGCCACAGCCAAAATCTGTAAAAGCCCATTCCACAAGGAAGGTGGGCTCATCTTGGGCGGCTGCCCGAGGGGTCTCGGCTTTACAACTTTGCCGAGCAGCTACTTGGTCAGGGGCAAACACGTTTGCTAAATTCTACAAATTTGATACCCTGGCTGAGGAGGACCTTGAGTTCTCTCATACGGTGCTGCAGAGTCATCCGCACTCTCCCGCCCGTTTGGGAGCTTTGGTATAATCCCCATGGTCCTTACGGAGTTCCCAGCATCCACTAGGACGTCAGAGAAAATAAGAATTTACTTACCGATAATTCTATTTCTCGTAGTCCGTAGTGGATGCTGGGCGCCCATCCCAAGTGCGGATTGTCTGCAATACTTGTACATAGTTATTGTTACAAAAATCGGGTTATTATTGTTGAGCCATCTTTTCAGAGGCTCCTCTGTTATCATGCTGTTAACTGGGTTCAGATCACAGGTTGTACGGTGTGATTGGTGTGGCTGGTATGAGTCTTACCCGGGATTCAAAATCCTTCCTTATTGTGTACGTTCGTCCGGGCACAGTATCCTAACTGAGGCTTGGAGGAGGGTCATAGGGGGAGGAGCCAGTGCACACCAGGTAGTCCTAAAGCTTTTACTTTTGTGCCCAGTCTCCTGCGGAGCCGCTATTCCCCATGGTCCTTACGGAGTTCCCAGCATCCACTACGGACTACGAGAAATAGAATTATCGGTAAGTAAATTCTTATTTTTTTACCTTATGTTTCCTCACAGCAAAAGAAAACGCCACAATATCAGATGCAGTCTTTTCGGTCGCATAAGTCCAGAAGAGGTCGGGGCTCTTCCTTCCTCGCAAGAGGCAAGGGTAGAGGGAAAAAACTGCCGGCTACGGCTAGTTCCCAGGAGCAGAAGTCCTCCCCGGCTTCTACTAAATCCACTGCATGACGCTGGGGCTCCACTGAGGGAGTCCGCCCCTTTGGGGTACGTCTTCGACTTTTCAGCCACGTCTGGGTTCAATCAGAGGTAGATCCCTGGGGAATGGAAAGTGTATCCCAGGGTTACAAGCTGGAGTTCGAAGACGTGCCTCCTCGACGGTTTTTCAAATCGGCCTTACCAGCTTCCTCCCCAGAAAGGGAGATAGTTTTAGCTGCTATTCAAAAACAGTGTCATCAACAAGTGGTTGTCAAGGTTCCCCTACTTCAACAGGGGAAGGGGTACTATTCAACCCTGTTTGTGGTCCCGAAGCCGGATGGCTCGGTCAGACCCATTCTGAATTTAAAATCCCTAAACCTGTACTTGAAAAGGTTCAAATTCAAGATGGATTCGCTCAGG
Organism: Pseudophryne corroboree; assembly: GCF_028390025.1. Classification (NCBI taxonomy): domain Eukaryota; kingdom Metazoa; phylum Chordata; class Amphibia; order Anura; family Myobatrachidae; genus Pseudophryne; species Pseudophryne corroboree. The sequence continues at coordinate 301,561,074 of NC_086447.1, forward strand.
GCGGTTATCGCCAGCCTGGAAGGGGGGGATTTTATGGTGTCACTAGACATAAAGGATGCATACCTTCATGTCCCCATATATCCTCCTCATTAGGCGTACCTGAGATTTGCGGTACAGGACTGTCATTACCAGTTTCAGACGTTGCCGTTTGGGCTTTCCACGGCCCCGAGGATTTTCACCAAGATAATGGCGGAAATGATGGTGCTCCTGCGCAGGCAGGGAGTCAGTTATCTCGTACTTGGACGATCTCCTGATAAAAGCGAGATCGAGAGAACAGTTGCTGGAAAGCGTGTCGCTCTCCCTAAGAGTGCTGCAGCAACACGGCTGGATTCTCAATCTACCAAAGTCACAGTTTGTTCCAACGACCCGGTTGACTGTCTTGGGCATGATTCTGGACACGGAACAAAAGAGGGTTTTTCTTCCGATGGAAAAAGCCCAGGAACTCCAGAACTTGGTCAGAGACCTGTTGAAACCGAAAAGTGTCGGTCCATCAATGCACTCGAGTACTGGGGAAAATGGTGGCGTCCTACGAGGCCATTCCCTTCGGCAGGTTTCATGCAAGGACTTTTCAGTGGGACCTTCTGGACAAGTGGTCCGGGTCCCATCTACACATTCATCGAAAAATCAGCCTGTCCCCCAGGGCCAGGGTGTCTCTCCTGTGGTGGCTGCAGAGTGCTCACCTTCTAGAGGGTCGCAGGTTCGGCATTCAGGACTGGGTTCTGGTGACCACGGACGCGAGCCTCCGAGTATGGGGAGCAGTCACACAAGGAAGAAACTTCCAGGGACTATGGTCAAGCCAGGAGGCTTGTCTGCACATCAACGTACTGGAATTGAGGGCCATATACAACGGCCTGCGTCAGGCGGAGAATCTTCTTCGCGACCTACCGGTTCTGATTCAGTCAGACAACATCACCGCAGTATCTCATGTAAACCGCCAAGGCGGCCCAAGGAGCAGAGTGGCAATGACGGAAGCCACCAGGATTCTTCGCTGGGCGGAAAATCATGTAAGCGCACTGTCAGCAGTGTTTATTCCGGGGGTGGACAACTGGGAAGCAGACTTCCTCAGCAGACACGATCTACATCCAGGAGAGTGGGGACTTCATCAGGAAGTCTACGCACAGATTGTAGGTCAGTGGGGACTGCCCCAAATAGACATGATGGCGTCCCACCTCAACACAAAACTACAGAGGTATTGCGCCAAGTCAAGAGACCCTCAGGCGGTGGCAGTGGATGCCCTGGTGACACCGTGGGTGTTCCAGTCGGTCTATGTGTTTCCTCCTCTTCCTCTCATCCCCAAGGTGTTGAGAATCATAAGAAAAAGAGGAGTACAGACAATTCTCATTGTTCCAGATTGGCCGCGAAGGGCCTGGTATCCGGATCTGCAGGAAATGCTCACAGAAGATCCGTGGCCTCTTCCTCTAAGACAGGACCTGTTGCAACATGGGCCCTGTCTGTTCCAAGACTTACCGCGGCTGCTTTTTGACGGCATGGCGGTTGAACGCCTGATCCTAGCGGAAAAGGGCATTCCGGATGAGGTCATTCCTACTCTGATAAAGGCTAGGAAGGACGTGACAGCTAAACATTATCACCGTATATGGTGGAAGTATGTTTCTTGGTGTGAGGCCAGGAATGCTCCTACGGAAGAATTCCATCTGGGCCGTTTCCTTCACTTCCTACAAATTGGAGTGAATTTGGGCCTAAAATTAGGCTCCATTAAGGTTCAGATTTCGTCCCTGTTCATTTTCTTTCCGAAGGAATTCGCTTCTCTCCCAGCAGTGCAGACTTTTGTGAAGGGAGTGCTGCATATTCAGCCTCCTTTTTGTACCTCCGGTGGCGCCTTGGGACCTTAACGTGGTGTTGAGTTTCCTTAAGTCCCACTGGATTGAACCACTTAAAACGGTGGAATTAAAATATCTCACTTGGAAAGTGGTTATGTTGGTAGCCTTGGCTTCGGCTAGGCGAGTGTCGGAGTTGGCGGCTTTGTCTCACAAAAGCCCCTATCTGGTTTTCCATGTGGATAGAGCAGAATTACGGACTCGTCCTCAATTCTTGCCCAAGGTGATTTCATCTTTTCATATGAACCAACCTATTGTGGTGCCTGTGGTTACGCGAGACTTGGAGGATTCCGAGTCCCTTGATGTAGTCAGGGCTTTGAAAATTTATGTGGCCAGAACGGCTCGGGTCAGAAAAACAGAGGCACTGTTTGTCCTGTATACAGCCAACAAGGTTGGCGCTCCTGCTTCTAAGCAGACTATTGCTCGCTGGATCTGTAACACAATTCAGCAGGCTCATTCTACGGCTGGATTGCCGTTACCAAAATCGGTCAAGGCCCATTCCACTAGGAAGGTGGGCTCTTGGGCGGCTACCCGAGTGGTCTCTGCATTACAGCTGTGCCAAGCTGCTACTTGGTCGGGTTCAAACACCTTTAAAAAGTTTTACAAGTTAGATATTCTGGCTGAGGAGGACCTCCTGTTTGCTCAATCGGTGCTGCAGAGTCATCCGCACTCTCCCGCCCGTTTGGGAGCTTTGGTATAATCCCCATGGTCCTTACGGAGTCCCCAGCATCCTCTAGGACGTAAGAGAAAATAAGATTTTATACCTACCGGTAAATCTTTTTCTCCTAGTCCGTAGAGGATGCTGGGCGCCCGTCCCAGTGCGGACTATTTCTGCAAGATTTGTATATAGTTATTGCTTACAATAAGGGTTATGTTACAGTTTTGTTCAGTCTCTGACTGTTGCTGTGTAGTTTCATGCTGTTAACTGGTTCGTATAACCCAAGTTATACGGTGTGAATGGTGTGGGCTGGTATGAATCTTGCCCTTGGATTAACAAAAATCCTTTCCTCGTACTGTCCGTCTCCTCTGGGCACAGTTTCTCTAACTGAGGTCTGGAGGAGGGGCATAGAGGGAGGAGCCAGTGCACACCCAGACCTAAAGTTCTTTTTTAGTGCCCATGTCTCCTGCGGAGCCCGTCTTTTCCCCATGGTCCTTACGGAGTCCCCAGCATCCTCTACGGACTAGGAGAAAAAGATTTACTGGTAGGTATAAAATCTTATTTTTTTAGAGTTTATTATTTTAGAGGGAGGCCGCTGGCAACAGCCTCCCTGCTTCGATGGACTAAGGGGGGAGTAGTGTCCGCCCTGCGGGCTCTGAGCCACTATCTCTGCTGACAGGACACTGAGCTCCTGAGGGGTTTGATCGTTCCTCGCCACAGGGGATCGCTCACCCCTTTACAGAGCCAGAAGATCAGAAAATGGCGCGATATGGCGGCACAAGGGTAGGAGCGCAGCGCTGAGTCGCTGTGCTCCGGGAAGGCTCAGCGGCACACAGTGTTGGCGCTATGAGGGGCGTCCTGAGCCAGCGTCTTAATATCCTACACTGGTCACAGATGCTAATTGGAGACTGAATCCCCAGGCTAGCGTCAGAATCCGCGGTACACGGACGCTAACCGGAGACTGAATCCCCCGGTTAGCGACTGAATCCTCAGGCCTGTATAAAGATTTGTGTGACTATTAAGGTACACACATGTTGATGGTAGTTTTATTTGTTCTACCTCAGTAAGCGCTGTGTGTGGGTTTGCTCCAATCTCTCTCTCTCTCTCTCTCTGGCATACTTTTGGGGGGGGGGGGGGGAGAAGCTGTGGGCTGACAATTCCCTGTGTGCGTATGTGGGTGTTTAATACCTTCCACAGCCATGTCTAGGGTCTCGGTGTCCTATTTTGCTGAAGTGGTTTCCTCTCAGGAGGAATCCATTTCATGTACACAGAAATGTAATCATGGTGCTGAGCCAGCGTCTAAATACTCTAAACGGGTCACAGTCGCTAACCGGAATCCTCAGTACACAGACTCTAACCGGAGACTGTATCCCCAGGCTAGCGTCAGAATCCTCAGTACACAGACGCTAACCTGGGACTGAATTCCCCGGCTAGCGATGGAATCCTCAGACCAGTAGAAGGTGCGCGGGAAGACGCGCCAACTTCAGAGGGCAGGGCTTCTTCTCAGTGCGGACCCAGCAGAGTTCAGCGCCATTTTCCTGTCTGCACCACAGACTGCAGACGGTGATTGGGACGTGTTGGTGGGGGGCGGCACCCCTTGCAAGGGGTGCAGCTCATGTTTGAGGCCATTGGAGATATGTTAAATTTGCTGTCATGTCGCCTGAGCAGGTTGAGGAGGCTTACGTCACGGACAATAAGAAAGCATTGCTAAGCTTCCCTGCGTATAAAGTATTAAACGCTATTGGAAAAATTCTGAGTGTAAGGATTCCAGATCCCAAAAAGGGTTCTGGTTAATTTCCCCTTCCCTGAGGAGGATAGAAAGAATTGGGAAAAACACACCCATATTTGACGCATCTGTGTCCAGACTCTCAACGAGAGGGTGGTTTTACCTGTCCCGGGATCTGCTGCATTGAAAGAAACGGCTGATCGCAAGATTGACACTACACTCAAATCCATATACACGGCTTCGGGGGCGATACTACGCCCTTCCATTGCCTGTGCATGGATTTCTAAAGCTATAGTAAAGTGGTCTGGCACGTTACTTGTGAAATTGGTTACAATGGATAAAAGTAACGTTGAATTGTTCTTGCGTAACACAGGATTCTGAGGGATTTGTGTGGAATCCGTGAAAGACCCGGGTTCGATGGCTGCGGGAATATCTTCCATGTCTGTCTCAACTCGTAGAGGACCCTTTCTGCGCCAATGGTCTGCCGACACGGAATCCAGGAGAGGTGTGGAGACCCTACCCTACACAGGTCAGGCTCTCTTTGGGGAAACGTTGGATACTTGGATTTCCACGGCTACAGTGGGTAAGTCTCCGTTTCTTCCCTCAGCTGCATCTGCCACGAAGAAACCCTTTTCTTCAGCTGCATCACAGTCCTTTCGGCCTGCCGAGCCAAGAAAGGCCAAACCGTCCAACACCTTCTTTGGGGGAGGTCGGCCAAAATCCAAGAAACCTGCTGCTGCGGGTTCCCAGGAACAAAAACCTGCTTCGGGTACGCCAAAGTCCTCAGCATGACGGTGGACCGCGCGGCTGAGAAGTGAGGCCTGTGGGGACGAGACTCAGGCATTTCAGCCACATCTGGGTGTCATCCGGCCTTGATCCCTGGGTGCGATATATTGTGTCCCAGGGGGTACAGGCTGGAATTTTAAGACCTCCCTCCTCACCGATTCTTCAAATCTGGCTTGTCAGCTTTGCGGGCAGACAGGGATATCCGTCTAGAAGATGGTGGAGGCACAGGTCTTTGTACCAGTCCCACCCCATATGCAAGTTAAAGGTTACTATTCGTACCTTTTCGTAGTACCGAAACCGGATGGCTCGGTCAGACCCATTTTGAACCTAATATCGCTAAACCCCTTCCTGAGGGAGTACAAGTTCAAAATGGAGTCTCTAAGGGCAGGGCGGTGATATCAGGTCTGGAAGAGGGGCAAATTACTGGTATCCCTGTATATCAAGGATGCGTACCTTCACATTATGATTTGGCCGCCGCATCAAGCTCATCTCCGATTCGCACTGTTGGACTGTCATTTCCAATTCCAGGCCCTGCCATTCGGCCTCTCAACAGCACCAAGGGTGTTCACCAAGGTGATGGTGGAGATGATGGTTCTCCTCCGCAGACAAGTGCTGAACATACTAACATATCTGGACTATCTGCTGATAAAGGTATCGTCCAAGGAGAAGCTGTTACAGTCCATTATTCTCACATCTACTCAGAGAACACAGCTGGGTCCTGAATCTTCCAAAATCACCTCATATTTGTTTCTTGGGATCAAGAACCGCTACCATGGCAGTATCGGCTCGGAGGGCGTTGTGGATTCGCCAGTGGAATGCTGAAGCAGATTCCAAAGAAATCTGGAGGCTCTCCCGTATAAAGGTGAGGCCTTGTTTGGTGATGGGCTGGATGCGTTAGTCTTGGCGGCTACCGCAGGTAAGTCGACATTCGTGCCTTATGCTCCTACACTGGCGAAAAAGACACATCACTCTCACATACAGTCCTTTCGGCCCAACAAATACAAAAAGGCCAAAGGTTCCCCCTTTTTTGCAGGAAGGGGAAAAGGAAAGAAATCCGCAGCGTCTCCCGGATCGCAGGAGCAGATGTCCACCCCTGCTTCTGCCAAATCTGCAGCATAACGCTGGGGCTCCCTTGCAGGAGTCCGCTCGGATGGGAGCACGTCTGAAATTTTTCAGCCAAATCTGTATTCAATCTGGCCTGGACCAATGAGCCCCAGTGTCCCATGGGTTCAAACTAGAGTTTCAAGACATCCACCCTTGCCGATTTTTCAAATCGACCTTGCCAGCTTCTCTTCCGGGAAGAGAGGCAGTAACAACGGCAATTCAAAAATTGTCAGGATCAGGTCATTGTCCTGGTACCCTTGGCACAGTAAGGAGAAGGTTTTTTTTTATTCAAGCCTTTTCGTAGTTCCAAAGCCGGACGGCTCGGTCAGACCGATTTTAAACCTGAAAAATCTGAATCTCTACCTGAAAAGGTTGAAGTTCAAGATGGAATCCCTGAGGGTAGTGATTTCCAGTCTGGAGGAGGGGGGACTTCATGGTGTCAGTAGACCTAAAAGATGCTTACTTGCATGTTCCCATTTATCCTCCTCCCCAAGCTTATCTGAGATTCGCAGTACAGGATTGCCATTACCAGTTTCAGACGTTGCCGTTCGGAGACTCCACTGCACCGAAGGTATTCACCAAGGTGATGGCGGAGATGATGGTCCACCTTCGTTAAAAAGGAGTCCATATAATTCCTTATCTGGACGATCTCCTGATAAAAGCGAGATCCAGGGAACAGTTGGTGCAGAACATCGCACTCTCCCTGTCAATACTCCAACAGCACGGTTGGATCATGAATTTTCCAAAGTCGACATCACTTACTTTTATACCAAGTGAGACTTCACTTAATGAAATAACAATATAATTGTGGTAACCCATGTAACAAAAGGCAGGATCTTCCTTAATCTACAGATAAGTGTTTAATATGTGCTATTATAAACCTCTCATCAATACTTATAATTCCAGGTACACTCAGAAGTACTGAGATTCAAAATCGGCATTAATCCCATGTGTTTTCCCTAACGTCCTAGCGGATGCTGGGGACTCCGTAAGGACCATGGGGAATAGACGGGCTCCGCAGGAGACAGGGCACTTTAAGAAAGAATTAGGAATACTGGTGTGCACTGGCTCCTCCCTCTGTCCCTCCTCCAGACCTCAGTTTGAATCTGCCCGGATGAGCTTGGTGCACCTTAGTGAGCTCTCCTGAGCTTGCTAAATAGAAAGTATTTTGTTAGGACTTTTTTTATTTTCAGAGAGATCTGCTGGCAACAGACTCTCTGCTACGTGGGACTGAGGGGTGAGAAGCAGCCCTACTAACTGCGGATAGGTCATGCTTCTTAGGCTACTAGACATCATTAGCTCCAGAGGGATCGAACACGGGAACGCACCCTTGGTCGTCCGATCCCGGAGCCGCGCCGCCGTCCCCCTCGCAGAGTCAGAAGCCGGCGTGAGAAACAAGAAGACGTCAACAGCGGCGGCAGAAGACTCCAGTCTTCATATGAGGTAGCGCACAGCACTGCAGCTGTGCGCCATTGCTCCCACATTAAACCCACACACTCCGGCCACTGTAGGGTGCAGGGCACAGGGGGGGGGGGGGGCGCGCCCTGGGCAGCAATTTAGAACCTCTTGGCAAAAAGCAGCATATATACAGTTGGGCACTGTATATATGCATGAGCCCCCGCCATTATTTTACACAGAATCGCGGGACAGAAGCCCGCCGCTGAGGCGGCGGGGCTTCTTCCTCAGCACTCACCAGCGCCATTTTCTCTCCACAGCTCCGCTGAGAGGAAGCTCCCCAGGCTCTCCCCTACAGATTCACGGTAGAAAGAGGGTAAAAAGAGAGGTGGGGGGGGGCACATAAATTTAGCGCAAAATCAGTATATACAGCAGCTACTGGGTAAACACTAAGTTACTGTGTAATTCCTGGGTAATATAGCGCTGGGGTGTGTGCTGGCATACGCTGTCTCTCCAAAAGACCTTGTGGGGGTTCTGTCCTCAAATAGAGCATCCCCTGTGTGTGTGGTGTGTCGGTACGCTTGTGTCGACATGTTTGACGAGGAAGGCTATGTGGAAGCAGAGCAGGTACAAATGAATGTGGGATCGCCGCCGACACCCGATTGGATGGATATGTGGAAGGTTTTAAATGATAATGTTAATTCCTTGCATACAAGGTTGGATAAAGCTGAAGCCCTGGGACAGTCAGGGTCTCGACCCATGCCTGCTCCTACAGCGCAGAGGCCGTCAGGGTCTCAGAAGCGCCCACTATCCCAAATTGTTGACACAGATATCGACACGGATTCTGACTCCAGTGGCGATGATGCAAAGTTGCAGCCTAAAATGGCTAAAGCCATCTGCTACATGATTATAGCAATGAAGGATGTATTGCACATCTCAGAGGAAAACCCAGTCCCTGACAAGAGGGTTTATATGTTTGGGGAAAAAAGGCATGAGGTGACCTTTCCCCCTTCACGTGAGTTAAATGAGTTATGTGAAAAAGCTTGGGAATCTCCAGATAGAAAAATGCAGATTTCCAAACGGTTGCTTATGGCGTATCCTTTCCCGCCAGCGGACAGGTTACGCTGGGAATCCTCCCCTAGGGTAGACAAAGCTTTGACACACTTATCTAAGAAGGTAGCCCTGCCGTCACAGGATACGGCCCCCCTAAAAGATCCTGCGGATAGAAAGCAGGAAGGTATCCTGAAGTCCGTTTATACACATTCAGGTACCATACTAAGGCCGGCAATTGCGTCGGCCTGGATGTGTGTAGTGCTGTAGCAGCATGGACAGATACTTTATCTGAGGAACTTGATACCTTGGACAAGAATACTATATTACTGACCCTGGGGCATATAAAAGACGCTGTCCTATATATGAGAGATGCCCAGAGAGACATTAGCCTACTGGGCTCTAGAATAAATGCAATGTCGATTTCTGCCAGAAGGGTCCTGTGGACTCGGCAATGGACAGGTGATGCCGACTCAAAAAGGCACATGGAGGTTTTACCTTATAAGGGTGAGGAATTGTTTGGGGACGGTCTCTCGGACCTAGTTTCCACAGCTACGGCTGGGAAGTCAAATTTTTTGCCATATATCCCCTCACAGCCTAAGAAGCACCATATTACCAAATGCAGTCCTTTTGTTCACAAAGAGGCAAGAAAGTCCGAGGTGCGTCCTTTCTTGCCAGAGGCAGGGGTAGAGGAAAGAAGCTGCACAATACAGCTAGTTCCCAGGAACAGAAGTCCTCCCCGGCTTCCACTAAATCCACCACATGATGCTGGGGCTCCACAGGTGGAGCCAGGATCGGTGGGGGCGCGTCCCTGAAATTTCAGCCACCAGTGGGTTCGCTCACGGGTGGATACCTGGGCTATACAGATTGTGTCTCAGGGATACAAGCTGAAATTCGAAGTGATGCCCCCGCACCGTTACCTCAAATCGGCCCTGCCAGCTTCCCCCATAGAGAGGGAAATAGTGTTAGCGGCAATTCACAAATTATATCTCCAGCAGGTGGTGGTAAGGGTTCTCCTCCTTCCACAGGGAAGGGGTTACTATTCCACAATGTTTGTGGTACCGAAACAGGACGGTTCGGTCAGACCCATATTGAATTTAAAATCCCTGAACATTTACCTGAGAAGGTTCAAGTTCAAGATGGAATCGCTCAGAGCGGTCATTGCAAGCCTGGAAGAGGGGGATTTTATGGTGTCTCTGGACATAAAGGATGCTTACCTGCATGTCCCCATATATCCACCTCATCAGGAGTACCTCAGATTTGTGGTACAGGACTGTCATTACCAATTCCAGACGTTGCCGTTTGGTCTGTCCACGGCACCGAGAATATTTACCAAGGTAATGGCAGAAATGATGGTGCTTCTGTGAAAGCAAGGAGTCACAATTATCCCATACTTGGACGATCTCCTCATAAAGGCGAGGTCCAGAGAGCAGCTGCTGATCAGCGTAGCACACTCTCAGGAAGTGTTGCAACAGCACGGCTGGATTCGGAATATTCCAAAGTCGCAGCTGATTCCTATGACGCGTCTGCCCTTCCTGGGCATGATTCTGGACACAGACCCAGAAGGTTTTTCTCCCGGCGGAGAAGGCTCAGGAGCTCGTGACTCTAGTCAGAGGCCTCTTAAAACCAAAACAGGTGTCGGTGCATCAATGCACGCGAGTCCTGGGAAAGATGGTGGCGTCATACGCAGCCATTCCCTTCGGCAGGTTCCATGCGAGGACCTTTCAGTGGGATCTGTTGGACAAGTGGTCCTGATCGCATCTTCAGATGCAGCGGCTGATCACCCAATCCCCCAGGGCCAGGGTGTCTCTTCTGTGGTGGCTGCAGAGTGCTCACCTTCTCGAGGGTCGCAGGTTCGGCATTCAGGGCTGGGTCCTGGTGACCACGGATGCAAGCCTCCGAGGGTGGGGGGCAGTCACACAGGGAAGAAATTTCCAGGGTCTGTGGTCAAGTCAGGAGACTTGTCTGCACATCAATATCCTGGAACTAAGGGCCATATACAACGCCCTAAGTCAAGCGGAGCCTCTGCTTCGCAACCAACCGGTGCTGATTCAGTCAGACAACATCACCGCAGTGGCTCATGTAAACCGCCAAGGCGGCACAGGGAGCAGGGTGGCGATGGCGGAAGCCACCAGAATTCTTCGGTGGGCGGAGAATCACGTAAAAGCACTGTCAGCAGTGTTCATTCCGGGAGTGGACAACTGGGAAGCAGACTTCCTCAGCAGGCACGACCTCCACCCGGGAGAGTGGGGACTTCATCAAGAAGTCTTCACACAGATTACAAGTCGTTGGGAACTGCCACAGGTGGACATGATGGCATCCCGCCTCAACAAACAGCTACAAATGTATTGCGCCAGGTCAAGAGACCCTCAGGCGATAGCTGTGGACGCACTAGTGACACCGTGGGTGTTCCAGTCGGTTTATGTGTTTCCTCCTCTCATACCCAAGGTGCTGAGAATCGTAAGAAAAAGAGGAGTGAGAACAATACTCATTGTTCCGGATTGGCCAAGAAGAACTTGGTATCCGGAACTGCAAGAAATGCTCACAGAGGACCCATGGCCTCTGCCTCTCAGACAGGATCTGTTGCAACAGGGGCCCTGTTTGTTCCAAGACTTACCGTGGCTGCGTTTGGCGGCATGGCGGTTGAACGCCGGATCCTAGCAGAAAAAGGCATTCCGGATGAGGTTATTCCTACGCTAATAAAGGCTAGGAAGGACGTGACGGCTAAACATTATCACCGTATATGGCGAAAATATGTTGCTTGGTGTGAGGCCAGGAATGCCCCTACAGAGGAATTCCAGCTGGGCCGTTTCCATCACTTCTTACAGTCGGGAGTGACTTTGGGCTTAAAATTGGGGTCCATTAAGGTCCAGATTTCAGCCCTATCCATTTTCTTTCAAAAAGAACTGGCTTCTCTTCCTGAAGTTCAGACGTTTGTAAAGGGAGTGCTGCATATTCAGCCCCCTTTTGTGCCACCAGTGGCACCTTGGGATCTTAACGTGGTGTTGAGTTTCCTGAAATCACACTGGTTTGAGCCACTAAAAACCGTGGAGTTAAAATATCTCACGTGGAAGGTGGTCATGCTATTGGCCTTAGCTTCGGCTAGGCGTGTGTCAGAATTGGCGGCTTTGTCACATAAAAGCCCCTATCTGGTTTTCCATATGGACAGGGCAGAATTACGGACTCGTCCGCAATTTCTGCCAAAGGTGGGGTCATCTTTTCATTTGAACTAACCTATTGTGGTGCATGCGGCTACTCGTGACTTGGAGGATGCCAAGTTACTAGATGTAGTCAGGGCTTTGAAGGTTTATGTAGCCAGAACAGCTGGAGTCAGGAAAACTGAGTCGCTGTTTATCCTGTATGCATCCAACAAGCTGGGTGCTCCTGCTTCAAAGCAAACTATTGCTCGCTGGATCTGTACCACGATTCAGCAGGCTTATTCTGCGGCTGGATTGCCGCCTCCAAAATCATTAAAAGCCCATTACACAAGGAAGGTGGGCTCTTCTTGGGCGGCTGCCCGAGCGGTCTCTGCATTACAGCTTTGCCGAGCAGCTACTTGGTCGGGTTCAAACACTTTTGCAAAGTTCTACAAGTTTGATACCCTGGCTGAGGAGGACCTTGTGTTTGCTCATTCGGTGCTGCAGAGTCATCCGCACTCTCCAGCCCGTTTGGGTGCTTTGGTATAATCCCCATGGTCCTTACGGAGTCCTCAGCATCCACTAGGACGTTAGAGAAAATAAGATTTTACTTACCGGTAAATCTATTTCTCTGACGTCCTAGTGGATGCTGGGGACTCCGTAAGGACCATGGGGAATAGACGGCTCCGCAGGAGTCTGGGCACATCTAAAGAAAGATTTAGGACTATCTGGTGTGCACTGGCTCCTCCCCCTATGACCCTCCTCCAAGCCTCAGTTAGATTTCTGTGCCCGGCTGAGCTGGATGCACACTAGGGGCTCTCCTGAGCTCCTAGGAAGAAAGTGTTTGTTAGGTTTTTTATTTTCAGTGAGACCTGCTGGCAACAGGCTCACTGCATCGAGGGACTAAGGGGAGAAGAAGCGAACCTACCTAAGTGGTGGTAGCTTGGGCTTCTTAGGCTACTGGACACCATTAGCTCCAGAGGGATCGAACACAGGACCCGACCTCGTCGTCCGTTCCCGGAGCCGCGCCGCCGTCCCCCTTACAGAGCCAGAAGCAAGAAGGTGGTCCGGAAAATCGGCGGCTGAAGACTTCGGTCTTCTCCAAGGTAGCGCACAGCACTGCAGCTGTGCGCCATTGCTCCTCATGCACACCTCACACTCCGGTCACTGATGGGTGCAGGGCGCTGGGGGGGGGGGGGGGGGGCGCCCTGAGCAGCAATACTGACACCTTGGCTGGCAAACTGGCACCATATATAGCCCCAGAGGCTATATAGGTGCATTTTAACCCCTGCCAGAATCCATAAAAATGCGGGAGAAAGTCAGCGAAAAAGGGGCGGAGCTATCTCCTTCAGCACACTGGTGCCATTTTTCCCTCACAGCTCCGTTGGAGGGAAGCTCCCTGGCTCTCCCCTGCAGTCAATACACTACAGAAAGGGTTAAAAAGAGAGGGGGGCACAATTTAGGCGCAGTATACAATATATATATATAGGCAGCTATAAGGGAAAACACTCTTTATATGTGATATCCCTGTGATATATAGCGCCCTGGTGTGTGCTGGCATACTCTCCCTCTTTCTCCCCAAAGGGCTTTGTGGGGTCCTGTCCTCTGTCAGAGCATTCCCTGTGTGTATGCTGTGTGTCGGTACGGCTGTGTCGACATATATGAGGAGGATAATGATGTGGAGGCGGAGCGAATGCCTGTATATGTGATGTCACCCCCTGCGGGATCGACACCGGTGTGGTTGGACTTATGGAAGGATTACGTGAAAGTGTCAACTCCTTACACAAAAGGTCGACGACACAGAACAGCCGGCTACTCAGCTTGTGCCTGTTCCAGCGTCTCAAATGTCATGGGGGGCTCTAAAAACGCCCGCTACCTCAGATGGCAGAAACAGATGTCGACACGGATACCGACTCCAGTGTCGACGACGATGAGACTAGTGTACCCTCCAAATAGGTCCACCCGTTACATGATTGAGGCAATGAAAAATGTATTACACATTTATGATAATACCCCAGGTACCACATAAAAGGGTATTATGTTTGGTGACAGACAACTACCAGTAGTTGTTCCTGCATCTGAGAAATTAAATGAGGTGTGTGAGGAAGCGTGGTCTTCCCCCGGTAAGAAATTGATAATTTCTAAACGGTTATTGGCAGCGTACCCTTTCCCGCCAGAGTATAGGTCACGTTGGGAAACACCCCATAGGGTAGATACAGCGCTTACACGCTTATCAGAAAAGGTGGCACTACCGTCTCCGGATACGGCCGCCCTGAAGGAACCTGCTGATAAAAAGCAGGGGGTTACCCTGAGAGATATAGTCACACACTCGGGCATTATATTGCGACCAGCCATTGCTTCGGCATGGGTGTGCAGTGCTCCCGCTGCGTGGTCAGATTCCCTGTCGGAAAATAACTATGGATAGGGACAATATTTTGCTGACAATAGAGCATATAAAAGACGTGGTCTTATACATGCGTGATGCACAGAGGGATATTTGCCGGCTGGCATCAAAAATAAGCGCTAGGTCCATTACCGCCAGACGGGGGTTATGGACTCGCCAATGGTCAGGCGATGCCGACTCGAATCGGCACATGGAAGTTTTGCCCTATAAGGGGGTAAAACTGTTTCGGGATGGTCTTTCAGACCTCGTTTCCACAGCTACTGCTGGGAAATCGACTTTTTTGCCACAGGCTACCCCACAACAAAAGAAAGCACAGTATCAAGTACAGTCCTTTCGGCCCCAGAAAAGCAAGAGGGCCAGAGGCTCATCCTTTCTGCCGAGAGGCAAAGGTAGAGGAAAAAGCTGCAGCGCACAGCTAGTTCCCAAGAGCAGAAGTCCTCCCTGCGTCCGGTAAGTCCACAGCATGACGCTGGGGCTGCTCAGGCGGACCCGGGTACGGTGGGGGCCCGTCTCAGAAATGTCAGCGCCCAGTGGGCTCTCTCACATGGATCCTTGGGTCTCAGGGGTACAGGCTGGAGTTCGAGACGTTCTTCCCCCCGCCGTTTCCTAAAATCTGCCTTACCGGCACCTCCCTCTGCCAGGGAGGCGGTGTTGGTGGCTATTCAACACTATAATCACAACAAGTGATTGTCAAGGTGCCCCTCCTTCAGCAAGGAAGGGGTTACTATTCCACAATGGTTGTGGTACCGAAACAGAACGGTTCGGTGAGACCCATCTTAAAATTTTAAATACTTTTACTTTTATATCAGAAGATTCAAGTTCGAGATGGAATCGCTCAGGGCGGTTATTACGAGCCTGGACGAGGGGGATTACAGGGTCTCCCTGGACATCAAGGATGCGTACCTGCATGTCCCCATTTACCCTCCTCACCAGGAGTACCTCAGATGTGTGGTACAGGACTGTCACTATCCGTTCCAGACGCTGCCGTTGGAGTTGTCCACGGCACCGAAGGTCTTTACCAAGGTAACGGCCGAAATGATGATACTCCTTCGCGGGAAGGAAGTTTTTATTATCCCATACTTGGACGATCTCCTGATAAAGGTGAGGTCCAAAGAACAGTTGGTAGTAGGGGTAGCACTCTCTCAGGAAGTGCTACAACAGCACGACTGGATTCTCAATATTCCAAAGTCACAGCTGGTCCTGACGACACGTCTTCTGTTCCTGGGAATGATTCTGGACACAGACCAGAAAAGAGTGTTTCTTCCAGTGGAAGCACACGAGTCCTGGAAAAAAAATGGTAGCTTCGTACGAAGCATAATTCCATTCGGAAGGTTCCACGCAAGGACGTTCCAGTGGGACCTGTGGGACAAATGGTCCGGGTCCCATCTACAGATACAACAGCGGACAGCTGTCGGCAAGAAACAGGGTGTCGCTGCTGTGGTGGCTGCAGAGGGCTCATCTACTAGAGGGCCGCAGATTCGGAATACAGGACTGGGTCCTGGTGACCACGGAGGCCAGCCTTCGGTGTTGGGGTGCAGTCACACAGGGAAGAAATTTCCAAGGAGATTTCGCTTCACATAATTATTCTGGAGCTAAGGGCCATTTACAATGCCCTAAGCCAAGTAAGGCCCCTGCTTCAGAACCAGCCGGTACTGATCCATTCAGACAACATCACGGCGGTCGCCCATGTAAACAGACAGGGCGGCACAAGAAGCAGGATGGCGATGGCAGAAGCCACAAGGATTCTCCGATGGGCGACCTACACCCGGGAGAATGGGGACTTCTTCCAGAAGTTTTCCAAATGCGGGTAAACCGTTGGGAATGACCACGGGTGGACATGATGGCGTCCCGCCTCAACAAAAAGTTGAAAAGATATTGCGCCAGGTCAAGGGACCCTCAGGCGATCGCTGTGGACGCTCTAGTGACACCGTGGGTGTACCAGTCGGTTTATGTGTTTCCTCCTCTACCTCTCATACCCAGGGTGCTGAGAATAATAAGACTGCGAGGAGTGAAAACCATACTCATGGTTCCGGATTGGCCAAGTAGAGCTTGGTACCCGGAACTTCAAGAGATGCTGGCAGAGGACCCTTGGCCTCTGCCGCTCAGACAAGACCTGCTGCAGCAGGGACCCTGTCTGTTCCAAGACTTACCGCGGCTGCGTTTGACGGCATGGCGGTTGAACACCGGATCCTAAAGGAAAAGGGTATTCCGGAGGAAGTCATCCCTACCCTGATCAAAGCCAGGAAGGATGTCACTGCAAGACATTATTACCACATTTGGCGGAAATATGTAGCTTGGTGTGAGGCCATGAAGGCCCCGAAGGAGGAATTTCAACTGGGTCGATTCCTACACTTCCTGCAAGCAGGGGTGACGTTGGGCCTCAAATTGGGGTCCATCAAGGTCCAGATTTCGGCTCTGTCGATTTTCTTCCAGAAAGAACTGGCTTCACTGCCTGAAGTTCAGACTTTGTCAAAGGAGTTCTGCATATTCAGCCTCCTTTTGTGCCCCCAGTGGCACCTTGGGATCTCAATGTGGTTTTGGCATTCCTGAAATCACATTGGTTCGAACCACTTAAGACTGTGGAATTAAAATATCTCACGTGGAAAGTGGTCATATTGTTGGCCCTGGCTTCGGCCAGGCGGGTTTCAGATTTGGCGGCTTTGTCTTGAAAAAGCCCTTATCTGATTTTCCAGATGGATAGGGCAGAATTAAGGACTCGTCCTCAGTTTCTCCCGAAGGTGGTCTCATCTTTTCACTTGAACCAACCTATTGTGGTGCCTGCGGCTACTAGGGACTTGGAGGATTCCAAGTTGCTGGACGTAGTCAGGGCCCTGAAAATTTATGTTCCAGGACGGCTGGAGTCAGAAAAACTGACTCGCTATTTTTCCTGTATGCACCCAACAAGCTGGGTGCTCCTGCTTCTAAGCAGTCTATTGCGCGCTGGATTTGTAGCACTATTCAGCTGGCGCATTCTGCGGTAGGATTACCGCAGCCTAAATCAATAAAAGCCCATTCCACAAGGAAGGTGGGCTCATCTTGGGCGGTTGCCCGAGGGGTCTTGGCTTTACAACTTTGCCGAGCAGCTACTTGGTCAGGGGCAAACACGTTTGCTAAATTCTACAAATTTGATTCTCTGGCTGAGGAGGACCTGGAGTTCTCTCATTCGGTGCTGCAGAGTCATCCGCACTCTCCCGCCCGTTTGGGAGCTTTGGTATAATCCCCATGGTCCTTACGGAGTCCCCAGCATCCACTAGGACGTCAGAGAAAATAAGATTTTACTCACCGGTAAATCTATTTCTCGTAGTCCGTAGTGGATGCTGGGTGCCCATCCCAAGTGCGGATTGTCTGCAATACTTGTACATAGTTATTGTTACAAAAATCGGGTTTTGTTGTGAGCCATCTCTTCAGAGGCTCCAATTGTTATACTGTTAACCGGGGTTCCTATCACGTGTTATATGGTGTGATTGGTGTGGCTGGTATGAGTCTTACCCGGGATTCAAAATCCTTCCTTATTGTGTCAGCTCTTCCGGGCACAGTTCCTAACTGAGGCTTGGAGGAGGGTCATAGGGGGAGGAGCCAGTGCACACCAGATAGTCCTAAATCTTTCTTTAGATGTGCCCAGTCTCCTGCGGAGCCGTCTATTCCCCATGGTCCTTACGGAGTCCCCAGCATCCACTACGGACTACGAGAAATAGATTTACCGGTGAGTAAAATCTTATTTTCTCGTAGTCCTTAGTGGATGCTGGGTGCCCGTCCCAAGTGCGGACTTCTTCTGCAATACTTGTATATAGTTATTGCTTAAATAAGGGTTATGTTATGGTTGCTTCAGGGTTATCTGATGCTCTGTTGTTGTTCATACTGTTAACTGGGTAAGTTTATCACGAGTTATACGGTGCGATTGGTGTGGCTGGTATGAGTCTTACCCTGGATTCCAAAATCCTTTCCTTGTACTGTCAGCTCTTCCGGGCACAGTTTCCTTAACTGAGGTCTGGAGGAGGGACATGGAGGAGCCAGTGCACACCAGTATTCCTAATTCTTTCTTAAAGTGCCCTGTCTCCTGCGGAGCCCGTCTATTCCCCATGGTCCTTACGGAGTCCCCAGCATCCACTACGGACTACGAGAAATAGATTTACCGGTAAGTAAAATCTTATTTTTTCTGTCAGAAAATTGAGTGGGGAAAATTATATGCCGATTGTCTGTCTTTCTTTGCCAAGTAAATGACAAAATTCAAGTTCAGTGCCTAAGACCACCCTGTAAATGAAATATAATTTTATGAGAACACAAGTGTTTTGTTTAAAGATTAACAATTTACTCCCCCAATCCCACCTCTTTCCTCTCCCCTAATACACATTACTCATTGACTGTTAAAATTAATGTTTTCAATGTTTTCTTTAGTGTTCCCCCCCCCCCCCCCCCCCAGTGAACCAACATTTCAAGTTTTATACTCATTGTAATATAGAGTATGACCAGTTACAATCCTAGTTTGTGTTCTTATGATTTTGACATTTTCTTTTCATCTTTAGAGAGTTCAGTGCAGCAGATGAAGAGTTCAAAAATGAATTCAAGGTTCCCCCATTCCAGGACTGCATACTTAGTTTTCTTGGGTTTTCAGAAGAAGATAGAGTCAGCATGGAAGGAATGACAACAATGCAAGGTATGCAACCTGGAGAGTCATGTCTGTATTTGTGGACTGGTGCTTATAGAACATAACACATTGATTTAGGCCCCCATATAAAAGTGGGTGTGTGGGATATATTCGTAGAGTAAGAAAGTTGCAGAGAATGTATCTTTACTAATAAGTTTTGTATATTCCATTCACAATTGTATGTAGTTCTCACTTTGTTTTATATGGAGCATGCAGATGTTTCCTCTTTACTGCGGTCACCACAAACAGCCCCTCTTGGCACACCAGGTCCCGTAAGATTCTGCTCGAGTCAGACATCTTTATTTTTTTGCTGAAATTGCATCTTGTATGCCCCAGAAGACACTGCTGATTAATTTGATATGTGACACTTGTATATTTGTGACTCATTCTCTTAATCTGCATGCGAAGTGCTACGATTCAGCGGACATGTTTTTTTTTTTGTTTTTTTTATCCATATCAAATTCCTTTGTGCTTCATGTACAGACAGATATACAAGTGTCACATATCAAATTAATCGTCAGTCTCCTGGTGTGTCCATCGCGTTGTGACTTACACGCATTTTCATCAAAAACAAAACACCTGATGCAAGCTGGGTTGCACAGGACCTTCCAGTTCACTACTGCCAGGCATCTCGCGCAACATGGCGTATTGACGCTAGATGTGAGGACTCATCTGTAGCTTTTTGAAGTGATAAGCAAGGTGTACTAAAAATAAATTATTGAAATGCGTAATATATATTTGTAAGTTTACCTGGGAACTCACTATAGTCACAGGTTTTAAATTTGACTGTATTTGTCCTTTCTATTAAGATAATGTCAAAATAGTTTTCTTAAGGTCGTAGGATAGTAGGCTGTAAACCAAATGAGCGTGGTCAGTCTGGTCCCCATTGCATTCATTATTTTGTCCTGGTTTAGGAGGGCAGTTTTTACCAGTGGGAGATGAAAAGTGCACTCATCTAGTTGTGGAAGAAAATTCTGTAAGAGAGCTACCATTTGAGCCTCCAAAAAAGCTTTATGTAGTGAAGCAAGAGGTGAGCAGCACACGTTACCATAAAAACTTCACAGTCGTGTGGTCGTCCAGGTTGCTCATTTTTTGTAATTTATTTGTTTTTTGTTTTTTTTCCCCTCCCTCAGTGGTTTTGGGGAAGCATACAAATGGATGCAAGAGCTGGAGAAACAATGTACCTCTTTGAAAAGGTAATGTTATGCAAGATAGCAAATGGGGAAATTTTGATTATCTGGTAAATAATTGTAAGGAATTAAATAATGGAATACTGTATTTCAAAATGCATTTGACGCCTGTAAGACAAGGTTTTAGAACATTGATTTAAGATTTTTGTAGTGAACTTAACCTTATATCAAAGTAACTGAGTGTAAGGAAGATGAAATATGGTAACCATGATGTTCACAATGACATAATGAAGAATTCCTGTGTTTGGGGAGTGTGAATTACTTGTGAAGGCTTTAGCAGTGATGGCGTTACCTGATTTGACACCTAGCGCAGAGTGACCGTTATACTCTATCCGTTCTTTTATGGCAAGTAAAAAATACAGATGTTATTCACCGGAGACCAGCATTCAATACTTATATTAAATAACACAGTGGCCTAGTGTATAATATAGAGCTTTCTCTAGCATCCATAATGGATATTGGGGGTATTTAGTACGATGGGGTATAGATGGGGTCCAAAGGAGCCGGTGCACTTTCAATTTCTTCAACTGGGTGTGCTGGCTCCTCCCCTCTATGCCCCCTCCCACAGGCAGTTTAGAAAAAAGCACCCTCAGGAGGGGATGCACACTCTGGGTGCTCCAGAGAGTTTTCTTCAGTTTCTTTTAAAACTTTTATTATTTTTGGTATGCTGTTTGGGCAGCAGCATACCTGCACCGTGGAAGGGGGTCGGTCACCGGCCTTGCGAGATGTCAGAGCAGCTTCCTATCTGCAGTACCACCATCCTGAGAGGTGGTTGTACAGCAGGGCACTGCACCTTGGTGGACAGAATCGCAGAAACACTGCACACCCCTAACAATAGTCTGAAAGTGACGACAGTGGCGAGTACGAACTTGAGGCCCCGCTAGGGGGATACCCCGGTTCAAGGTGCGGCTGACACGCAGGGGAGGCATACGGGACCCTCCTGGGGACGTACCCGCTTTACACTGGCCCCTGAACCCCTGTGTACACTGGCTATAACGGTGGCTTAAACTAGCACTTGTGTGATGTTTTTTAAGCTGTTTGGGAGACATTGACAGTATAAAAAAACACTGTAGTTCCGGTGCCATTGGGGAGGGGGTGGGGCAGAGCTACCTCAGAGCGGGACCAGTGGCGTTTGGCGCCTTCCTCTGCTTACAGCTGCAGCAGCAGACACACACAGCTCCTCCAGACTCTCAGGAAACGCTGGAAAACTGGTACAGGGGTGTAGCAGAGGGGAAGAGCTGCTATTGAGAACAATGTGTCCTGTAAAAGACAGTAATCATACGCGTTTCACCTTGTAATATTAGCTTGCATCCTTACTGGGGCTGTTTTAGCTTGGGTGTGCTGGTCCTTTCCTTTTGTCTCCTCACATACAGTAAGGGCAGGCATGCTAATTTATTACTTGTCTGTGTGATTTACTGTGACCATGGTAAAACACAAATTATGCAGTGTGTGTCACACTGGATTCTCTCCCTCAACATCGGATTTTGTATCCTGTGAACAATGCAGCCAGTCTACACAACTCTGTGAGGGGGCTGGGTGGGTAGGGTCAAGAGCCTTCCTGGCTAGGTGCCATTAAAACTAAGATGTCTCATATGTCATCTCAACTCGCTTCTAATGCACAAAAAAAACGCAGCTACTGCAGCAGATTGTTGCAGATCTAGCTGCCAGGGCAGATGCTGTACAGTCCCCCCCCCCCTCCAATTTGGGACCACAGAAACGTGGGTTGCCTGCTTTACGCTTAGATTCAGATGAAGAGGTACATGAGAACGGGGAGGACTTGCATCCCATTAGTGGGGAGTCCACTTCTGCCCAGGGTATTGAACCCCTCATTCCTGCTATGCAAGATGTGTTAAAGCTCCCTCCAGGGGACACAGCAGTTAGTCTTCTTTACACCGAATAAGCAAAGTGTCACTTTCCCTGATTCTGCTGAGTTAGATGATCTATTTAAGTTAGCCTAGAAAAATCCAGCTAAAAAATTCTAAGTGTCAAAAATGTTTTTGCACACTTTCCCATTTGCTCCTGAACGCAGGAAATTCAGGAAAACCCCCCCCCCCCCTGGCTGTTGACATATCAATCTCTCGCCTATATAAAAAGGCGGTCCTACCTGCCCTGGGCTCCTTTATCATAAAAGACCCTGGGGACAGAATATAAAGACTATGCTGAAGTCTATCTGCACTGCAGCGGGTGTATCACAAAGGCCAGTCATAGCAGGTTGCTGGATGACCCATGCCATTCATACGTGGTGTGCTCAAATTCAGGAGGGCCTCTCCGTGGATATGCCCCTGGTTACTATGGTGACTCTCCTAAGGCACATTCAGGACACTGCTCGCGTCCTTTGTGAGTCTCTCTCAAGGAGATGGGCAGTATTAATGTTAGGACCTCTGCCATGGCAGTGTCGGCGCGCAGGGCCTTGTGGTTGCGTCAATGAATAGCGGATGCGGAGTCCAAGAGCAGTGTGGAGTCTCACATTTACTGAGGAATGGCTCTTCGGGGTTGAGTTGGATTCGTGGATTTCTAAAGTTACCGCAGGGAAATCCACAATTCTCCCCTCTGGGGCCCCGCCGGCTAGGCGTACCTACCCGGGGCCATCTGTTCAGTCCTTCCGGTCTAACAGATTTTGTTTTAGGGCCAGAGGTGCCTCCAATGCGGCTAGAGGCACCAGAGGTAAGACAAAAAAAACAGCGATCACCGGTTCTCAGGATCAAAGCACCGGTTCAGCTTACACCAAAGCGTTACTTCAGCCACATTTGGGAAGGGACCAGCCAGGATACCTGGGTACAGGACCTCATTTCTGAGGGCTACAAGCTGGAGTTCGACAGTGCTCCTCCCCAACGATTTTTCAAATCAAGCTTAGCTTTGGAGGATACACGAGTTACGCTGCAACAGCCCATCCTAAAGTTGGTCCAGTCCTAAGTCATTGTTCCAGTGCAAATACTACAACACGGAAAGGGTTATTACGCCAACCTGTTTGTGGTACCGAAACCAGACTGTTCGGTAAGGCCCATTTTGAGTCTAAAATCCTTGAATCCTTACCTAAAGTTTTTCAAGTTCAAGATGGAATCCTTGTGAACAGTGATTGCGGGCCTGGAAGAACAGGAATTCAGGGCCTCCCTGGATATCAAGGACGCCTATCTCCATATTCCAATTTGGCCACCTTATCAGGCTTACCTGAGGTTTGCCGTACTGGACGATCACTACCAGTTCCAGGCGCTACCCTTCGGCCTGTCCACAGCTCCGAGAGTATTCACGAAGGTAATGGTGGAAATGATGTTCCGGGTCCAGGGGGTCAATGTTGTCCCTTTTATCTGGACGATCTCCTGATAAAAGCAAGATCTAGGGAGCTTTTGTTGCTCTATATCGACCTCACTATCCAACTTCTATCACACCCTGGGTGGATCCTCAATTTCCAGAAGTCCCACCTGGAGCCAACCCAGCGGCTCCTGTTCCTGGGGATGTTGCTGGATACTGTAGCCCAGAAAGTGTTCCTCCCAGAGGACAAAGCGAGAACACTTCAGGAGATGGTCTGCATGGTTCTCCGGCCTGCTCGAATGTCCATTCATCCTTGCATAAGATTGTTGGGGAACATGGTAGCCTCATACGAGGCGATCCAATATTTCTTTAACGTCCTAGTGGATGCTGGGGACTCCGTAAGGACCATGGGGAATAGCGGGCTCCGCAGGAGACTGGGCACTCTAAAGAAAGATTTAGTACTATCTGGTGTGCACTGGCTCCTCCCTCTATGCCCCTCCTCCAGACCTCAGTTAGAATCTGTGCCCGGCCGGGGCTGGGTGCTCCTAGTGGGCTCTCCTGAGCTTGCTAGAAAAGAAAGTACAGGTTGAGTATCCCTTATCCAAAATGCTTGGGACCAGAGGTATTTTGGATATCGGATTTTTCCGTATTTTGGAATAATTGCATACCATAATGAGATATCATGGCAATGGGACATAAGTCTAAGCACAGACTACATTTATGTCTCATATACACCTTATACACAAAGCCTGAAGGTCATTTTAGCCAATATTTTTTATAACTTTGTGCATTAAGCAAAGTGTTTGTACATTCACACAATTCATTTATGTTTCATATACATCTTATACACACAGCCTGAAGGTCATTTAATACAATATTTTTAATAACTGTGTATTAAACAAAGTTTGTGTACATTGAGCCATCAAAACACAAAGGTTTCGTTTCACTATCTCACTCTCACTCAAAAAACTCCGTATTTCGGAATATTTGGATATGGGATACTCAACCTGTATTTTGTTAGGTTTTTTGTTTTCAGAGAGCTTCTGCTGGCAACAGACTCTCTGCTACGAGGGACTGAGGGGAGAGAAGCAAACCTACTCACGGCAGCTAGGTAGCGCTTCTTAGGCTACTGGACACCATTAGCTCCAGAGGGATCGAACACAGGTACCTAACCTTGATCGTCCGTTCCCGGAGCCGCGCCGCCGTCCCCCTCGCAGAGCCAGAAGAGCAGAAGCATGAAGACATCGAAATCGGTGGCAGAAGACTCCTGTCTTCACTTAAGGTAGCGCACAGCACTGCAGCTGTGCGCCATTGCTCCCACAGCACACCGCACACTCCGGTCACTGTAGGGTGCAGGGGGGGGGGGCGCAATTAAGTAACTTTTTGGCAAAAAGAGACATATATACAGTCTGGGACTGTATATATGCCCGAGCCCCCGCCATTTTTTACACATTAAAGCGGGACAGAAGCCCGCCGCTGAGGGGGCGGGGCCATCTTCCTCAGCACACCAGCGCCATTTTCTCTTCACAGCTCCGCTGGAAGGACGCTCCCCAGGCTCTCCCCTGCAGTATACAGGTGCATTAAAGGGTAAAAAAGAGAGGGGGCGCACATAAATTTAGGCGCAGTATATATATTAACAGCAGCTACAGGGTAAACACTAAGGTACAGTGTAATCCCTGGGTTATATAGCGCTGGGGTGTGTGCTGGCATACTCTCTCTCTGTCTCCCCAAAAGCCTTTGTGGGGTCCTGTCCTCAGTCAGAGCATTCCCTGTGTGTGTGCTGTGTGTCGGTACGCCTGTGTCGACATGTTTGATGAGGAAGGATACGTGGAGGCAGAACAAGTGCAGCTGAGTGTGGTGTCGGTGCCGACACCTGATTGGATGGATATGTGGAAGGTGTTAAATGATAATGTAAACTCCTTGCATAACAGATTGGATAAAACTGTAACCGGGGGACAGTCAGGGTCTCAACCCATGCCTGATCCTACAGCGCAGAGGCCGTCAGGGTCTCAAAAGCGCACACTATACCAGATAGTTGACACAGATGTCGACACGGAATCTGACTCCAGTGTCGATGATGATGAGGCAAAGTTGCAGCCTAAAATGACTAAAGCCATCCGCTACATGATTGTAGCTATGAAGGATGTATTACACATTTCTGAGGAAAATCCTGTCCCTGACCAGAGGATTTATATGTATGGGGAGAAAAAGCATGAAGTGACTTTTCCCCCTTCACATGAATTAAATGAATTATGTGAAAAAGCGTGGGATTCCCCTGACAGGAAGGTGATAGTTTCCAAGAGATTACTTATGGCGTATCCTTTCCCGCCAACGGACAGGTTACGCTGGGAATCCTCCCCTAGGGTAGACAAGGCGTTAACACGCTTGTCTAAGAAGGTGGCCCTGCCGTCTCCGGATACGGCCGCCCTAAAGGATCCTGCGGGTAGAAAGCAGGAAGCTATCCTGAAGTCTGTTTATACACATTCTGGCACACTGCTGAGGCCAACAATTGCTTCGGCCTGGATGTGTAGTGCGGTAGCTGCATGGACGGATTCTCTGTCTGAGGAGTTAGATACCCTGGATAAGGGACACTATGCTACTGACCCTGGCACATATCAAGGACGCGGTCCTATATATGCTGGATGCCCAGAGGGACATTTGCCTGCTGGGCTCCAGAGTTAACGCAATGTCCATTTCTGCCAGAAGGGTCTTATGGACTCGGCAATGGACAGGGGATACCGACTCTAAAAAACACATGGAGGTTTTACCTTATAAGGGTGAGGAATTGTTTGGGGACGGTCTCTCGGACCTAGTTTCCACAGCTACGGCTGGGAAGTCAAATTTCTTGCCTTATGTCCCTCCACAGCCTAAGAAAGCACCGTATTACCAAATGCAGTCCTTTCGTTCTCAGAGAAGCAAGAAGGTCAGAGGTGCGTCCTTTCTTGCTAGAGGCAGGGGTAGAGGAAAAAAGCTGCACCATGCAGCTAGTTCCCAGGAACAAAAGTCTTCCCCGGCTTCCACTAAATCCACCGCATGACGCTGGGGCTCCACAGGCGGAGCCAGGAGCTGTGGGGGCGCGTCTCCGACATTTCAGCCACCAGTGGGTTCGCTCACAGGTGGATCCTTGGGCTATACAAATTGTGTCTCAGGGTTACAAGCTGGAATTCGAGGTGATGCCCCCTCACCGTTACCTAAAATCGGCCTTACCAACTTCCCCCATGGAAAGGGAGATAGTGATGGAGGCAATTCACAAACTTTTTCTCCAGAAAGTGGCGGTAGAGGTCCCCCCCTTCAACGGGGAAGGGGCTACTATTCCACTATGTATGTGGTACCGAAACTGGACGGTTCGGTCAGACCCATTTTAAATTTAAAATCCCTGAACATTTATCTGAAGAAATTAAAGTTCAAAATGGAATCGCTCAGAGCGGTCATTGCAAGCCTGGAGGAAGGGGATTTTATGGTGTCTCTGGACATCAAGGATGCTTACTTGCATGTCCCCATTTATCCGCCTCATCAGGAGTACCTCAGGTTTGTGGTATGGGACTGTCATTACCAATTCCAGACGTTGCAGTTTGGCCTGTCCACGGTACCGAGAGTTTTTACCAAGGTGATGGCGGAAATGATGGTGCTCCTTCGGAAGCAAGGGGTTACAATTATCCCATACTTGGACGATCTCCTCATAAAGGCGAGGTCCAGGGAGCAGTTGCTGATCAGCGTAGCACACTTTCAGGAAGTGTTGCGTCAGCACGGCTGGATTCTGAACATTCCAAAGTCGCAGCTGATTCCTGCGACGCGTCTGCCCTTCCTGGGCATGATTCTGGACACAGACCAGAAGAAGGTGTTTCTCCCGGAGGAGAAGGCTCAGGAGCTCGTGACTCTGGTCAGAGACCTCCTAAAGCCAAAACAGGTGTCGGTGCATCGTTGCACGCGAGTCCTGGGAAAGATGGTGGCGTCGTACGAAGCCATTCCCTTCGGCAGGTTCAATGCGTGGATCTTTCAGTGGGATCTGCTGGACAAGTGGTCCGGATCGCATCTTCAGATGCATCGGATGATCACCCTGTCCCCCAGGGCCAGGGTGTCTCTTCTGTGGTGGCTACAAGGTGCTCACCTCCTCGAGAGCCGCAGATTCGGCATACAGGACTGGGTCCTGGTGACCACGGATGCAAGCCTCCGAGGGTGGGGGGCAGTCACTCAAGGAAGAAACTTCCAAGGGTTGTGGTCAAGTCAGGAGACTTGTCTGCACATCAATATCCTGGAACTAAGGGCCATATACAACGCCCTGAGTCAAGCGGAGCCTCTGCTTCGAAACCAACCAGTACTGATTCAGTCAGACAACATCACGGCAGTGGCCCATGTAAACCGCCAGGGCAGCACAAGAAGCAGGGTGGCAATGACAGAAGCCACCAGGATTCTTCGGTGGGCGGAGAATCACGTACTAGCACTGTCAGCAGTGTTCATTCCGGGAGTGGACAACTGGGAAGCAGACTTCCTCAGCAGACAAGACCTCCACCCGGGAGAGTGGGGACTTCATCAAGAAGTCTTCACGCAGATTGCAAATCGATGGGAACTGCCACAGGTGGACATGATGGCGTCCCGTCTCAACAAAAAGCTAAAAAGATATTGTGCCAGATCAAGGGACCCTCAGGCGATAGCTGTGGACGCACTGGTAACACCGTGGGTGTTCCAGTCGGTCTATGTGTTTCCTCCTCTTCCTCTCATACCAAAGGTGCTGAGAATTGTAAGAAAAAGAGGAGTGAGAACAATACTCATTGTTCTGGATTGGCCAAGAAGGACTTGGTATCCGGAATTGCAAGAAATGCGCACAGAGGACCCGTGGCCTCTGCCTCTCAGACAGGACCTGTTACAACAAGGGCCCTGTCTGTTCCAAGACTTACCGCGGCTGCGTTTGACGGCATGGCGGTTGAACACCGGATCCTAGCAGAAAAGGGCATTCCGGAAGCAGTTATTCCTACGCTGATAAAGGCTAGGAAGGACGTGACAGCAAAACATTATCACCGTATATGGCGAAAATATGTTGCTTGGTGTGAGGCCAGGAAGGCCCCTACAGAGGAATTCCAGCTGGGTCGATTCCTGCACTTCCTACAGTCAGGTGTGACTATGGGCCTAAAACTAGGGTCCATAAAGGTCCAGATTTCGGCCCTATCCATTTTCTTTCAAAAAGAACTGGCTTCACTGCCTGAGGTTCAGACGTTTGTTAAGGGAGTGCTGCATATTCAGCCTCCTTTTGTGCCACCAGTGGCACCTTGGGATCTTAACGTGGTCTTGGCTTTCCTGAAATCCCACTGGTTTGAGCCACTTAAGACAGTGGAGCTAAAGTATCTCACGTGGAAAGTGGTCATGCTGTTGGCCCTAGCCTCACCTAGACGTGTGTCAGAATTGGCGGCTTTGTCATGTAAAAGCCCCTATCTGGTTTTCCATATGGATAGGGCAGAATTGCGAACTCGTCCGCAGTTTCTGCCAAAGGTGGTGTCATCTTTTCATTTGAACCAACCCATTGTGGTGCCTGCGGCTACTCGTGACTTGGAGGATTCCAAGTTGCTTGATGTAGTCAGGGCTTTGAAGATCTATGTTGCCAGGACGGCTGGAGTCAGGAAGACTGACTCGCTGTTAATCCTGTATGCATCCAACAAGCTGGGTGCTCCTGCTTCAAAGCAAACCATTGCTCGCTGGATCTGTAACACGATTCAGCAGGCTCATTCTGCGGCTGGATTGCCGCATCCAAAATCCGTAAAAGCCCATTCCACAAGGAAGGTGGGCTCTTCTTGGGCGGCTGCCCGAGGGGTCTCGGCATTACAGCTTTGCCGAGCTGCTACTTGGTCAGGTTCAAACACATTTGCAAAGTTCTACAAGTTTGATACCCTGGCTGAGGAGGACCTTGTGTTTGCCCATTCGGTGCTGCAGAGTCATCCGCACTCTCCCGCCCGTTTGGGAGCTTTGGTATAATCCCCATGGTCCTTACGGAGTCCCCAGCATCCACTAGGACGTTAGAGAAAATAAGTATTTACTCACCGGTAATTCTATTTCTCGTAGTCCGTAGTGGATGCTGGGCGCCCGTCCCAAGTGCGGACTTTCTGCAATACGTGTATATAGTTATTGCTTAATAAAGGGTTATGTTATGTTGGCATCCATTGGTTGATGCTCTGTTGTTTGTTCATACTGTTAACTGGGTAAGTTTATCACAAGTTATACGGTGTGATTGGTGTGGCTGGTATGAGTCTTACCCTGGATTCCAAAATCCTTTCCTTGTAATGTCAGCTCTTCCGGGCACAGTTTCCTTAACTGAGGTCTGGAGGAGGGGCATAGAGGGAGGAGCCAGTGCACACCAGATAGTACTAAATCTTTCTTTACAGTGCCCAGTCTCCTGCGGAGCCCGCTATTCCCCATGGTCCTTACGGAG
Source organism: Pseudophryne corroboree (assembly GCF_028390025.1). Classification (NCBI taxonomy): domain Eukaryota; kingdom Metazoa; phylum Chordata; class Amphibia; order Anura; family Myobatrachidae; genus Pseudophryne; species Pseudophryne corroboree. The sequence goes on from NC_086447.1 coordinate 301,590,671, forward strand.
TCCCCAGCATCCACTACGGACTACGAGAAATAGAATTACCGGTGAGTAAATTCTGATTTTAATGTTCCAAGCCAGAACATTTCAGTTGGATCTCCTGAGCAAGTGGTCCGGATCACATCTTTAGATGCACCGGATAATATGGCTGTCACCTCAGGCCAGGATTTCCCTCCTGTGGTGGCTGCGGTCTTCAAATCTACTGGAAGGCCGAAGTTTCGGGATTCAGGATTGGATCCTCCTCACGACAGATGCAAGTCTCAGAGGGTGGGGAGCGGTTACCCAAGTAGCTCAGTTCCAGGACATGTGTTCAGCCCACGAAACCCTCCTTCCGATCAACATTCTGGAACTTCTACAATGCTCTGGTTCAAGCCTCTCCTTTACTCAGGGATCACGCGATCCAAGAACAGTCTGACAACGCCACGGCAGTGGTGTACATCAATCGACAAGGAGGGACGAAGAGCAGGGCCTGCATGCGAGAGGTGTCAAGGATACTCCTCTGGGCAGAAAGAAATGCAAGAGCAATGTCCGCAATCTTCATTCCAGGAGTAAACAACTGGGAAGTGGACTTCCTGAGTCGTCATAATCTCCACCGGGGAGAGTGAGGGTTTCACAATCAAGTGTTTCAGCAGATCTTCGACCTGTGGGGCTGCCCTCAAATACACATGATGGCGTCTCAACTCCATCATCATCATCATCATCAATGGTATTTGCTCATGGACCAGGGACTCTCAGGCGAGGGCAGTAGATGCACTGGCGTCACCTTGGCCTTACCGGCTGGTCTACCTATTTCCTCCAATTCAGTTTGCTCCCGTTGGTGCACAAATGAATCAGGAATCAGAGTCCAGGTGATTCTGATTGCCCCGGGTTGGCCTCGGAGGGCATGGTACACTGATCTTCTGGACATATCTGTTGAAGACCCTTGGCTTCTACCACTGAGAAGAGATAATCTTCAACAAGGAACGTTCATCTACCTGGATTTACGGCGGCTTCGTTTGACAGTTTGGAATTTGAGCGGAACATCCTAGCTCACAAAGGCCTTTCCAAAAAGGTCACTGCTACCATGGTTCAGGCCAGGAAACCTGTGATGTCAAAACTATCATATCTGGAGGAGATGTATCTCTTGGTGCAAGGAACGCACATATCCGCCTGCGGAGTTTCACTTGGGACGTTTCCTTCAAGCTGGTGTGGATAAGGGCTTACGTCTGGGTTTCATTAAGGTCCAGATTTCAGCCATCTCAATTTTCTTCCAGAAGAAATTGGCGGTATTGGCAGAAGTTCAGACCGTCTTGCAGTTGGTGCTTCACATTAAACCCCCTTTTGTGCCACCTACGGCACCCTGGGATTTGAATGTCCTGTTGGAATTTCTACAGTCCTCCTGGTTTGAACCTCTGATGACGGTTGAAGACAAGTCCCTCACGTGGAAGACTGATGTTATTGGCCCTGGCTTCTGCTAGGCATCTCTCAGAATTGGGGGCCTTATCGTTTAAAACCCTTACTTGGTCTTTTATGAGGACAGAGCCGAGCTCAGGACTAGGCAGCAGTTCCTGCCGAAGGTTGTCTCTGCGTTCCACTTGAATTAATCTATTGTGGTTCAGTCAAATTCTGACTTCTGCTCCTCCAGAGGTATTGGATGCTGTGCGAGCCTTGAAGATCTATGTCAAGAGAACGGCTCGACGCCGAAAGACTGATTCCTTGTTCGTGTTATATGATGCGCAGAAAAAGGGTTGCCCTGCTTCAAAGCAGTTCATTGCTCATTGGCTTAGACTTACTATCCAAGAGGCCTATGTGTCGGCAACCTTTACTTGTTCCTAAGTCTCTGAAGGCCCACTCTACAAGATCGGTGGCTGCCCGTGGAGTCTCGGCCTTGCATATATGTCGAGCTGCTACCTGGCCGGGGAAGAACACTTAGAAAAGTTTTACAGGTTTGATACCCTGGCCAGAGGAATCCTAGTTTGGGCAGGCGGTGCTGCAGATATCTCTGCACATTCCAGCCCGTTCTGGAAGCTTTGGGACTTCGTACTAGATTCCCCCAATATCTCTCTTATGAATGCTAAAGAAAATAGGATTTTAATTACCTACCGGTAAGTCCTTTTCTCGTAGTCCATAAGGGATATTGGGGGTAATTCCAAGTTGATCGCAGCAGGATTTTTGTTAGCAATTGGGCAAAACCATGTGCACTGCAGGGGAGGCAGATATAACATGTGCAGAGAGAGCTAGATTTGGGTGGGGTGTTTTCAATCTGCAATCTAATTTGCAGTGTAAAAATAAAGCAGCCAGTATTTACCCTGCACAGAAATAAAATAACCCACCCAAATCTAACTCTCTCTGCACATGTTATATCTGCCTCCCCTGCAGTGCACATGGTTTTGCCCAATTGCTATAAAAAATCCTGCTGCGATCAACTTGGAATTACCCCCATTGGGCGCCCGCCTCAGTGTGTTGACTTTTCTACAAGTTGTCTCTTATATGATTACTTGTTCAGTTGTTGCTTTTTTGTTACCGGCCGTTTCCGATTGTTTTAGGTAAGTGGGGTGCTGGTGTATAAATCTCACTGCTCATTATGGTGGTCATTCCAAGTTGATCGCTCGTTATATTTTTTTCGCAACGGAGCGATTAGTCGCTAATGTGCATGCGCAATGTCCGCAGTGCGACTGCGCCAAGTAAATTTGCTATTAAATTAGGTATTTTACGCACGGCATTACAAGGTTTTTTCTTCGTTCTGGTGATCGTAGTGTGATTGACAGGAAGTGGGTGTTTCTGGGCGGAATCTGGCCGTTTTATGGGTGTGTGTGAAAAGCGCTGCCGTTTCTGGGAAAAACGCGGGAGTGGCTGGAGAAACGTGGGAGTGTCTGGGCGAACGCTGGGTGTGTTTGTGACGTCAAACTAGGAACGAAACTGACTGAACTGTTCGCAGTGGCAGAGTAAGTCTCGAGCTACTCAGAAACTGCTAAGAACTGTCTATTCGCAAATCTGCTAATCTTTCGTTCGCAAATCTACTATGCTAAGATTCACTCCCAGTAGGCGGCAGCTTAGCGTGTGCAAAGCTGCTAAAAGCAGCTTGCGAGCGAACAACTCGGAATGAGGGCCTATGTTCCTTCTCTCAAGTATGACCTTTCTCCTTCGGGCACTGTTTTACCTATAACTGCCTGTGGGAGGGGGCATAGAGGAGAGGAGCCAGCACACCTAGTTGAAGAAATGTAAAGTGCACTGGCTCCTTTGGACCCCGTCTATACCCCATCGAACTAGATTCCCCCAATATCTCTTATGGACTACGAGAAAAGGATTTATCGGTAGGTAATTAAAATCCTATTTTTTCTGTATTGGCCAGTGCACAATAATGAACTTGTGTCTTGAAGGATGATGATCACTAATTTCCTCCATATTTTTTTTTTTTTACGGTTTTGTGGCATGCTTTAAGTAAATGCTGCTTATAAAGTTCTGCAGCGGTATTTACTGGGTATACAGAATTACAGAAGTACATAAACTATATAATAACTAGGTGATTCATCGCGCCCTACGGGCGCTCTTTACACCGTCGCAAGGGGCTTTGCCCCCTTAATCCGTGCACGTCCTTTGGGCTAACAATATTTGTGTTGTATGGAGTATTACCTTCAAGCATAATGTTACTGGTTAAATGTTTTATGGCCAGAGGGCGTGCGATGGTCAAGGGGGCGTAAGCCCTTGCGACGGCGTGAAGAGCGGACGCATGGCAAGATGAATGACCTAGTGTGTTGATTGATATGTTATATGTACATAATGTAGGTATAAAGACAATGTTTTGGTAAATACCACATACATAGTGTGTGTGTGTTGGGAGATTATTTCTCTGACGTCCTAGTGGATGCTGGGACTCCGTAAGGACCATGGGGAATAGCGGCTCCGCAGGAGACAGGGCACAAAATAAAAGCTTAAGGATCAGGTGGTGTGCACTGGCTCCTCCCCCTATGACCCTCCTCCAAGCCTCAGTTAGATTTTTGTGCCCGGCCGAGAAGGGTGCAATCTAGGTGGCTCTCCTGAGCTGCTTAGAATAAAAGTTTAGTTTAGGTTTTTTTATTTTCAGTGAGTCCTGCTGGCAACAGGCTCACTGCATCGTGGGACTAAGGGGAGAAGAAGCGAACTCACCTGCGTGCAGAGTGGATTGGGCTTCTTAGGCTACTGGACATTAGCTCCAGAGGGACGATCACAGGTACAGCCTGGATGGGTCACCGGAGCCGCGCCGCCGTCCCCCTTACAGAGCCAGAAGAGACGAAGAGGTCCGGTGAAATCGGCGGCAGAAGACATCTTGTCTTCAGACTAAGGTAGCGCACAGCACCGCAGCTGTGCGCCATTGCTCTCAGCACACTTCACACTCCGGTCACTGAGGGTGCAGGGCGCTGGGGGGGAGCGCCCTGAGACGCAATATAACAGTATATACCTTAGGTGGCAAAAAGAATACATCACATATAGCTCCTGGGCTATATGGATGTATTTTAACCCCTGCCATTTTTACACAAAAAAGCGGGAGATAAGGACGTCGTGAAGGGGCGGAGCCTATCTCCTCAGCACACAAGCGCCATTTTCCCTCACAGCTCCGCTGGAAGGACGGCTCCCTGACTCTCCCCTGCAGTCCTGCTTCAGAATCAGGGTAAAAAAGGAGAAGGGGGGGCATTTTTGGCAGCAAATAACGATAATAACAGCAGCTATAAGGGAATAACACTTATATAAGGTTATCCCTGTGTATATATATATATATATAGCGCTGGGTGTGTGCTGGCAGACTCTCCCTCTGTCTCTCCAAAGGGCTAAGTGGGGTCCTGTCCTCTATCAGAGCATTCCCGGTGTGTGTGCTGTGTCGGTACGCGTGTGTCGACATGTATGAGGAGGAAAATGATGTGGAGGCGGAGCAGTTGCCTGTGTTGGTGATGTCACCCCCTAGGGAGTCGACACCTGACTGGATGATTGTATTTAAACAATTAAGTGATAATGTCAGCAATTTGCAAAAAACTGTTGACGACATGAGACAGCCGGCAAATCAATTAGTGCTTGTCCAGGCGTCTCAGACACCGTCAGGGGCGCTAAAACGCCCGTTACCTCAGTGGGTCGACACAGACCCTGACACAGATACTGAGTCTAGTGTCGACGGTGACGAGACAAACGTAATGTCCAGTAGGGCCACACGTTACATGATCACGGCAATGAAAGAGGCATTGAACCTTTCTGACACTACAAGTACCACAAAGAAGGGTATTATGTGGGGTGTGAAAAAACTACCAATAGTTTTTTCTGAGTCAGAGGAAATAAATGAGGTGTGTGATAAAGCGTGGGTTTCCCCCGATAAAAAACAGCTAATTTCTAATAAATTATTAGCATTATATCCCTTCCCGCCAGAGGTTAGGGCGCGTTGGGAAACACCCCCTAGGGTAGATAAGGCGCTCACACGTTTATCTAAACAAGTAGTGTTACCGTCTCCTGATACGGCCACCCTCAAAGAACCAGCTGATAGAAGGCTGGAAAATATCCTAAAAAGTATATACACACATACTGGTGTTATACTGCGACCAGCAATCGCCTCAGCCTGGATGTGCAGTGCTGGAGTCGCATGGTCGGATTCCCTGACTGAGAATATTGATACCCTGGATAGGGACAATATTTTGTTAACTATAGAACATTTAAAGGATGCATTGCTATATATGCGTGATGCACAGAGGGATATTTGCACCCTGGCATCAAGAGTAAGTGCTATGTCCATCTCTGCCAGAAGAGCGTTATGGACGCGACAGTGGTCAGGGGATGCGGATTCCAAACGGCACAAGGAAGTATTGCCGTATAAAGGGGAGGAGTTATTTGGGGCTGGTCTATCGGACCTGGTGGCCACGGCAACGGCTGGGAAATCCACCTTTTTACCCCAGGTCACTTCACATCAGCAGAAAAAGACACCGTCTTTTCAAACTCAGTCCTTTCGTTCCCATAAGTACAAGCGAGCAAAAGGCCACTCCTTTCTGCCCCGGGGCAGAGGAAGAGGAAAAAGACTGCACCGTGCAGCCGCTTCCCAGGAGCAGAAGCCCTCCCCTGCTTCTGCCAAGTCGTCAGCATGACGCTGGGGCTTTACAAGCAGACTCAGATATGGTGGGGGCCCGTCTCAAGAATTTCAACGCGCAGTGGGCTCACTCGCAAGTGAATCCCTGGATTCTACAGGTAGTATCGCAGGGGTACAAACTGGAATTCGAGGCGTTTCCCCCTCGTCGGTTCCTGAAGTCTGCTTTACCAAAGTCTCCCTCCGACAGGGAGGCAGTTTTGGAAGCCATTCACAAGCTGTATTCCCAGCAGGTGATAATCAAGGTACCCGTCCTGCAACAGGGAAAGGGGTATTATTCCACGCTGTTTGTGGTACCGAAGCCGGACGGCTCGGTGAGACCAATTTTAAATCTGAAATCCTTGAACACTTACATAAAAAGGTTCAAATTCAAGATGGAGTCACTCAGAGCAGTGATAGCGAACCTGGAAGAAGGGGACTATATGGTGTCTCTGGACATCAAAGATGCTTATCTCCACGTCCCAATATACCCTTCTCACCAAGGGTACCTCAGGTTTGTAGTACAAAACTGTCATTATCAGTTTCAGACGCTGCCGTTTGGATTGTCCACGGCACCTCGGGTCTTTACCAAGGTAATGGCCGAAATGATGATTCTTCTACGAAGAAAAGGCATTTTAATTATCCCTTACTTGGACGATCTCCTGATAAGGGCAAGATCCAGGGAACAGTTAGAAGTCGGAGTAGCACTATCTCAGGTAGTGTTACGTCAGCACGGGTGGATTCTAAATATTCCAAAATCGCAGCTGATTCCAACGACACGTCTACTGTTCCTAGGAATGATTCTGGACACAGTCCAGAAGAAGGTGTTTCTCCCAGAGGAGAAGGCCAGGGAGTTATCCGAGCTAGTCAGGAACCTCCTAAAACCAGGCCAGGTCTCAGTGCATCAGTGCACGAGGGTCCTGGGAAAAATGGTGGCTTCCTACGAAGCGATTCCATTCGGAAGATTCCATGCAAGAACGTTTCAGTGGGATCTACTGGACAAATGGTCCGGATCGCATCTGCAGATGCATCAGCGGATAACCCTGTCGCCAAGGACAAGGGTGTCTCTCCTGTGGTGGCTGCAGAGTGCTCATCTACTAGAGGGCCGCAGATTTGGCATTCAGGATTGGATCCTGGTAACCACGGATGCCAGCCTGAGAGGCTGGGGAGCAGTCACACAGGGAAGGAATTTCCAGGGCTTGTGGTCAAGCATGGAAACATCTCTTCATATAAACATTCTGGAACTAAGGGCCATTTACAATGCCCTAAGTCAAGCAAAACCTCTGCTTCAGGGTCAGGCGGTGTTGATCCAATCGGACAACATCACGTCAGTCGCCCACGTAAACAGACAGGGCGGCACGAGAAGCAGGAGGGCAATGGCAGAAGCTGCAAGGATTCTTCGCTGGGCGGAAAATCATGTGATAGCACTGTCAGCAGTGTTCATTCCGGGAGTGGACAACTGGGAAGCAGACTTCCTCAGCAGACACGACCTTCCCCCGGGAGAGTGGGGACTTCACCCAGAAGTCTTCCACCTGATTGTAAACCGTTGGGAAAAACCAAAGGTGGACATGATGGCGTCACGTCTAAACAAAAAACTGGACAGATATTGCGCCAGGTCAAGGGACCCTCAGGCAATAGCAGTGGACGCTCTGGTAACGCCGTGGGTGTACCAGTCAGTGTATGTGTTCCCTCCTCTGCCTCTCATACCAAAAGTACTGAGAATCATAAGAAGGAGAGGAGTAAGAACTATACTCGTGGTTCCGGATTGGCCAAGAAGGACTTGGTACCCGGAACTTCAAGAGATGCTCACGGACGAACCGTGGCCTCTACCTCTAAGAAAGGACCTGCTACTGCAGGGGCCTTGTCTGTTCCAAGACTTACCGCGGCTGCGTTTGACGGCATGGCGGTTGAACGCCGGATCCTGAGGGAAAAAGGCATTCCAGAAGAAGTCATCCCTACTCTGGTCAAAGCCAGGAAGGACGTAACCGCAAAACATTATCACCGCATTTGGCGTAAATATGTTGCGTGGTGTGAGGCCAAGAAGGCCCCTACAGAGGAATTTCAACTGGGTCGTTTCCTTCATTTCCTGCAAACAGGACTGTCTATGGGCCTAAAATTAGGGTCCATTAAGGTTCAAATTTCGGCCCTGTCAATTTTCTTCCAGAAAGAACTGGCTTCAGTACCTGAAGTTCAGACATTTGTAAAAGGGGTGCTGCACATACAGCCTCCTTTTGTGCCTCCAGTGGCACCTTGGGATCTCAATGTTGTGTTGAGTTTTCTAAAGTCACATTGGTTTGAACCACTTTCCACTGTGGACTTAAAATATCTCACATGGAAGGTGTCGATGCTGTTAGCCTTGGCTTCAGCCAGGCGTGTGTCAGAATTGGCGGCTTTATCATATAAAAGCCCTTACTTAATTTTTCATTCTGACAGGGCGGAATTGAGGACTCGTCCTCAATTTCTACCTAAGGTGGTTTCTGCATTTCACATGAACCAACCTATTGTGGTACCTGCGGCTACCAGGGACTTAGAGGACTCTAAGTTGCTTGATGTTGTCAGGGCCTTGAAAATATATGTTTCCAGGACGGCTGGAGTCAGAAAATCTGACTCGCTGTTTATCCTGTATGCACCCAACAAGCTGGGTGCTCCTGCTTCAAAGCAGACGATTGCTCGTTGGATTTGTAGTACAATTCAGCTTGCACATTCTGTGGCAGGATTGCCACAGCCAAAATCCGTAAAAGCCCATTCCACAAGGAAAGTGGGCTCATCTTGGGCGGCTGCCCGAGGGGTCTCGGCTTTACAACTTTGCCGAGCTGCTACTTGGTCAGGGGCAAACACGTTTGCAAAATTCTACAAATTTGATACCCTGGCTGAGGAGGACCTGGAGTTCTCTCATTCGGTGCTGCAGAGTCATCCGCACTCTCCCGCCCGTTTGGGAGCTTTGGTATAATCCCCATGGTCCTTACGGAGTCCCAGCATCCACTAGGACGTCAGAGAAAATAAGATTTTACTTACCGATAAATCTATTTCTCGTAGTCCGTAGTGGATGCTGGGCGCCCATCCCTAGTGCGGATTGTCTGCAATACTTGTATATAGTTATTGTTACAAAAATTCGGGTTATTATTGTTGTGAGCCATCTTTTCAGAGGCTCCTTTGCGTTTATCATACTGTTAACTGGGTTCAGATCACGAGTTGTACGGTGTGATTGGTGTGGCTGGTATGAGTCTTACCCGGGATTCAATATCCTTCCTTATTATGTACGCTCGTCCGGGCACAGTATTCTAACTGAGGCTTGGAGGAGGGTCATAGGGGGAGGAGCCAGTGCACACCACCTGATCCTTAAGCTTTTATTTTGTGCCCTGTCTCCTGCGGAGCCGCTATTCCCCATGGTCCTTACGGAGTCCCAGCATCCACTACGGACTACGAGAAATAGATTTATCGGTAAGTAAAATCTTATTTTCTTATATATAGATCACTATACAGACCCTTCCCCTATATAACATCACATAGACAATGTGTGCGCTGGGGACTTATCCCTCATAACAGTATATGGTGTTAGCCCTTCACCAGCTTCATTGTCCTCACACACTACAGACTCACTTTGCACCAGAAACAGCAACCACCATGTTCCTTCCTGGCCGTGCAAGGCATGCCTGGAGTTGTAGTCTCCCCACAGCACTACCGTAACGACACAGTGACGCGCACCCTCCACAGTGTATCATGCCAGATACACATATGCCCCGCAGTGCCAGATACACATATGCCCCGCAGTGCCAGATATGCCCCACAGTGCCAGTTATACATATGCCCCACCTCCCTCCCGCTGCTGCAGTGTCAGGGTCGGGTAACGGAGAGGAGAGCAGAGCATGGGCCCATCCCTCACTGCTACTCAGTCAGACTCTGGTGGTCTCCGGCCGTGGCGGGTATCTTCTCAACCGAGCACCAGTTCGTTAGCCAATCAGAACTTGCGGACTAGCAACCGCGGCTTCTGATTAGCTGCTGGTCCGCGAGCTGTGATTGGCTAACGAACCAGTGCTCAGTTGAGAAGATGCACGTCGCGGCCGGAGACCAAAGTCTGACTGAGCTGCACTGAGGGACGGGACCGCGCGGCGCACACCTTTCCTACCCTGACACAGCAGCAGGCTGGGATGGGGAAGAGGAGCACATCGGCGGCTTTTACTGTAATATCCGCTAACGGCGGCTATGGTGTGTGTGAGTGGCGGGCCTTGGGTACGGCATACAGGCGGCTATATTCTTAACGGTACGCCGTACCCGAGCGTACCGCCACACTTGCAGGCCTGGTCTCTTCTTTCCATATCTGTGACTCTGACTCAGAGCTCCTAGCCACGCCCAGCGTTAGGAAATGAGTCATGGAGTCACATATCTGGACAAGTTTATTTGAGATGATACAGCAAAATGCAAGTATAATTACAAAAGACCATTATAAGAATAACTAGCAGTAATACAAAAAGGGTATCATCATGGGTGAAACTTTCAGAAGGAAATTTAAAATATCAAAGTAGCTGAACAAAGTGGGAAACTGGTCAAGATTGAAATCTGTGGTGGATGGAAGGTAATGAGGAAGTCTCTACTTGTGTTGGTTTCCATTCTAAAGGAATGGACACTTATAGTGGTCTCTTATCCTCCTGGGCACACTACATATAACAAGTACAGGTTGAGTATCCCTTATCCAAAATGCTTGGGACCAGAAGTATTTTGGATATCTGATTATTCCGTATTTTGGAAAAATTGCATACCATAATGAGATATCATGGCGATGGGACCCAAGTCTAAGCACAGAATGCATTTATGTTTCATATACACCTTATACACACAGCCTGAAGGTCATTTAATACAATATTTTTTATAACTTTGTGCATTAAACAAAGTGTGTGTACATTCACACAATTCATTTATGTTTCTTATACACCTTATACACACAGCCTGAAGGTCATTTAATATAATATTTTTTAATAACTTTGTGTATTAAACAAAGTTTGCGTACATTGAGCCATCAAAAAACAAAAGTTTCACTATCTCACTCTCACTCAAAAAAAGTCCGTATTTCGGAATATTCCGTATTTCGGATATTTGGATTTGGGATACTCAACCTGTAATGATAAATGCATTATATAAACGTGTCTTGCAGAATATACGCGGTGGTAAATAGACTTGTATAAAGAGGGCGGTTTTTATTTTTTTTGTTTTTAAAGATGGATGATTTGTATATTATTTGCTTATGTATTTTACATTTTTTTTCTCTATAGCCGGATAGCCCAGCCCTTAAAAAGTCTGTGTCTCTGCTTTCCTTGAATACTCCAAGTAGTAATCGGAAGAAACGTAGGTTGAAAGACACTCTTGCACAGCTTACCAGAGAAACTGACATTTCACCATTTCCACCTCGCAAACGTCCTTCAGCTGAACATTCCTTGTCTATGGGATCACTACTTGACATCTCAAACACGCCAGAGTCTGGAAAGTCGCTTTCAGGTACAAATCAATAATACTTGTGATTTGCATTTATGGACATACTAAATATTATGCACAGAACTAGATTCAGAGTGAAAACCTTATTCTAGATTAGTCAACTTCAAAAGTTTTCATCTGTAGTTTATATTTATTTTGTAAAATTTGTGAAGGAATCAGAATAGCAGGAGGAGACTGCGAGACAGGGCCAACAACAAGTAATATATGTAGTCCGTTAATGAAGAGTACACATAGAAGGCAAAGCAGATGTTCAAACAAAAGTAATAGTAACTGCACTCCAATACAGTGGGGCAGATGTATTTAGCCTGGAGAAGTGATAAAGCAGTGATAAGTGCAAGTTGCTAACTCACTAGCCAGTCAGATCCTAACTGTTAATTTACATATTGGAGCTGATTGTCTGGTGTGTTATCAACTTGAACTTATCACTGCTTTATCACTTCTCCAGGCTTAATACATCTGCCTCAGTGGTGTGTGAATATTACTTTCATTAGAATTTATGCGCTGCTTAAACAGTTTTCAGTGCAAATGAGCTGTGTAAAATACATATCTTTTCAAAAGTAGTCTTCCCTTTTTAAAAAAAATAAAAATAAATAAAATACTGCATAACTGCCCAAAGCTGAACTCTGAGCTATAATTGTAGGCCTACAATCGATGGGTGGCAGGAAGGTAGCTAGAAGGAATAGGAACTTTCCAGCACTTCTCATTTAAGCCAGGCAGTTCATATGTGTACATAGATTTACATCATGTGGTTGGCAATGAATACAGTACTTATACTTTTACTACTGTGTTTTTAGCTTGGGGAGTTCAGTTTTTGGGAAAAAAAAAGGATCTGTTTATTTGGATAAAAACTATTCAAGTTTTGCACCCCAAGAAGTATTTCTGCTCTAGTGCTGATTTCTACATTAGAATTTGCTGACAGACTATCCAAACTATGGATGTAAAAAATATCTTCCATTTAAATAAAAAGCCTGAAAAGTAAAAGTTGTACATAACATAAAAATATAATCTGTATTCATTAAATGGTTTTTATCTGTCTTGTTGATTTGTTGATTTCAGGAAACTATTACCTTTTTATATTACGTAGGACAGAATAGTTTACAGATTGAAGCTGTTCTCTCCAGAATTTGTTCTGCATTATAGAAAAATCGATTAATACTGTAGCAATTCAAACTGAATGTCTCATCATTTGAGCAACACTGGGCTATAGTATATTGTATATAGACTCCTTTAGGACTGGCACATTAAAATATTTAGTGTTTTCAATCTCCTCTGCCGCCTTCATCCCCATCCCGCATAAAACGAAGCATTATTCCTTTTTTATATTTCGCTCACAAGGTAGTTTTTAATATGCTAAGTCTGTCTTAAGTAGATTAGTCTCTTTTAAAATATTATTCATTCAGATTTTATTTGTACAAGAGTCATCTGGAGAGCGAGCATCTGACACCTCCCAGACTGACTGAAATTGGAGCAGGTCTGAGACCTAGGAGATGCCCCAAACAATTTTGGGTCTGGGTACACAGTAGGACTAGATTCTTGGGATATTTCAGGAGGTGGGTTAGGTTGAAACAGACTTGTCTGGGCAGACTAAGAGAATTATCCTTCAGGATGGAGGCAGTCATTTTAGTTTGGCCTATTGCATCCATGGGGCATGCTTCCGATAGTGTATAATCTATTTTGAAAAATATTTTTGGGAAAAGTGAAAGCTATTAATGTTGGGTGCACTCAGATCTTGTAAACTACTAAATAAAATAACAAATGTTATTACGTATGCATTAAAAGGAGAACAAATGAGTCCCTTACCCTACCATTTCTTAAAACTCTTAAATATGTAATAAATAAAGAAAGATAACAAATTAGTATGTAAGAATTTTTAGAGGTAGATATTGGATGGATAATTTTGAAGTATGTCAAAAAGTCACTATTATAAATTTTTACTAATAAATCAGAAGCTAAATATAAGGTTTAAAACAAAAAAAGATAGGACCGGTAGTGTTAGTGTTCGGCCTTTTTCTGGGGAAGATTGGAGTCGGATAGATTAACTTCTAAAAATAGGCAGCACTTGTTGAGCAGTATGGCACTTCACAATTTGCTGTTTTAAAAGAAAGAGTAGCTGATATCCGTCTTGGCAAATGGAATGCTTGCTCTGTGAAGCTAGTAACAACTTTTACCAGAGGTTTTAAGTTAGATGTATGTTACAGATCATGTGTGCTATACTTCTAGAGATATGGAGAGGTGGAAAACCCCAGAATTTTTATATATATGTGTGTTATACTTATTTTTCTGGTTCCATTAACAGACAGTGAGCTTCCACAGTTCCATTCTACCTTTATGTTATATATAAACACTTGTGTATCTATGTGATTAAGTCTCTGAATCTGTATACAAAGTGCTATGATGCAATGGCTTTTTCCCATGCAAAGTTCTGTTACGCTTCGTATACTGACTGTCATGCACAGATATACCAGTGTCTCAGATCAAATGAATTTGCAGTCTACCGATGCATCCTAGTTGCATCCATTGCGATTTAGATGCATTACTTGCAAAAAAAAAAAGTTGTTGGCGCTACAGTGTTACATGGGACCTATCGGCTCACTCACTGCCTGGCATATCCCGCTTAATTGTGCTTTCAGGCTAGATGTATGAGGACACTTCTGTATCTTTTAATTTCTATTTGGTTCTGTCATGTGTGTCTTGTTTAGAAACCTAATCAGCTCTCTTGGATGATTGGGGACATAGAAGAGGTATGAACAAAGTGCTATTTCTGCAGCGGGGTGCACTGGTATTCCACAGGGAATAACATTGGGTTGTAGAGTTGGATCTTGATCCGAGGCACCAACAGGCTAAAGCTTTGACTGTTCCCAGGATGCACTGCACCGCCTCCTCTATAACCCCGCCTCCAGACACTGAAGCTCAGTTTGTAAGTTGGTGCCTGCAGTGCAGGCAGCTAGCAGGTGGGGCTGTGCTAGGCAGCCCTAATAAGAGCTTTTTAAGAAGAAAGAAGACTTCAAGGGCTGCAGCACAGGCACTAGATGCTGTGTATGTCATGCTGACATTCAGTGCTGTGGCTCCATCACCTCCCCCAGCGGCACTGCATACTCCAGCGCCCTGGTTGCCGGGTACTTGTAGCAGAGGTGCTTTGGTCATCAGGCACACATCACCGCTGCTGCTCTCCTGGATGCTGGTGTGGACACTGGCCGTGCAGGTACCCCACTATATCCACCAGGGCAGGGCGCACAGATTGGATTTACTAAAATCCGTTTATTATAGGCTCCATAGTACCCTGTGGTGAAGTCCAGCAGAGGGGATAAGGAGCTGACCTGTAGCCCCTCTCCCAGCTCCAGGCGCCTTCTACAGCAGGTGTTGCTGCCCTGGAACTGCATCTCTCTCTCCCTCACTCCTTGTCGGCGATTGGGTGCCATTTCACAGAGCTGCGCTGATCCTGGGAGACTGCTGTGCACTGTCTCCTCTGTAAAGCCACCTGTCTCATCAGCGCTGTGCATTTACAGGACACTTAAGTATTCTACATGTCGTTTAGACAGTGTAAGTTAAGAACAAGTGTACTGCTATATGAATATTTAGTACAAGTATTCTGTGATATACATCCAGTGTTTAGTGTACATTGTTATATCTGTATACATACATTTCTATATGTAGTATAGCCCATTGCAGTTTTATTTTTTATATGTAATAATTTCTGCATAGTACCTTGTACTGTGTGTGCCTATAGCTGCTGTGTGGATTCTATTCTGTGTATCACACATATTGCTATCACTATATTCTGTGCCCTGGGGGTCTAAGGGCGTCAGGGTCTCATATACCATATAGTGTTCCACAG
The DNA here is from genome assembly GCF_028390025.1 of Pseudophryne corroboree. Taxonomy (NCBI): domain Eukaryota; kingdom Metazoa; phylum Chordata; class Amphibia; order Anura; family Myobatrachidae; genus Pseudophryne; species Pseudophryne corroboree. The sequence goes on from NC_086447.1 coordinate 301,606,042, forward strand.
GATATACAGTTTTGTATTTTTCACTCTGTGTTCTAGTCACCTCATACCATTTAAATCCTCTGTTCTCTGTAATTGCAGTCTCATATCTTAGGGGATTGCAGTCAGGTATTGTTTGTCTGGCTTTATTGTACTGGTACGCCCCAAGGCTACATTCCCTGTAATGTGTGCTACACAGGGCGGGAAATCTGCAGACACTCCTGCATCATGCAGTGCTGGCGCCACAGATTTACCTGAGGAAATGATTTCTGCTGAGGGTTCAAGTGCTGGGTGTTCTGCACCCCCTAGTCATCCTGCAGTACCTGTGGCAGATCCACCTTGGGCTGCATTTTCAAATATGCTGGCTACGCTTGTAACAAGACTTATGCCCGTTGTGGGACCTCCTGTGCCATTACAGACACTTATTGTCCCTGTAGTTAATCCACCATGGGCATATACTCTGCCAACCCAGTTACAGCAATTAAATCAGTCCTTGGTTAAACAAAAACCAAACCCTTGCCCTGCTGGGACCAAAGGGTTGTCTAAGTGGGCCATTTCTTTGTCACAATCCACTAATATTTCGGATGATTCTTCCGATTCGGATGGGGAATACACTGATCCATCAGATTCTGATACCGCTGCTTTTGAAGAAGATTCTACATCACAGGTTGATGTTCCTGACCTAGTGGAGGCTATCAAGCTGATTCTTCAGATTGATGATGAGATTGACCCTCCTGATACGTCTGAGAAAACCTGATAAGTACAAACGTCAGAAGGTTATTTAAATTAGTCTTGCCACATTCTGACCATTTAATTGACATAAGTTTGGAATCCTGGTCTTTTCCAGGAAAGAAATTTTCCCCGTCTAAAAAGATGCAAGCTCGTTATCCTATCTCTGCGGAGTTGAGTAACAAGTGGGAAACCCCGCCACCAGTGGACTCACATGTAGCCCGTCTTGTGGTGTCATATATTCTTCCTGTCACCACCGTCACCTCTTTGAAGGAACCGACGGATAAGCATGTGGAGGGTTGCTTGAAATCTATTTAAGCTCTTACAGGTGCTGTACATAGACCCACTATGGCAGCCTCTTGGGCTGCAAAAATCATTGAAGCATGGGTTCAAGCAATTGAGGAAGAGCTACCTCTGTATTTTTCTGACACTGTCAGACAATATCTGTCCTATATTACCACAGCCTCCCACTATATTCAGGAGACGGCCATTGATGCATATGTTATGGCTGCCAAGGCATCTACTACGTCTACCCTGGCTCGCCGGATTCTGGTTACGGTCCTGGTCGGTGGACCTGGACTCTAAGAAGACCTTGGAGGTACTCCCTTTTAAGGGAGAGATACTATTTGGAGATGATCTGAACAAGATTGTGACCTACTTGGCGTCGGCCAAGACTGTGTTTCTCCCAAGTACTAATCCTTCGGTTCCGAAGGCTAAGAGTACTACTTTTCGTTCCTTTTGACCTCCAGGTAAAGCAAAAAGGGTCAGGTATACCCGAGATAGGCTTGTACTTCCAAGTCCTCTAAACCCAAACCTAAACGTTTTTGGGCCGCCTGTCAGCCAGCTTCCAAACTGGACAAGCCTGCTGCATGATGGGGCGGGCCTCCCCCTGGGGGACCCCAGGGTGGTAGGCCGACTTCTGCAGTTCGCCCAGGTATAGTTAAAGACCACTTCGGATGCCTGGGTGAGAAAGTTTTCTCTTACAGGTACGCAATCTCTTTGAAGAGACGTCCGCCAGTTTTGCTCAATGGTTATCCCTTCGGATCCGTTAAAAGCACAAACTCTACATTTTGTTGTCTGATCCCACCTGGATACAGGAGTGATAGTGCCGGTGCCTCTGTTTGACGCTGTTTCTAGATCCGAAGCAGAATGGATCCTCCCAGCCTATACTCAAACTCATATCTTTGAACAAATTTATGAGGGTGTCCAGATTCTGTATGGACACTCTGCGCTCTATTGTACTGGCTTCGGAACCCAAGGACTGTATGGTATCCCTGGATATACAGGATGCTTGCCTACACATACCTATTGCCATGTCGTATCCGCAATATCTACGGTTTGCTATTGGCAACTTTCATTATCCATTCCAAGCCTTGCCTTTCGGACTGACCATGGCTCCTCGAATCTTCACCAAAGTCATGGCGGTCCTGACTGCCCTTCTCCGCCGTCACGGTATCAGGATCCTGCCGTATCTGGATGTCTTGTTGATCCTGGCGAACTCCCCAGAGGTTCTCCTCCGTCATCTGGAACGGACGGTCCAATTCCTACAAGCCCATGGGTGGCTAATCAACTGGAAGAAATCCTCACTGCTCCCTCCTCAGAGCATGGTGCACCTGGGGGCATTACTGGGCACACACAACCAACGTTTGCTGTTGTCTCCAGAGAAGGTCCTGAAACTTCAGGACAGAATCGGATGCTTCCTTTCTCGCCAAAGAGTGTCTGTACGCTCGGCGATGCAAGTACTAGGCCGCATGGTGTCGACTTTCGACATGGTAGTGTACGCTCAATTTCATTCCCGCCCTCTGCAAAGGTTAATCCTTTCTAAGTGGGACGGCCTGCCTCATCGGTTCAGGTCTCAAATGATTTCCTTGACTCCAGAGGTTCGTCTGTCACTGAGTTTGTGGCTACAGGACCAACAATTGAGCAGGGGTCATCCCTTCTGGATCTCCAACTGGGTCCTCCTAACGATGGATGCCAGTCTGCGGGGTTGGGGTGCGGTGTTAGAGCAACTCCTCTCTCGCTCTCTTGTCGGTGGACCAGGGAGCAATCTCTCCTCCCAATAAATATTCTGGAATTGCGGCCAGTGTTTAATGCATTGACACTGGCCCTGCCTTTCGTACAGAACAGGCCTGTTCAAGTACAATCGGACAACGCCACCACGGTGGCGTACATAAATAATCAAGGCAGCACTCAAAGCCACATTACAATGATGGAAGTGTCAAAAATCCTTCGATGGGCGAAATGCCATCTGCCAGCAATATCGGCAGTATTCATTCCGAGGGTCTTCAACTGGGAAATTGACTTCCTCAGTCGTTGGGACGTACACGCCGGGGAGTGGAGTCTTCATCCGGAGGTCTTCCAACTCCTTGTGGACAAGTGGTGTCGACCAGATGTAGACCTGATGGCGTCTTGACACAATCACAAGGTTCTGATCTTCGGAGCAAGGACAAAGGGATCCTCAAGCAGCGTTCGTGGACGCACTGGCAATTTCATGGAACTTTCGGCTGCCCTACGTGTTCCCTCCAGTGTCACTTCTGCCCAAGGTACTACGGAAGTTCAAGCAAGATGGAGGAATACTGCTTCTAGTCGCTCCAGCGTGGCCCAGATGACATTTGTTCTCAGACTTGCAGGGTCTCTCAATAGAGCGTCCCCTTCTACTACCTCAATGCCCAGACCACCTCGTTTAGGGCCCTTGTGTTACCAGGACCTGACAAGACTGGCTTTGACGGCATGGCTCTTGAAGCTTCACTCCTGAGGGCCAAAGGATTTTCTGAGGCGGTTATTCAAACTATGTTGAAGGCCTGCAATCCGGCTTCTGCACGGATATATTATAGGGTCTGGAATTCTTACTTCACCTGGTGTGTTGCTAGGAATTATGATGCATACAAGTTTAGTACTTCTAGCTTTTTTGCAACAAGGCCTGGATTTAGGAGTTCACTTGGCCTCCCTCAAGGTTCACATTTCTGCCTTGTCAGTGTGGTTTCAGCGAAAAATTGTATCAAATTGTATGGGCGTGCCATGGATTCAGCCTCCCTATGTCCCTCCTGTAGCTCTATGGGACCTGTCTGTTGTACTTAATGCCCTTCAAGAGTCTCCGTTTGAACCTCTTGAGTCTGTGGACCTTAAATGCCTTACGCTTAAGGTCATTTTTCTGTTGACTATTGCCTCTGCTAGGAGGGTGTCTGACTTAGGCGCTTTGTCCTGTCGTCCACCCTTTCTGATTTTTCACTGTGACTGGGCAGTTCATAAAACTCGCCCTGGTCATCTTTCCATCTTTCCAACTTAACCAAGAGATTGTGGTTCTGGCCTTTATCTCTCCTGCTTTGTCCTCCAAAGAGCGGTCTTTGGATGTGGTACGGGCTCTCTGTATATATGTAGAAAGGACTGCCTCTATCAGGAGGTCAGATACCCTTTTTGTACTTTTTGGTTTTCACAAACGTGGCTTGCCTGCGAATAAGCGAACCTTGGCCAGATGGATTAGAATGGTGATTGCACAAGCCTATGCATAGGCTGGGCTCCCAGCTCCTGCTGCTATCAAAGCCCATTCTACTGTTTGTTGGACCTTCATGTGCAAGACGGCTATGTGGTCCTCAGTGAACACGTTTATTAGGTTATATGCCTTTGATACTGCCGCCTCCCAGGATGCTTCCTTTGGACGCCGGTTCTTCTGCCCGCTACAGTGCCTCCCCTCCCATGAGGAACTGCTTTAGGACATCCCCGATGTTATTCCCTGCGGAATACCAGTGTACCCCGCTGCAGGAAAGGAGAGTTATGGTAAGATTTACCATTGGTAAATCTCTCTTCAAGGTACACTGGTTTCCACAGGGCGTCCGCCCTGATGCACTTAGCTTCTTTGGGTTTGTATGGCATTAGCCACTAGTCCCTTCTCCTGTCGTGAGAATGTGGGTCTATGTGACGAACATCTACTATCTCTTACCTGCTACTGCATTGTACTGGTTAACAAAACTGAGCTCCAGTGCCTGGAGGTGGGGCTATAGAGGAGGCGTAGCAGTGCATCCTGGGAATAGTCAAAGCTTTAGCCAGTTGGCGCCTTGGATCAAGATACAACTCTACACCCCAATGTTATTCCCTGTTGAAACCCGTGTACCTTGCAGAAAGATTTAACAATCGTAAGTCTTACCATAAATCTCCTTATTTCTAAAGGAGGCTCTGTGCCTCACGGTCCAGTATTACAGAGTAAATGATTTAATGGAATTATTAATCACATATTTCCAAGCACAGAAATAAACAAATATTTTCTACTTCCTCCTATTTTGCCTGAATGTAAAGGAGCTGTTAATGGGGGCTGAACTTCAGAATCAAACCCTAAACTGTGTTGCAGACTGGTAGTTTATATAATTTAGTGGTTACAGTTTGTCACAAAAATCTCAAGAGCACATTAACTATGACCCTACCACGGTAGTATGTTCCATTATAATTATACAGCAATGTAAACTTTGTAAAAAAAATTTAGGAGATTCCTGGAGGTGTAAGTATAAATAACACTAATATATATTTACCAGATATACCAAGAAATTCTGCAAAACCTTCTAAAATCTCCACCCCTGTACCTCAGAAACAGTCTGCAAGATGGCAGGTTGCAATGGAGCTGTATCAGACTGAGAGCAATTATGTTGACATTCTAACTACAATTGTACAGGTAACTCCAACACCATCATGTATAAAGTGAATATTTTATATTTTAATATATTTGAAGCAAAATGTGTTTGCGTAACCTACAATATTTCATTTTATGTAATCAGTTGGTTAACACAAAGGTACCTTTTGCAGCTTTTTCAACTTCCATTAGAAAGAGAGGGACAAGTAGGAGGGCCAATCCTGGCTCCAGAAGAGATCAAGACTATTTTTGGCAGCATACCAGATATTCTGGATGTACATACAAAAATCAAGGTATTAATATGTACATGTCTTTATAGGTCTATTTAATATGAAACCTGTACAAAATTCTAAGGGCCGGATTCAAATGTTAACGCGCCCCCTATCTCAAGTGACGGTAGATGGGGGACATTTGAATATCGCCCATCTGTTTTTGCCCCTTTTCCGCCAAGCACAGTCTGGTTTAGGCGCGCAAAGCCCCTAAACCCGACTAAACTAATGGGCGCGATTGTAAAAAGACCTATGTGGGCGCCCAAACGAGTCTCTTTACATGCATTTCAGCTCGCTAGCTCCGGGGGTAGCGTGCTGAAATGATCTTGAGGCGCCCGTCTGCAGTAACATTAGAATACCGCCTGGATGGGGGAGAGCACATTTGAATCCAGCCCTAAGTGTTATTTTATATAAACAGTTCAGTAGATTTGATATAACATTTACATTTGTTTGGTGCATCTGTACTTTAGCTAGAACATTCACCTGTCTCCTTTGCTTTGTAATATTTCTGATGGCATTGGATTTGATTAGAGTAGTAGAGTAATCTACTTGTTGCACTGTCTGGAGTGTGAGACATGATGGAGGTAAAGTGACTGTACAAATAATCACTTTGGTAATCTCTGAATACAAGTGGTATAAATACTTGTAAACACAACTGAGGTTTTTTTTCCCTCTCTATCATCCACTAGGGGATACTGGAGATCTAGACAGCTGGGGTGTGAAGATTGTAGACCGGAGGTGGCACAATGTATTAATAAAAAAATTATTCACAGCTGGCTCCTCCCCCTTCACGCCCCCTTATCCCTCCAGTTTGAAAAATTGTGCTAGGAAGTTGGAAGCACAGAAAGGAGCTCTTGCTCCACAAAAGGTTTTCTATTTAAAATCCGTGAGCAGATTCCCCCCCCCCCCCGGCTGTAAGGAGGGTGCAGGCTGGCATTAAGAGTACTGTAACAGTACATTAGAGACTAAGATCCCTGTGGAAGGGATCAGCCTCTCATTCAGGAGTTCTACTAACAGTGAGTAGTTTTAAGCAGCGGGCGCAGCTCTTAGATCCCCCTGATATATGTATCTATTAGTTTCCCTGCCGGACACACGCAGCCGATAGACACTAGCAGGCGGCAGGATGAATGCAGCTCCGGAGCGGCGTGGCTCATGAGGTGTCTCAGGATTAGTCTGGCAGGCACACACAGCGGAGGCGGGGGGAGCATCGCGTGAAGCAGCCAGGACGTGGCTGATGGAAGCTAATAACTATAGGTACGGGCGCACAGAGCTGCGGCTCCGGTCAGCTTGGGAGCGCAGGGACTCTGCTGCACAGGCACAAGGAGCTGCGTTCTCCTCGCTGCAGGGGAACAAAGCAGCGAGGTGAAGAAAATACTTAACTTGCGGCCATTTTGTGTTTCCAGTTAGGAGCGCTTTTGGAGCCGGTATGGTACAAGGAGGAGAGAGGTGAGGGAGGCGGAGTTGTAGGAAACGCCTTCCCTTGTTTGTGTACTTTTCGTATCAGCAGCCATGTATGTTTTATGTCTGCTACTACAGGTTCAGATAGTAAGGCTTCTGTTTTGCGCTGGCTCTAAGATGTAGGAGCACTGCTGTTAGAAGAGCTCTCTGAAATATACGTTATGATAATACTCCCATATGGTCTTCCAAGGGACATGGTTGACAGGTCCTGTGGAGGAGGGAGCATCGGAATTATCAGCCCTGTCACAACCCAAGCTGTCTCAACGGTTTGTGGTGTGGGGTTTGTAAACGTCTGGCTGGTTAAAAATTTTTTTTTTACAAACCTTTTTTTTTTTTTTATACTATTCCAGCTGTGTCTGTAGACCTATTTCTCTAGCATCCATAAGGAATACTGGGATCTTAGCATGATGGGTATAGACGGGGTCCAAAGGAGCCGGTGCACTTTAAATTTCTCCAACTGAGTGTGCTGGCTCCTCCCATCTATGCCCCCTCCCACAGGCAGTTTAGAAAAAAGTACCCTCAGGAGAGGTTGCTCACTCTGGAGCTCCAGAGTTTTTTTCGGTTTATTTGAAATCTTTATTATGGGTGTGTTTGGGCAACAGCATTCCTGCCCCAGACCTGTAAGCGCTTTTATACCGAGTAATCAACACGAAAATTTGGTGTTGATTACTTGGTGTAAAAGCGCTTACAGGTCTGGGGCATTATTTAATTCCTTCAGACCGGTGAGGTGCTGGGTGTGGGCTGGCAAACTCCATTTTTGTCTCTCTGAAGGACCTTACTGTGGGTCTGTCCCCTATAGCCCAGTGTGTTTGGGGGTGTTGGTACGCGTGTGTCGACATGTCTGAGGTTGGAGGCTCTTCCCAGGAGGAGGCTGGTGTGGGAGCTGAACAGAATGTGGGAGTGACTCCGTCGGCACCGCCAACTGCTGATTGGGTAGATATGTGGAGTGTTTTAAATGCAAGTGTGGCTTTATTGCATAAGAGGTTAGACAAAACTGAATCTCAGAACCAAGCATGGAGACAATCCATGGGAGATGTTTTGTCACAATCTCAGGCCCCCTCAGGGTCACAAACGTTCATTTACCCAGATAGCAGACAGATACCGACACGGATTTCGACTCCAGTGTCGTCTATAATCATGCTCAATTACATCCTAAGGTGGGCATAAGTATTCAGTACATGATTGTGGCAATTAAAGATGTGTCGCATATCACAGAAGACCCCACTGTCCCTGACACAAGGGTCTGTATGTTTAAGGGAAAGAAACCTGAGGTAATGTTTCCTCCCTCTCATGAACTGAACGCTTTTTTTGAAAAAGCTTGGGAGTCTCCTGACAAGAGACTGCAGATTCCCAAGAGAATTGCTATGGCGTATCCTTTTCCCTCGCAGGATAGGTTACGGTGGGAATCCTCACCCACGGTGGACAAAGCTCTGGCACGTTTGTCCAAGAAGGTGGCGCTACCGTCCCCTGACACGGCGGCCCTAAAGGATCCTGCGGATCGTAAGCAGGAAACAACCTTAAAATCTGTTACTACGGGTACACTGCTCAGGCCGGCCGTGGCATCGGCATGGGTGAGTAGCGCTATTGAAAGGTGGGCAGATAACTTGTCATCTGACATAGACACCCTGGATAGGGATCGCGTGCTTTTGACGCTGGGTCACATCAGGGACGCAGCTATATATCTAAGGGAGGCGGCGAGAGATATTGGCCTCTTGGGATCAAGGGCCAATGCCATGGCAATCTCGGCTAGGAGGGCGTTGTGGACTTATCAATGGAATGGTGATGCTGACTCTAAACAGGCTATGGAGGCTCTGCCCTTCAAAGGTGAAGTTTTGTTTGGTGAGGGCCTCGCGGACCTGGTTTCTACAGCTACCGCTGGTAAGTCGTCTTCTTTTTTTCCTTTTGTCTCTCCACAGCAAAAGAAAACTCCTCAATACCAGATGCAGTCCATTCGGTCTCATACATTCAGGAAAGGACGTGGATCTTCCTTCCTCGCGGCCAGGGGTAAGGGAAGAGGAAAAATATCGCCGGCTGTGGCAAACTCCCAGGAGCAGAAGTACTCCCTGGCTTCTGCCAAATCCACCGCATGAGGCTGGGGCTCCTCTGCTGGAGTACGCACCGGTGGGGGCACGTCTTCAGCTCTTCGGTCAAGTCTCGGTTCGCTCGGGCCTGGATCCTTGGGTGCTGGAAATTGTGACCCAAGGATACAAACTGGAGTTCCAAGACGTGCCTCCACTCCGATTTTTCAAATCTGCCTTACCAGTTTCTCACCCAGGGAGAGAAGTAGTGTGTGCTGCAATACAAAAGCTGTCAACAGCAAGTCATTGTCACGGTTCCCCCGTTACAACAGGGGAAAGGGTTTTATTCAACCCTGTTCGTGGTCCCGAAGCCGGATGGCTCGGTCAGACCGATTCTGAACTTAAAATCCCTCAACCTGTATTTAAAAAGATTCAAATTCAAGATGGAATCTCTCCGAGCTGTGATCTCCAGTCTGCAGGGGAGGGGGGGGGGGGGTTGTTTATGTTGTCAGTCGACATAAAGGATGCTTACCTACATGTCCCCATATATCCTCATCAGGTGTTCCTGAGGTTCGCTGTTCAGGATTGTCACTACCAATTTCAGACGTTGCCGTTTGGTCTTTCCACGGCCCTGAGGATTTTCACCAAAGTAATGGCGGAAATGATGGTGTTCCTGCGCAAGCAAGGGGTCACAATTATCCCATACTTGGACGATCTCCTGATAAAGGCGAGATTAAGGGAGCAGTTACTAAAAAGCGTTGCGCTCTCCCTGTAGGTGCTGCAACAACATGGCTGGCTCCTAAATTTACCAAAGTTGCAGTTGATTCCGACAAACTATGCTGTCGTTTTTGGACATGATTCTGGACACGGAACGGTAGAGGATCTTTCTCCCGTTGGGAAACGCTCAGGAACTCCAGAACATGGTCAAGGAACTTCTGAAACCGCCAAGAGTGTCGATTCATCACTGCACTCGAGTGCTGGGGAAAATGGTGGCAGCCTACGAGGCCATTCCGTTTGGCAGATTCCATGCAAGAACTTTTCAGTGGGACCTGCTGGACAAGTGGTCCGGGTCCCATCAGCACATGCACCGGAAGATAAGCCAGTCCCCCAGGGCCAGGGTTTCTCTCCTGTGGTGGCTCCAAAGTTCTCACCTTCTAGAGGGTCGCAGGTTCGGGATCCAGGATTGGGTTCTGGTGACCACGGACGCGAGTCTCAGAGGTTGGGGAGCGGTCACACAGGGACAAAATTTCCAGGGAAAATGGTCAAACCAGGAAGCTTGTCTGCATATAAACGTGCTGGAGTGAAGGACCATCTACAACGGCCTTCGGCAAGCGGAACATCTACTTCGCGACCTGCCCGTCCTGATTCAGTCAGACAACATTACAGCCGTGGCGCACGTAAACCGCCAGGGTGGAACAAAGAGCAGAGCGGCGATGGCGGAGGCCACCAAGATTCTTTGCTGGGCGGATAAACATGGAAATGCTCTGTCAGCGGTCTTCATTCCAGGAGTGGACAACTGGGAAGCAGACTTCCTCAGCAGACACGATCTCCATCCAGGAGAGTGGGGACTTCATCAAGAGGTCTTTGCAGAAGTGACAAGTCGTTGGGGACTTCCTCAAATAGACATGATGGTGTCTTGCCTCAACAAGAAGCTTCAGACATATTGTTCCAGGTCGAGGGACCCTCAAGCAATAGCAGTGGACGCACTGGTGACACCGTGGGTGTTTCAGTCGGTCTATGTGTTCCCTCCACTTCCACTCATCCCAAAGGTGATATGGATCATAAGAAGAACAAGGGTTCAGACGATACTCGTTGTTCCAGATTGGCCACGGAGGGCCTGGTATCCGGATCTTCAGGAATTACTCATAGGAGATCGACTTGGTCGGGTTCAAACACTATTGCAAAATTCTACAAGTTTGATACCCTGGCTGATGAGGACCTCATGTTTGCTCAATCGGTGCTGCAGAGTCACCTGCACTCTTCCGCCCGGTCTGGAGTTTTGGTATAAACCACATGGTCCTTTCGGAGTCCCTAGCATCCTCTAGGACAGGGATGGGGAACCTTCGGCCCTCCAGCTGTTGTTGAACTACACATACCAACATGCCTTGCTACAGTTTTGCTATTTGGCCATGTGAAAACTGTTGCAGGGCATGCTGGGATGTGTAGTTCAACAACAGCTGGAGGGCCGAAGGTTCCCCATCCCTGCTCTAGGACGAAGGAGAAAATAGGATTTTAATACCTACCGGTAAATCCTTTTCTCTTAGTCCGTAGAGGATGCTGGGCGGCCGTCCCAGTGCGGACCCTATCTGCAGTAATTGTAAATAGTTATTGCTTATGTTACACAAAGGTTGTGTTTTGGTAAAGGTCAGCCTGTTGCTGATCTCTTTGGTTCACGCTGTTAACTGGTTTCAGTTAAATGCCATGTTGTACAGTGTGTTGTGGTGTGAGCTGGTATGTATCTCACCCGTAGTTTAACAAAATCCTTTACCTCGAAATGTCCGTCTCCTCTGGGCACAGTTTCTATAACTGAGGTCTAGAGGAGGGGCATAGAGGGAGGAGCCAGTTCACACCCATTTAAAGTCTTAAAATGCCCATGTCTCCTGCGGAGCCCGTCTATACCCCATGGTCCTTTTGGAGTCCCCAGCATCCTCTACGGACTAAGAGAAAAGGATTTACCGGTAAGTATTAAAATCCTAATTTTTGTCTGCGTATATGTGTTGTCTAATGTAAACATGGTTAAACACCAATTATGCAGTGTCACACCGGATTCTCTCCCCGTACATATGGTTCCATATCATGTGAACAATGCAGCCAGTCCTCACAACTGAGATGGGGAAGGGGGGGGCTTCTTTCCTTCCATGATGTCGGATATGTCATCTCGGCTCACTGCTAATACTCAAAAGACTCAACAACTGCAGCAGGCTGTTGCAGACCTGGCTGCAAGGGCAGATGTTCAACAGACCCCCTCCCCCTCCTCTCTAGATCAGGGCCACTAAAGCGTGGGTTACCTGCTTTACTCAGAATCTGATGAGGAGATGCAGGAGGAGGGGGAGTAATTGGATTCTGCCACTGGGGATTACCCACCTGCACAGGTTGAGCCCCTCATTCATGCTATACATGACTTGTTAAAACTCCCTCTAGAGGACGCAGTAGCACAGCAATCGTTTTTCTTAACACAGAACAAACTGTCACTTTCTCTGATTCTGCAGAACTGGATGACCTGTTTAAGTTAGCCTGGAAAAATCCAGATAAGAAATACCAAGTGACAAAATGATTTTTGCACACTTTCCCATTTGCTCCTGAAGGCAGGAAAATCTGTGAAGAACCCCCGCCCGTAGACGCATCAGTCTCTCGCCTATCTAAAAAGGCGGTACTACCAGTTCCGGGCTCCTTTACTATAAAAGACACTGGGGATAGTAAAATAGAGACTACACTGAAGTATATTTACACAGCGGCTGGTATATCTGAAAGACCGGTCATAGCGGGTTGCTGGATGACTCATGCCATTCATATGTGGGCTACTCAAATTCAAGAGGGCCTCTCTGGGGATATGTCCCTCGTCATTACGGTGACTCTCCTAAAACACATTCAAGACACTGCACACACGTCCTGTGTGACTCTCTCAAGGAGATAGGCAATATTAATGCTAGTACCACTGCTATGGCAGTCTGTGCGCAGAGCTTTGTGGTTCCGTCAGTGGATAGCGGATGCAGAGTCCAAGTGCAGTGTAGAGTCTTCCTTTTTCAGGGGATTGGCTCTTTGGGGTTGAATTGGATACGTGGATTTCTAAAGTTACTGCAGGGAAATCCATGTTTCTTCCCTCTGGGGCCCCACCGGCTATACGTTCCTACCCGGGGCCGTCTGCCCAGTTCTTTCGGTATTAACAGATTTAGATCTAGTGCCAGAGGTGCCTCTAATGCGGCTAGAGGCACCGGAGGTAAGACACGAAAACCAGCAACCGCAGGTTCTCAGGATCAGAACACCAGTTCAGCTTCCACTAAGACAGGCATTCCCAACCGCGGTCCTCAAGGCACACCAACAGTGCAGGTTTTAGTGATATCCAGGCTGCAGCACAGATGGTTATATCACAATAACTGAGCTACTAATTACGTCACCTGTGCTGAAGCCTGGATATCACTAAAACCTGCACTGTTGGTGTGCCTTGAGGACCACGTTGGGAATGCCTACACTAAAGCCTCAGCATGATGGTGTCCACCCAACCCGAGGGGATCTCGAGTTGGGAGCTCGTCTGGGTCACTTCAGCCGCATCTTGGAAAGCTCCTGTCAAGATACCTGGGTAAAAAACCTAATTTCTCATGGCTACAAGCTGGAGTTCGACAGCGATCCTCCCCAATGATTTTTAAAATCGTGCTTACCAGCTTTGGAGGATACATTGGTTACGCAGCAACAGCCTATCCTAAAGTTGTAATGAAATAGGAGGGTATTGGTGACGTATTCAAGAATGCGCAAACCAGGCAGCCTATAGGTTAAGGTTTTCAAGTTCAAGATGGAATCCTTGAACAGTGATTGCGGGCCTGGAGGAACGCGAGTTCCTGGTCTCTCTGGATATAAAGGATGCTTAGCTCCATATTCCCATTTGGCCACCTCACCAGGCTTACCTGCAGTTTGCCCTGCTGAACGATCACTACCAGTTCCAGGCCCTACCCTTAGGCCTATCCACAGCCTCGAGGGTATTCACCTAGGTGATGGCGGAGATGATGTTCCAACTCCGTGTCTAGGGGGTCAATATTATCCCTTATCTGGACAATCTCTTGATAAAGGCAAGATACAGGGAGTTTTTATTGCTCCATATAGCCCGCACTATCAAACTTCTGTCACACCATGGGTGAATCCTCGTTTTCCAGAAGTCCCACTTGGAGTCAACCCAGTTGCTCCTGTTCCTGGGAATGTGGCTGGATACTGTGGCCCAGAATCTGTTCCTCCCAGAGGACAAAGCAAAAACACTTCAGTAGATGGTATGACTAGTCCTACGGCCTACTCTGTTATCCATTCATCTTTGCATAAAGTTGTTGGGAAAGATGGTAGCCTCCGGTGAAGCCATTCAATACGGAAGGTTCCATGCCAGGACTTTTCAATTGGATCTCCTGAGCAAGTGGTCCGGATCATATCTTCAGATGCACCGGATAATTCGGCTGTCACCTCAGGCCAGGATCTCCCTCCTGTGGTGGCTACAGCCTTCCAACCTACTGGAAGGTTGCAGTTTTGGGATTCAGGATTGGATCCTTCTCACTACAGACGCGAGTTTGAAAGGATGGGAAGCTGTCACCCAAGGGGCTCAGTTCCAGGGCAGATGGTCAACCCACGATGCCCTTCTTCCAATCAACGATCTAGAACTTCGGGCGATCTACAATGCTCTGCTTCAAGCCTCTTTTCTGCTCAGGGATCCAGCGATCCAAGTTCACATAAATCGACAAGGGGGTACAAAAAGCAGAGCCTGCATGTGAGAGGTGTCAAAAATACTCCTCTGGGCAGAAAGAAACGCAGAAGCAATGTCCGCCATCTTCATTCCGGGAGTGGGCAACTGGGAAGCGGACTTCCTCATTCGCCACTATCTCCACCCAGGAGATTGTGGTCTCCACCAACAGGTGTTTCAACAGATCGTTGACTTGTGGGGCTGCCCACAGATAGACATGATGGCTTCTTGACTCAACAAGAAGCTTTGCTGGTATTGCTCACGAACAAGCGACCCTCAGGCGAGGGCAGTAGATGCACTGACGTCGCCTTGGCCTTACCGGCTGGTCTACCTGTTTCCTCTGATTCCATTGATCCCAAGGGTGCTCAAGCGAATCAGTAATCAGAGTCCAGGCAATTCTGATTGCCCCGGATTGGCCTTGGAGGGTGTGGTACACGGATCTTCCGGACATGTCCGTCGAAGACCTTTGGCCGCTGCCAATGAGAAGAGATCTTCAAGAAGGGCCGTTCGTCTACCCGGACTTACGGCACTTCGTTTGACGGCATGTAGGTTTAGCGGAACATCCTAGCTAACAGTCCTTTCCAAAAAGGTTGTTTCTACCATGGTTCAGGAAGCCTGTGACGTGAAAACGCTATCATCGTATCTGGAGAAGATGTGTATCTTGGTGCGAGGAACACGCGTATCCTCCAGCAGGGTTCCACTTGGGACGTTTCTTCCGTTTCCTGCAGGCTGGTGTGGATAAGGGCTTACGTCTGGTTTCCATTAAGGTCCAGATTTCAGCTCCCTGTTTTCTTCCAAAATAAACTGGCAGTGTTGATAGAAGTTCAGACCTTCTTGCAAGGGGTGCTCCACATACTGTACAACCTCCTTTTGTGCCACCCACAGCACCCTGGGATTTGAATGTAGTGTTGGAGTTTCTACAGTCCTCCTGGTTTGAACCTCTGATGACTGTAGACTAGAAGTACCTCACGTAGAAGACGGTGATGTTACTGGCCCTGGCTTCTGTAGGCGTGTCTCAGAATTGGGGGGCCTTATCGTGTAAAAGTCACTACTTGGTCTTTCACGAGGACAGAGCGGAGCTCCGGACTAGGCAGCAATTCCTGCAGAAGGTCGTCTCTGCGTTCCACTTAAATCAACCTATTGTGGTTCCTTCAGGTTCTGGCACTTCTGCTCCTCTGGAGGCATTGGATGCTGTGCGAGCCTTGAAGATCTATATTAAGAGAACAGCTCGGATCAGAAAGACGAATTCATTGATTGTGCTCTTTGATGCGCAGAATAAGGGTTACCCTGCTTCAAAGCAGTCCATTGCTCGTTGGTTTAGGATGACTATCCAATAGGCCTATGTGAAGGCAGCTTTACATGTTCCTAAGTATCTGAAGGCCCACTCTACAAGATCGGTGGGGTTTTCCTGGGCGGCTGCCCTTGGAGTCTCGGCCTTGAAACTATGCCGAGCTGCTACCTGGTCGGGGAAGAACACCTTTGTGAAGTTCTACAAGTTTGATACCCCGACTAAAGAGGATACCCTGTTTGGACAGGCGGTGCTGCAGTTGTCACCGCACTTTCCTGCCAGTTCTGGAAGCTTTGGGACGTCCCCATCGTACTAAGACCCCAGTATCCCTTATGGATGCTAGAGAAAATTGGATTTTAATTACCTACCGGTAATTCCTTTTCTCCTAGTCCATGCGTTGACTTTTCTGCAGTTTGTTTCTTCTATACAAGTTTGCCTGTTCAGCTGTTTGGTTGCCAGCCGTTGCTGGTCGTTTTATGTTGTGGTATGTTGGCGTGTGAATCTCACCACTCATGTTACTTATCTCAAGTATGTCCATTCTCCTTTGGGCACTATTTTACCTATAACTTCCTGTGGGAAGGGGCATAGAGGGGAGGAGCCAGCACACCCAGTAGAAGAAATTTAAAGTGCACCGGCTCCTTTAGACCCCGTCTATAACCATTGTACTAAGGGGGTCATTCAGACCTGATCGCTCGCTAGCACTTTTTTGCAGTCCTGCGATAAGATAGTCGCTGCCTATAGGGGAGTGTATTTTAGCTGTGCAAGTGTGCGATCGCATGTGCAGCCGTGCGATCCAAAAAAACTTTGTGCAGTTTGAGTTGCCCAGAATGTACTCAGCCGCTGTGATCACTTTAACCTGTCCGGGGCCGGAATTGACGGCAGACACCCACCCTGCAAACGCTTGGACATGCCTGCGTTTTTCCAACCACTCCATGAAAACTGTCAGTTGCCACCCACAAACGCCTTCTTCTTGTCTATCTCCTTGTGATCGGCATTGCGAATGGATTTTTAGTAAAATCCATCGCACAGCAATGATCCACTTTGTACCCATGCAACGCACCTGCACATTGCGATGCATACACATGCGCAGTTCTGACCTTATTGCAGAGCTGCAAAAAACGCTAGTGAGTGATCAGGTCTGACTCCCTAAGACCCACAGTATCCCTTATGGACTACGATTAAAGGATTTACCGGTAGATCATTTAAAATCATAATTTTTCATTGCTCCCTATATCCCTACAGTCTTTCTCCATCTATACTAATAGGGTGAAAGCACTGCTGTTTGGTGTGTGTGTGTGTGTGTGTGTGTGTGTGTGTGTGTGTGTGTGTGAGAGAGAGTGTTTGACATGGCGTCTAAAGCACCAACCAAGACCACAAAAATGTTATGTATGTTCAAAATGTGAGATAAAAGGCACAAGGGTTAGCAGCTCCGGGGTGTGCGACACATGTTTGGGAATGGGCGCTCAACCTAGGAGCAGTGGACCTTCCGCATCATAGGAGAATGCCCTGTGGATATTTCTAAAGAGATGGTGGAATCCTCTAGGCAACATTTAAAATGGGTTGCGGGTTTCTCAAAGTTTATGGCAGATCTCCTAATTAGACTTACTCCGCCCGCACAGGTTCAAAAGACTGTGTACAAATCTGTAAAGAGACCTCTTCCTGTCCTGCAGGAAGAGTCAGAGGGTCTCTTGGCAGATGAGGAGGAGAGAGAGTCCGTTGAGGAGATTTGTGAGGTTAGTCCTCAGGAGGAGGAGGTAAAAGGGTTAGAATCTCTTTTTTAAGCTGTTAAACAGGTCATAAATTTCAAAGAAGAAGAAATTAAGGAACCTGAAGTTTGATCTGTTTGAATCTCAGAAACCGGAAATGTCAGTATTTCCCATTCCTCAGATACTCCAGGATCAGATGGGGGAGGCATGGAAGCAGCCAGATAGACTCTTCCAATTACCCAAAAAGTTCTCAGTTAATTACCCCCTGTCTAAGGGAGTTTTGTCCAAATGGGAAGGGCCACCGATTGTGGATGCTTCCCTGGCTAGATTGTCAAAAAAGACAATCTTACCAATACCGAATGTGACTACATTAAGAGGTGTCAGATCGTAAGCTAGATACGGCCCTTAAATCCATCTTCGTGGCTGCAGGTGCATCGCAGAGACCTACGATTATAAATGCATGGGTCAATAAGGCTATTTCCGCTTGGGCTGGGCAAATAGTTCGAGCTGTGGGGGAAGATAATCAGGGAGAAATAGTTTGACTTGCGGAACATATCCGGGAGTCGGCCACTTATATTTGTCAAGCTACAGAATATTATAGCAGGATAGCATCACGCATTTAAACTTCGGCTGTATTGGCCAGACACATTCACTGGCTCAGAGATTGGCAAGTGGATTCAGATTCAAAGAAGGCAGTGGAAGCTATTCTTTTTGTGGGTGAGGCGTTGTTTGGTCCAGAATTGGGCAAGTGGATTTCACAGGCCACAGCGGGAAAATCTATGTTTCTGCCAACTACTTATTCTAGAACCACGCAGCCAGTAAGATGAAGCTACTCTTTTCCGGTGTTTAATTCATTTAGGATTCCCTCCTTTTGTGCCAGAGGTAGAGGTTTTTGTGGACAAGCTCGTGGAAACAGAGGCGGAGGCTGTTCCCAATCCACAACCTGAAAGCAGGACTTTAAGCCCGCCGACAAGACCGTGGCATGACTGTCTCCCAGCTCACCTTGGGTTGCCCAAGGTGTGCGCACGGTTTATGGGTTTTCAGGAAGCCTTGGCCGAAACCTCCCCAGAAGTCTGTATCAACTATATTATCTCCCAGGGTTACTGAGTGGATTTTCAAACCCGACCTCAGTCAATTCTTTACTACAGGCCTTCCTCGGTGCCCTCAAAGAGCGAAAGCATTAGACTTCTGACGGAAGTAATTATACCAGTTCTGGTCCCTCAAAGAGGAACGGGCTTTTATTGAAATCTTTTTGTAGTACCGAAACCAGATGGGTCCGTAAGACCAGTCCTCAATTTAAAGGTGTTAAATCAGTTCCTATCTGTTTACATATTCAAAATGGAATCGATACAGTCGGTCATGGCGAGTCTGGAGCAACAGGAATTTATGGTGTCGATGGACATAAAGGATTCGTACCTCCATGTCCCAATTTGGTCTTCACACTAAGCTTATTTACAGTGTGCCGTGAGCAAAAATAATTACCAATTCAGAGCTCTCCCATTTGGCTTGTTTTCAGCCCTGAGAATTTTCACAAAGATCATGGCAGTCATGATAGCGAAAATTAGATAGATAGAGGTGACTATAATACAGGTTGAGTGTCCCTTATCCAAAATGCTCGGGACCAGAGGTATTTTGGATATGGGATTTTTCCGTATTTTGGAATAATTGCATACCATAATGAGATATCATGGTGATGGGACCTAAATCTAAGCACAGAATGCATTTATGTTTCATATACGCCTTATACACACAGCCTGAAGGTAATTTTAGCCAATATTTTTTATAACTTTGTGCATTAAACAAAGTGTGTCTACATTCACACAATTCATTTATGTTTCATATACACCTTATACACACAGCCTGAAGGTCATTTAATACAATATTTTTAATAACTTTGTGTATTAAACAAAGTTTGTGTACATTGACCCATCAAAAAACAAAGGTTTCACTATCTCACTCTCACTCAAAAAAGTCCGTATTTCGGAATATTCCGTATTTCGGAATATTTGGATATGGGATACTCAACCTGTACCGTATCTGGACGACCTTCTGATCAAGGCCCCGTCCCAGGATCTATTGATCCGGGATGCTCGGATCACTCATCAATTTCTAATTCAACACGGTTTGATGGTGAACTTAAAAAAAAAAAAAAAAAAAAATCCAATTTCTGCAGCGGGATACACTGGGGTTCCACAGGGAATAACATCAGGGTGTAGAGTAGGATCTTGATCCGAGGCACCAACAGTCTAAAAGCTTTGACTGTTCCCAGGATGCATAGCGCCGCCTCCTCTGTATCCTTGCCTCCAGGCACTGGAGCTCAGTTTGTAAGTTGGTGCCCTGCATGCAGGTCACTAACATGGAGTGCTGCTCCAGCAGCCCTGAAAAGAGCTTTTATATGAAGGAATAGAAGACTTCAAGGGCTGCAGCATAGGCACTCATAGTGCTAGATGTCATTCTGACATCTCATGCTGCAGCTCCATCACCTCCCCCGGCGGCGCTGTATACTCCAGCTCCCTGGTGGCTGGGTACTTACAGCGGAGGGCTCCGTTTTTTTCCTCAGCTAGCACACACTCACCGCAGCTCTCCAGAATCACGTGGCCACATCAAGGGAGGAGGTAAGAGGTACCCCCAGGCGGGACCTGCTGCAAATCGCGATCCATCGTGATCGTTAGGAGACGGGCTGCGCACGCTGGCGTAGACACTGTGTTGGTACAGGGACCCCACTAGACCACCACGGCAATGGCACAGGTCAGATTCTTTAATCCGTTTTAATATTGGCCCACAGTACCAGGTGTTGAAGTCCAGCAAGGGGATAAGGCTCTGACCTGTAGCCCCTCCCCCCCAGCCCCAGGGGAGCCTTTTACAGTAAATGTTCCCGCCCTGGAGCTGCATCTCTGTCTCCCTCACTCCCTGTCGGTGTTTGTCGCCATCACTACATGCTGAGCTGGTTCTGGAACTGCATGGGCAAAGTCTCCTCTGTACAGCAGTCTCTATCATCAGCGCTGTGCATTTTACAGGACACTTAAGTATTCTACATGTCTTTTGACAGTGTTAGTTAAGAAACGGTGCATTACTTCATGGTTATGTAGTACAAGTACCCTGTGATATACATCCAGTCTTCACTGTGCATTGTTATATCTATTACTCTGTATAGCTCTGCTTAGTATTGCTAGTCCAGTGCAGTTTTATTGCTTGTCATAATTTCTGCATTGTACATGTGACTGTGTGTGTGCATATAGCTGCTGCGTGATTTCTACTCCGTGTATCTCACTCAGATTGCTATCCCTATATTCTATACCCTGAGGGGGATTAAGTGTGTCAGGGTCATTATTTGGTATTAGGTTTATAAGCTATTATACTGCTGATATTGTACTGTGTTGCCCGTGTTTACGCTTTCAGATATGTCTGCTTCAAGGGGCGACGATGCTGTGGCTGATCCCAAAATGCCTGGTGGTGACGGTGTAGACACATTAGAGGAAAATGTTGCAGCAGACGGTTCAGGTTCTGGGGGTTCACTACCCTCCAGTAGGGCCGTAGCAACTGGGGTCCATAATGACCCACCTTGGGCTACTCTACTAAATACGCTGGTAACTAGACTTACGCACCCTATGGGACCTCACGTGCCGGTACAGCCACATATTGTTCCTGTGATTTATCCGCCATGGGCAGATCTTCTGTCCACTCAGTTACAGCAATTGAACCACTCACTGAACAAACAAAAACCTAACCTTCGCCCACCTAAGACCAAGGTGGCTATTACTTCCTCACAGTCCTCCCATATTCCTTACAATTCGTCTGATAAAGATGGCGTATATACTGAACACTCAGACACTGATCCAGATGCTTTTGATGGGGAATCTGTTTCAAAGGTGGATGTTCCTGACCTATTGGAGACAGGCTGATTTTTTTTTCAAATTGATTATGACCCAGAACCTGTTGTTACCTCTAAGAAAACAGATTTAAAGTCCCAAGGTTATTAAACAAGTTTTACATCATTCTGACCACTTAGTTGGCTCGCTATCCCCTCGATGCGGAGCTAAGTAAGAATTGTGAAACGCCACCGCCGGTGGATTCGCAAGTGGCGCGGCTGGTGGTATCCTCTGTTCTGCCACCTCTCTGAAAGAACCGACTGATAAGCATGTGGAGGGTTGCTTAAAAGCCATTTACACCCTTGCAGGAGCTGTGCATAGGCCTACTATTGCAGCAACTTGGGCTGCAGAAGCTATTGAAGCGTGAGCTCAGGAGGTGGAAGCAGAGTTGCCGTCAAATTTTTCTGATAATGCTTGACAATATCTCTCGTATATTGTCACAGTATCTCGTTGCATTAAGGAGGCGGCTTCTGATGCTGGTATTCTGGTGGCCAAGGCTTCTACTACGTCCATTTTGGCTCGTCGGATTAAGGTCCTGGTCTGTGGATCTGGAATCTAAGAAAACCCTGGAGGTGCTCCCTTTTAAGGGAGATATTCTTTTTGGTGAGTATCTCAACAAGATTGTGGCTGACTTAGCTTTTGCTAAGACTGCGTATCTTCCTAGTACCGCTCCTTCGGTTCCGAAGGTTAAGAGTACTTCCTTTTCAATCCCTTCATCCTCCAGGTAAAGCAAAGGGTCAGGCGTACCCGAAACAGGCTCGCACTACCAAAACCACTAAGCCCAAACCTAAACGTGCCTGGGCTGCCCGTCAGCCTGCTTTCAAATCAGACAAGCCTACTGCATGACGGGACAGGCCTCCTGGGGGAACCCAGGGTGGGAAGCCGACTTCTAAGGTTTACCAAGGAATGGCTGAAGAGCATTTCCGACGCCTGGGTACGGGAAGTAGTCACTCACGGATACGCCATATCCTTCAAGAGTTGTCCCCCTCATCGATTTTACCTGACGGACATCCCTTCGGATCAGGTGAAGGCAACAACTCTTCATTTGGTGGTACAATCCTTCCTGGACACAGGAGTGGTAGTACAGGTGCCTCTGGCTCAGAGAGGCAAGGGGTACTACTCGCCTCTGTTCATAGTCCCGAAACAGAATGGTTCCTCCCGGCCCATTCTCAACCTCAAGTCCTTGAACAAATTTGTGAGAGTCTCCAAGTTTCGTATGGAAACTCTTCGCTCTATTGTTCTGGCTTTGGAGCCTTGGTACTATATGGTCTCCCTTGACATATAGGATGCTTACCTGCATATTCCCATTGGCATGTCGCATCAGCAGTACTAGCGGTTTGCTATTGGCAACCTCCATTATCAATATCGCCCTTTACCTTTTGGTTTGACCGCGGCTTCGCCAGTCTTCACAAAGGTTATGGCGGTAATAAAGGCTTTACTCCGCCGTCAGGGTGTCGGGATCCTACTGTATCAGGACAACCTGCTGATCCTGGCGGATTCCTCTGAAATTCTCCTCCGTCATCTGGATCTGATGGTCCAGTTTCTGAAAGCCCACTGGTGGCTCATCAACTGGAAGAAATCTTCCCTAGTCCCTGCTCAGAGCATGGTGCACCTGGGGGCATTGTTGGACACTCACAACCAGCAGTTGTTGTCCCAGGAGAAGGTCCTGAACCTTCGGGACAGAATTTGATGCTTCCTCTCTCGACTACGAGTGTCGATTCACTCGGCGATGCAAGTACTAGGCCTCATGGTGTCTGCTTTCGACATGGTGGAGTACGCTCAATTACATTCCCGCCCTCTGCAGAGATTGATTCTTGCCAAGTGGGACGGCCTTCCTCACCGGATCAGGTCTCGCATGATCTCATTTTTTTCGGAAGTTTGTCTGTCACTGAGCTGGTAGCTCCAGGACCAACGTTTGAGCAGGGGTTTTCCTTTCTGGATCTCCAACTGGGTCCTTCTGACGACGTATACCAGTTTGAGGGGTTGGGGCGCAGTGTTGGACCACCACTCCCTTCAAGGTCGGTGGACCAAGGACTCTCTCCTCCCGATAAACATTCTGGAATTGCGGGCGGTGTTAAATGCTCTGAACCTGGCCCAGCAACTGATACAGAACAGGCCTGTTAAAGTACAGTCGGACAAAGCCACCACGGTGGCGTACATAAATCATCAAGGTGGCACTCGAAGCCGAATGGCAGTGATGGAAGTGTCAAAGATTCTTCAGTGGGCGGAACGGCATCTGCCAGCCAAATCGGCAGTGTTCATTCTGGGGGTCCTCAGCTGGGAAGCGTACTTCCTCAATCATCAGAATGTACACGCCGGAGAGCTGAGCGCCTCTCCAGAAGTATTTCAACTCTTAGTGGACAAGTGGGGCCTATCAGACGTAGACCTGATGGCGTCTCAACACAATCACAAGGTTCCGGTCATCGGAGCAAGGACAAGGGATCCTCGAGCAGCGTTCGTGGACACACTGGCAATTCCATGGAACTTTCGGCTGCCGTACGTGTTCCCTCCGGTGTCACTTCTGCCCAGGGTGATACGGAAATTCAAACAAGGAGGAATCCTGCTTCTGATCGCCCCAGCGTGGCCCAGACGGCATTGGTTCTACGACCTACAGGGTCTCTTGATAGTGTCCTCTTCTACTTCCGCAACGCCCAGACCTTATCGTTCAAGGCCCTTGTGTATACCAGGATTTGGCCTGGCTGTCTTTGACGGCGTGGCTCTTGAAGCTTCAGTTCTGAGGGCCAAAGGATTTTCTGAGGCGGTCATTCAAACCATGTTGAAGGCCTGGAAACCGGCTTCTGCTCGAATTTATCATAGGGTCTGGAACTCTTACTTGCTTGGTGCTCAGCTAACAATCATGATGCTTACAAGTTTAGTACGGCCAAACTTTTTGCCTTCCTGCAACAGGGCCTGGACTTGGGCCTTCATCTGGCCTCCCTCTAGGTTCATATTTCTGCCTTGTTGGTTTGGTTTCAGAGAAAAATTGCGACTCGGCCTGATGTTTATACATTCACTGAGGGTGTGTTGTGGATTCAACCTCTCTATGTCCAGCCTGTGGTTCTGGAGGCCTTGCAAGAGTCTCCGTTTGAACCTCTTGAGTCTGCGGACCTTAAGTGGCTTACTCTTAAAGTTTTATTTCTGCTGGCTATTGCCTCTGCTAGACTGGTTTCAGATTTGGGTGCCTTATCCTGTCAGTCTCCCTTTCTGATTTTTCACCGTGACCGGGCGGTTCTTCGGACACGCCCTGTTTATCTACCTAAGGTGGTGTTTTCTTCCCACCTTAACCAAGATATTGTGTTTCTCTAACGTCCTAAGTGGATGCTGGGGACTCCGTCAGGACCATGGGGTTTAGCGGCTCCGCAGGAGACAGGGCACAATAATAAAAAGCTTTAGGATCAGGTGGTGTGCACTGGCTCCTCCCCCTATGACCCTCCTCCAAGCCTCAGTTAGATCTTTGTGCCCGGCCGAGAAGGGTGCAATCTAGGTGGCTCTCCTGAGCTGCTTAGAATAAAAGTTTAAGTTAGGTTTTTTATTTTCAGTGAGTCCTGCTGGCAACAGGCTCACTGCTACGAGGGACTTAGGGGAGAGAAGTAAACTCACCTGCGTGCAGGATGGATTTGCTTCTTAGGCTACTGGACACCATTAGCTCCAGAGGGAGTCGGAACACAGGTCTCACCCTGGGGTTCGTCCCGGAGCCGTGCCGCCGACCCCCCTTGCAGATGCCGAAGTTGAAGAGGTCCAGAGGTCCGGAAACAGGCGGCAGAAGACTTTCAGTCTTCATAAGGTAGCGCACAGCACTGCAGCTGTGCGCCATTGTTGTCAGCACACTTCATACCAGCGGTCACTGAGGGTGCAGGGCGCTGGGGGGGGCGCCCTGGGCAGCAATGTATTATACCTTTTTTATGGCTAAAATACATCACATATAGCCCTTGAGGCTATATGGATGTATTTAACCCCTGCCAGATCTCACAAACTCCGGGAGAAGAGCCCGCTGTTTTAGGGGGCGGGGCCTATTCTCCTCAGCACACGGCGCCATTTTCCTGCTCAGCACTGCTGTGAGGAAGGCTCCCAGGCTCTCCCCTGCACTGCACTACAGAAACAGGGTTAAAACAGAGAGGGGGGGCACTTATTTGGCGATATGATTACATATGTGAAAATGCTATAAGGGAAAACACTTGTATAAGGGGTTGTCCCTGTATAATTATAGCGTTTTTTGGTGTGTGCTGGCAAACTCTCCCTCTGTCTCCCCAAAGGGCTAGTGGGGTCCTGTCCTCTATCAGAGCATTCCCTGTGTGTGTGCTGTGTGTCGGTACGTGTGTGTCGACATGTAGGAGGACGATGTTGGTGAGGAGGCGGAGCAAATTGCCTGTATTGGTGATGTCACTCTCTAGGGAGTCGACACCGGAATGGATGGCTTATTTAGGAATTACGTGATAATGTCAACACGATGCAAGGTCGGTTGACGACATGAGACGGCCGGCAAACAAATTAGTACCTGTCCAGGCGTCTCAGACACCGTCAGGGGCTTGTAAAAACGCCCATTTACCTCAGTTGGTCGACACAGACACGGACACTGACTTCAGTGTCGACGGTGAAGAAACAAACGTATTTTCCTTTAGGGCCACACGTTACATGTTAAGGGCAATGAAGGAGGTGTTACATATTTCTGATACTACAAGTACCACAAATAAGGGTATTATGTAGGGTGGGAATAATCTACTTGTAGTTTTTTCTGAATCAGATAAATTAAAGTGTGTGATGATACGTGGGTTTCCTCCGATAGAAAATTATTGGAGGTATACCTTTTCCCGCCAGAAGTGAGGGCGAGTTGGGAAACACACCTTAGGGTGGATAAGGCGCTCACACGCTTATAAAAACAAGTGGCGTTACCGTCTCCAGATACGGCCGCCCTCAAAGAGCCAGCTGATAGGAAGCTGAAAAATATCCTAAAAAGTATATACACACATACTGGTGTTATACTACGACCAGCAATCGCCTCAGCCTGGATGTGCAGCGCTGGGGGGGCTTGGTCGGATTTCCTGACTGAAAATATTGATACCCTTGACAGGAACAATATTTTATTGACTATAGAGCATTTTAAGGATGCATTTCTATATATGCGAGATGCGCAGAGGGATATTTGCATTCTGGCATCAAGAGTAGATGTGATGTCCATATCTGCCAGACGATGTTTATAGACACGACAGTGGTCAGGTGATGCAGATTCCAGACGGCACATGGAAATATTGCCGTATAAAGGGGCGGTCCATCGGACCTGGTGGCCATGGCAACAGCTGGAAAATCCACTTTTGTTACCCCAAGTCACATCTCAGCAGAAAAGGACACAGTCTTTTCAGTCTCAGTCCTTTCGTACCCATAAAGGCAGGCGGGCAAAAGGCCAGTCATATCTGCCCAGGGTTAGAGGAAAGGGAAGAAGACTGCAGCAGGCAGCCCATTCCCAGTAACAGAAGTCCTCCACAGCTTCTGCCAAGTCCGCAGCATGACGCTGGGGCCATACAAGCGGACTCAGGTGCGGTGGGGGGTCATCTCAAAAGTTTCAGCACGCAGTGGGCTCACTCGCAAGTGGACTCCTGGATCCTACACGTAGTATCCCAGGTGTACATTGGAAATTCGAGACGTCTTCCCCTCACAAGTTCCTGAAGTCTGCTTTACCAACGTCTCCCTCCGACAGGGAGGCAGTATTGGAAAAAAATTCACAGGCTGTATTCCCAGCAGGTGATAATCAAAGTACCCCTCCTACAACAAGGGAAGGGGTATTATTCCACACTATATTGTGGTACTGAAGCCAAACGGCTCGGTGAGATCTAAAAGATTTGAACAATTACATACAAGGGTTCAAATCAAGATGGAGTCACTCAGAGCAGTGATAGCGAACCAGGACGATATGGTGTCACTGGATATCAGGGACGCTTACCTACATGTCCAAATTTTGCCCTTCTCACCAAGGGTATCTCAGGTTCGTGGTACAGAACTGTCACTATCAGTTCAGACGCTGCCGTTTGGATTGCCCACGGCACCCCGGGTCTTTACCATGGTAATGGCCGAAATGATGATTCTTCCTAAAAGAAATATGGACGCTTTCCTGATAAGGGCAAGGTCCAGAGAACAGTTGGCGGTCGGAGTAGCACTATCTCAAGTAGTTCTACGACAGCACGAGTGGATTCTAAATATTCCAAAATCGCAGCTTTTTCCGACGACACGTCTAATGTTCCTAGGAATGATTCTGGACACAGTCCAGAAAAGGATGTTTTCTCCCGGAGAAGAAGACCAGGGAGTTATCCGAGCTAGTCAGGAACCTCCTAAAACCAGGAAAAGTATCAGTGCATCATTGCACAAGGGTCCTGTGAAAAATGGTGGTTTCTTACAAAGCGATCCCATTCGGTAGATTTCACGCAAGAACCTTTCAGTGGAATCTGCTGGGAAAATGGTCCGGATCGCATCTTCAGATGCATCAGCGGACAACCCTGTCTCCAAGGACAAGGGTGTTTTCTTCTGCGGTTGCTGCAGAGTGCTCATCTATGAAAGGGCCGCAGATTCGACATTCAGGACTGGGTCCTGGTGACCACGGATGCCAGCCTGAGTGGCTGGGGAGCAGTCACACAAGGAAAAAATTTCCAGGGAGTGTGATCAAGTCTGGAGACTTCTCTCCACATAAATATACTGGAGCTAAGGGCAATTTACAAGGCTCTAAGCTTAGCAAGACCTCTGCTTCAAGGTCAGCCGGTATTGATCCAGTGGGACAACATCACGGCAGTCGCCCACGTAAACAGACAGGGCGGCACATGAAGCAGGAGGGAAATGGCAGAAACTGCAAGGATTCTTCGCTGGGCGAAAAATCATGTGATAACACTCTCAGCAGTGTTAATTCCGGGAGTGGAAAACTGGGAAGCAAACTTCCTCAGCAGGCATAACCTCCACCCGGGAGAGTGGGGACTTCAGCGGGAAGTCTTCCACATGATTGTAAACCGTTGGGAAAAACCAAAGGTGGACATGATGGCGTCCTGCCTGAACAAAAAACTAGACAAATATTGCGCCAGGTCAAGGGACCCTCAGGCAATAGCGGTGGACGCTCTGGTAACACTGTGGGTGTACCAGTCAGGGTATGTGTTCCCTCCTATGCATCTCATACCAAAAGTACTGAGAATCATAAGAAGGAGATGAGTAAGAACGATACTCGTGGTTCCGGATGGGTCAAGAAGGACTTGGTACCCGGAACTTCAAGAGATGCTCACGGAAGAACCGTGGCCTCTACCTTTAAGAAAGGACCTGCTCCAGCAGGGGCCTTGTCTGTTCCAAGACTTACCGCGGCTGCGTTTGACGGCATGGCAGTTGAACGCCGGATCCTGAAAGGGCATTCCAGATGAAGTCATCCCTACCCTGGTCGAAGCCAGGAAGGATGTAACCGCAAAACATTTTCACCGCATTTGGCGAAAATATGTTGCGTGGTGTGAGGCAAAGAAGGTCCCTACAGAGGAATTCCAACTGGGTCGTTTCCTGCATTTCCTGAAAACAGGACTGTCTATGGGCCTAAAATTAGGGCCCATTAAGGTTCAAATTTCGACCCTGTCAAATTTCTTCCAGAAAGAACTGGCTTCAGTGCCTGAAGTTCAGACGTTTGTAAAAGGGGTACTGCATATACAGCCTCCTTTTGTGCCCCCAGTGGCACCTTGGGATCTCAATGTTGTTTTGAGTTTCCTAAAGTCACATTGGTGATCCACTCACCACTGTGGAATTAAAATATTTCACATGGAAGGTGAAGATTCTATTAGCCCTGGCTTCAGCCAGGCGTGTGTCAGAATGGGCGGCTTTATCATATAAAAGCCCTTACTTAATTTTTCATTCTGACAGGGCAGAATTGAGGACTCGTCCTCAATTTCTCCTTAAGGTGTTTTCTGTTTTTCACATGAACCAACCTATTGTGGTACCTGCGGCTACTAGGGACTTGGAGGACTCCAAGTTACTTGACGTTGTCAGGGCCCTGAAAATATATGTTTCCAGGACGACTGGAGTCAGAAAATCTGACTCGCTGTTTAGCCTGTATGCACCCAACAAGATGGGTGTTCCTGCTTCTAAGCAGACGATTGCTCGCTGGATTTGTGGTACAATTCAGCTTGCACATTCTGTGGCAGGCTTGCCACAGCCAAAATCAGTAAAAGCCCATTCCACAAGGAAGTGGGCTCATCTTGGGCGGATGCCCGAGGGGTCTCGGCTTTACAACTTTGCCGAGCTGCTACTTGGTCAGGGGCACACCCTGACTGAGGAGGACCTGGAGTTCTCTCATTCGGTGCTGCAGAGTCATCCGCACTCTCCCGCCCGTTTGGGAGCTTTGGTATAATCCCCATGGTCCTGACGGAGTCCCCAGCATCCACTTAGGACGTTAGAGAAAATAAGAATTTACTTACCGATAATTCTATTTCTCGTAGTCCGTAGTGGATGCTGGGCGCCCATCCCAAGTGCGGATTGTCTGCAATACTTGTACATAGTTATTGTTACAAAAATCGGGTTATTCTTGTTGTGAGCCATCTTTTCAGAGGCTCCTTCGTTGTTCTCATACTGTTAACTGGGTTCAGATCACAGGTTGTACGGTGTGATTGGTGTGGCTGGTATGAGTCTTACCCGGGATTCAATATCCTTCCTTATTATGCACGCTCGTCCGGGCACAGTATCCTAACTGAGGCTTGGAGGAGTGTCATAGGGGGAGGAGCCAGTGCACACCACCTGATCCTAAAGCTTTTTATTATTGTGCCCTGTCTCCTGCGGAGCCGCTAAACCCCATGGTCCTGACGGAGTCCCCAGCATCCACTACGGACTACGAGAAATAGAATTATCGGTAAGTAAATTCTTATTTTCCGGCCTTTATCTCTCCTGAATTTTCATCCAAATACCGTTCGATGGACGTGGTATGGGCTCTCTGTATCCATGTGAAGAGGACAGCTTCCATTAGGAAGTCTGATTCTCTTTGTCCTTTTTGGTTTTCACAAATGTGGCTGACCTGCGAATAAGCAGACCCTGGCTAGATGGATTAGAATGGTGATTGCACATGCTTATGTACAGGCTGGCCTTCCAGCTCCTGCTACCATCAAAGCCCATTCTCCTCGGTCTGTTGGACCTTCTTGGGCGGCCCGCCGTGGTGCGACCCTTGAACAGTTGTGCAAGGCGGCTACGTGGTCCTCAGTGACCATGTTCATAAGGTTCTATGCCTTCGATACTTCCGCCTCCCAGGATGCTTCCTTTGGACGCCGGGTTCTTATTCCTCTACAGTGCGTCCCCTCCCATGAGGAACTGCTTAGGATATCCCCGATGTTATTTCCTGTGGAACCCTAGTCTACTCTGCTGCAGAAAAGGAGATTTATGGTAAGAACTTGCCTTTCTGCGAAATTTCTTTCTGCAGGGTACACAGGGTTTCACAGGGCACCCACCCTGACGCACTTCGCTTCTTTGGGTTTGTATGGCATTAACCGCTGGTACCGTCTCCTGTCGTGAGAATATAGGCCCTCATTCCGAGTTGTTCGCTCGCTGCTAATTTTAGCAGAATTGCTAATAGGCTAAAATCCGGCAGTTCTGCTCATGCGTATGCACAGCAGGGCGCACGCGCTAAGCAATTTTACACAAAACTATGCTATTTTACTCACGGGCAAACAAAGCTTTTCAATCGCTCTACTGATCGTAGTGTGATTGACAGGAAGTGGGTGTTTCTGGGCGGAAACTGGCCTTTTTCAGGGAGTGTGCTAAAAACGCTGGCGTGCCAGGTAAAAACGCAGGAGTGGCTGGAGAAACGGAGGAGTGGCTGGCCGAACGCAGGGCGTGTTTGTGACGTCAAACCAGGAACGGACTGAGGTGATTGCAATCTAGGAGTAGGTCTGGAGCTACTCAAACTGCAAGGAAATTGCTTTCGTTAGCAATTCTGCTATGCTAAGATACACTCCCAGAGGGTGTCGGCTTTGTGTTAGCATTTCTGCTAAAAGTAGCTAGCGAGCGAACAACTCGGAATGAGGGCCATAGTGTATGTGGCTACTAACTGTTGTCGTCTCTTCTTCCTGCTACTGCATTGGACTGGTTAACAAAACTGAGCTCCAGTGCCTGGAGGCGGGGATATAGAGGAGGCGGCGCTATGAATCCTGGGAACAGTCAAAGCTTTTAGCCTGTTGGTTCCTCGGCTCAAGATCCTACTGTACACCCTGATGTTATATCCTGTGGAACCCAGTGTACCTCGCAGAAAGCGATTTAACAAAGGTAAGTTCTTACCATAAATCTCCTTTTACAACCGACAGAACTCAGTTCCTGGGTCTCGTCTTAGACACAATACAATTGGGTGTTCCTTCAGGAAGACAAGATTCGAGAGATGGTACAACAGGTCTTACAGAATCAGACTGCATCGCTATATCTTTGTATATGGCTTCTGGGAAAGATGGTGGCATCCTTTGAAGCGATCCAGTACGGCAGACTACATTCCAGACCCTTTCAATTAAATCTGATTGCTCAGGGGGCAGGCATGCATCTACTGCTTCACAGAAGAATTCGCTTGTCACCTCAAGCCAGGACTTCGTTGATTTTGTGGTCGGTTCACAAGAACCTTTCCAGGGGAAAAAGGTTTGGAATCTGGGATTGGATAATTTTGACGACTGATGCCAGTCTGAGGATGGGGTGCAGTACTAGGCAACCATCAATTTCAGGAGTGATAGTTACAGTACGAGAGCAGCTTGCCAATAAATGTACTTGAACTACGAGCTGTCTACAGTGCACTCCTTCAAGCGGCGAGTCTGGTAAGAGCTCGACATGTAAAAGTGCAATCTGACAATGTGACGGGAGCGGCATACTTAAACCGTCAGGGAGGAACAAAGATCCGCATGGCCTTAAAGGAGGCCACAAAGATTCTGTCTTGGATGTAAAAACGCGCCATAATCCTGTCGGCAGTCTTCGTTCCAGGAGTGGACAATTGGGGGCAGATTACCGAACCCAGTAGAATGGAGTCTACACCCCCAGGTCTTTGAAGCAGTGGTAAGAAGGTGGGGTTTACCGCAGGTAGATCTCACGGCCTCTCGGAACAACCATCAGTTGCCGAGATATGTGGCCTGGACACGGGATCCAGCAGCAGAAGCAGTGGACGCTCTGGCAGTTCACTGGAATTACGACCTGGTATACATATTCCCACCGTTTCCCTTGTTACCAAGAGTGTTAAAGGTGAAACAGGAAAGAGCTTTATGAATTCAACCACCTTTTCGTCCTCCCACAGCTCTGTGGGATCTAAATTTAGTGTTGGAATTTTGAGATCTGACCATTTCGAACCTTTGGAAAGGGCAGATACAAAATACATGTGGTGGAAAACAGTTTTACTTTTGGCTTTAGCATCAGCAAGAAGGGTCTCTGAACTGGGGCCCCCCTGTCATGTAAAAGTCCCTTCCTTTTTTTCACGAAGACAGTGTGGAACTCCGTATGAAGGCAGAGTTTTTACCTAAGGTGGTATCTGGTTTTCACATAAACCAACCACTTGTGGTTCTATCTTTCCAGGGGATGTCAGAGGAGGACCTTTCCCTGGATGTGGTCAGAGCTTTAAGAGTGTACGTACAGGCTACTTGTTCCCTTAGGAGTTCAGACGTTTTGTTTGTTCTGTGTGATGGCCCCAGGGGAGTTTAGCAAGCGTCAAAGCAAACCTTGGTTAGATGGATAAGGCTAACCATCAAACAAGCATATATTTCAAGCAGTAAGAGTTCCGTTTTGGGTGGGTGCTCATACCACCAGATCAGTAGGGGCTTCTTGGGCTGCAGCTAGATGAGTTTCCACTGCCCAACTTTGCAGAGCTGCAACGTGGCCATCAGCACACAGGTTCACTCGCTTTTACAAATTTGATACTTTTTCATCTAAAGATTCAAATTTTTCTAGTTTGGTTCTACTGGCTTCAGACAGCGCTCCTGCCCATGGGAGTATCTTTGGGATGTCCCCAGCTGTCTAGATCTCCAGTGTCCCCTAGCGGATGATAGAGAAAAGAGGATTTGGGCAGTTACTTGTAAATCCATTTCTGTCAGCCTGCGTGTTCTTGTTACATTGGTTCAAACAAGTTGGTTATTGTTTTTGATAGTTCTTGGTTCCTGTTTGACGTTGTGATTTGTTTGGTTACTTCCCATATGGTGTGAGTCTTTCAAGTTCCCTCTTCGTCAATTTTTCAACCTGGAGGGATAGCGGGGTGTGAAGGGGGAGGAGTCAGCTGTGAATAATTTTTTTTATTAATACACTGTACCTCCTCCGGTCTGCAATCTTCACACCCCAGCTGCCTAGATCTCCAGTGTCCCCAAGTGGATTCCGAGAAATGGATTTATCGGTAAGTACCAAAATCCTCTTTCTCTTACGTCCTAGAGGATGCTGGGGGTCCACATTAGTACCATGGGGTATAGATGGGTCCACTAGGAGCCACTGTCTCTTGAAGAGTTTGAGAGTGTGGGGTGGCTTCTCCCTCTATGCCCCTCCTACCAAACTCAGTTTAGAAAATGTGCCCGGAGAAGCCGGTCACAGCTAGGAGAGCTCCATAGGAGTTTTTAATTTTATTATTTTGAGTAGAGTTTGGGTACAGGGAGACTGCTGGCAACAGCCTCCCTGCTTCGAGGGACTAAGGGGGGGAGGAGTGTCCGCCCTACGAGGTCTGAGCCACTATCTCCACTGACAGGACACTGAGCTCCTGAGAGGATTGAACGTTCGCTGCCACAGGGAATCGCTCACCCCAACAGCATGCCGCCACCCCCTTACAGAGCCAGAAGATCAGTGGCGAGTTATTCACTGGCCCCCCTAGCAAGCGGGGAGCCGGTGTGAAGATGGCGGCAACAGAGTATGGAGCGCAGTACTTATTACGCTCTGGGGCTCAGCGGTTCTTGGTGCGGCGCTGTGAGGGGCGCCCTGAGCCAGCGCCTACACCCTACACTGACCAACAAACCTGTCTGGGTCCCAGGATCGCTGCCAGCACTTTTCCTCAGGCCAGTATAATATTCAGGAGAGCGGGAAGCAGCGCCATGAAACGGGGCAGAGCTTCTCAGAGCGGACCCAGCAGCGTTCAGCACCATTTTCCTGCCTGCAGAAGCGCCGTCAGTGAGATCTGTCCCTCCATATCAACTAGGGTTGCACAAAATTAGTCTGCAACTCAGGTTTTACAGAACTCTATGGCAGTCTGGTCCGGTTCTGTTACCTCAGGGCCCCCTGAAGTACGCTCCCTAAAACGTGCTCTTGCCCAGATTATGCAAGATGACACGGATACCGATTCTGACACGGCAGATGGTGATGTGCTGCGAGGGGCGGCATCTCTTGCAAAAGGGGTGCAGTTGATGATAGCGGCCATTAGAGATGTGTTAAATATTGCTGATACAATACCGGAGCAGGTTGAGGAGGCTTACTTCACTGACGATAAGAAAGCCTCGCTAACCTTCCCTGCGTCTAAGGAATTAGATGATATATTTGAGAAATCCTGGGAAAACCCGGAGAAAAAATTTCAGATCCCTAGAAAGTTTCTGGTTGCTTTCCCTTCCCTGAGGAGGATAGAACAAAATGGGAAAACCCACCCATAGTTGACGCGTCTGTATCCAGACTCTCAAAAAAGGTTTTACCTGTTCCAGGATCTACCGCATTAAAATAACCGACTGATTGCAAAATTGACACTACTCTCAAATCCATATGCACGGTTTCAGGGGCGATACCACGTCCTACGATTGCCTGTGCATGGATTTCCAAAGCTATAGTAAAGTGGTCAGGCACGTTACTTGAAGATTTGGATACAATGGATAAGTGACGATGAATTGTTTTAACGTAACATTCAGGATTCTGCAGGGTTTATGGTGGAATCCATGAAAGACCTGGATTCGATGGTTCCAGGGATATCTTCCTTGTCTGTCTCAGCTCGTAGAGGACTTTGGCTGCGCCAGTGGTCTGCCGATGCGGAATTCAGGAGAGGTGTGGAGAACCTACCCTACACAGGTCAGGCTCTCTTTGGGGAAGCGTTGGATGCGTGGATTTGCACGGGTAAGTCACCTTTTCTTCCCTCGGCTGCACCTGATACGAAGAAAACTTTTTCTTCGGCTTCCTCACAGTCCTTTCGGGCTACCAAAACAAGAAAGGCCAAGCCGTCTAACACCTTCTTTAGGGGAGGTCGGGCAAAATCCTACAAACCTGCTACTGCGGGTTCCCAGAAACAG
This sequence comes from Pseudophryne corroboree, assembly GCF_028390025.1. Taxonomy (NCBI): domain Eukaryota; kingdom Metazoa; phylum Chordata; class Amphibia; order Anura; family Myobatrachidae; genus Pseudophryne; species Pseudophryne corroboree. The sequence goes on from NC_086447.1 coordinate 301,641,599, forward strand.
AAGCCTGCTTCAGGTACGTCAAAGTCCTCAGCATGATGGTGGACCGCGCGGCCTGGAGGTAGGGCTGGTGGGGGCGAGGCTCATGCATTTCAGCCACGTCTGGGTGTCGTCCAGCCTGGATCCCTGGGTGCAGGATATTGTGTCCCAGGGGTACAGGCTGGAGTTTCAAGATCTCCCGCCTCCCCGATTCTTCAAATCAGGCTTGCCAGCTTTGCTGGCAGACAGGGCTATCCTATAGGAAGCCATCCAAAAGTTGGTGGAGTCACAGGTCATTGTACCAGTTCCACCTCATTTGCAAAACAAAGGTTGTTATTCGAACCTTTTCGTGGTCCTGAAACCGGATGGTTTGGTCAGGCCCAATTTGAACTTGAAATCACTAAACCCCTTTCTGAGGGAGTTCAAATTCAAAATGGAGTCTGAGAACGGTGATCTCAGGTCTGGAGTAGTGGGAATTTCTAGTATCCCTGGATATCAAGGATGCGTACCTTCACATTCCGATCTGGCCGCTTCACCTGGCTTATCTCAGATTTGCACACCTGGACTGTCACTATCTGTTCCAGGCACTGCCATTTGGCCTCTCCACAGCACCAAGGGTGTTTACCTAGGTCATGGCGGAGATGGCGCTACTCCTCCGCAGGCAGGGAGTGAACATAATTCCATATCTGGATGTTCTGCTGATAAAAGCATCTTCCAAGGAGAAGATGTTGCAGAGTATTGCTCTCTCATCTCGACTACTCCAGGATCATGGGTTGATCCTGAACCTTCCAAGGAGACTGTCCTTCTTGGGGATGATACTCGACACGGAAGTGCAGAGGGTGTTTCTACCAGTGGAGAAAGCGTTTGTGATCCAGTCAATGGTCTGGGAGCTCCAGAAGCTAGCCCGGGTATCGGTTCATCAGTGCATTAGCCTTCTGGGGAAGATGGTTGCATGCTACGAGGCTCTTCAGTACGGAAGATTCCATGCGAGGTTCTTCCAGCTGGATTTCCTAGACAAATGGTCGGGATCACATCTTCACATGCACCAATGGATACGCCTGTCACCGAAAGCCAGAATTTCACTCCTATGGTGGCTGCAAACTTCTCACCTACTCGAAGGCCGCAGGTTCGGGATTCAGAATTGGATCCTTCTAACCATGGATTCAAGTCTCAGAGGTTGGGGAGCAGTCACCCAAGGGGAAAACTTCCAAGGAAGGTGGTCCAGTCAGGAATCTCTCTCCTTCCAATAAATGTTCTGGAACTGAGGGCCACTTTCAATGGCCTTCTACAAGCGGCAAATCTTCTGCAAGATCAAGCCATTCAGGTTCAGTCGGACAACGTCACAGCGGTGTCCTACATAAACAGGCAGGGCAGAACGAAGACCAGAGCTGCTAGGTCAGGTAACAAGAATCATCCTCTGCAGAAAATCACGCGGTGGCGCTATCGTCAATCTTCATTCCGGGAGTGGACAACTGGGAAGCGGACTTCCTCAGCAGACACTATCTCCATCCAGGAGAATGGGGCCTCCATCCGGAGGTGTTAGCAGAGGTAACAAGCCGATGGGGTGTACCTCAAATAGACATGATAGCCTCTCGCCTCAACAAGAAGCTTCGGAGGTACTGTTCCAGGTCGAGAGACCAGCACGCAGTGGCGGTGGACGCACTGGTAACGCCGTGGACGTACCAGTCAGTGTATGTGTTCCCTCCATTTCCACTCATCCCAAGAATTCTCAAGCTCATAACGAGAACAGGAGTTCAGGCGATCCTAATTGCTCTGGACTGGCCAAGAAGGGCTTGGTACGCGGATCTTCTGGAATTACTGCTGGATGGCTAGGAAGGAAGTAACGTCAAAACATTACCGTCGAATTTGGCAAAAGTATGTGTTCTTGGTGTGAATTCAAGAAGTTTCCTATGGTGGAGTTTCAACTGGGACGGTTTCTCCTCTTTCTGCAAGCAGATGTGGATGTCTGCCTACGCTTGGGCTCCATAAAAGTCCAGATTTCGGCTTTGTCTGTTTTCTTCCAGAAACAATTGGCTGCTCTTCCTGAAGTTCATACATTCTTGAAAGGGGTTCTGCATATTCAACCACCCTTTGTGCCGCCTATGGCACCTTGGGATCTTAATGTGGTACTGTAGTTCCTGCAATCAGATTGGTTTGAGCCTTTACAGGACGTGGATGTCAAGTTTCTTACTTGGAAAGCGATCACACTGTTGGCTTTGGCGTCTGCTAGACGTGTGTTGAAATTAGGGGCATTGTCATGCAAGAGCCCTTACTTGATTTTCTACGAGGATAGAGCTGAGCTCAGAACGTGTCAGCAATTTCTTCCGAAGGTTGTGTCAGCCTTTCATATCAACCAACCTATTGTGGTGCCAGTGACTACTGACTCCTCAATTACCTCAAAGTCCTTGGATGTTGTGAGGGCTTTGAGAATATATGTGAAGAGAACTTCTCGTTACAGGAAGACGGACGCTCTGTTTGTCTTTTTATGATCCCAACAAGGTTGGGTGTCCTGCTTCTAAGCAGACAATTTCTCGCTGGATCAGGTTCACTATCCAGCCTTGCCGTGTCCAAAATCTGTTAAGGCCCACTCTACTTGTAAAGTGGGTTCTTCCTGGGCGGCTGCCCGGGGTGTCTCGGTTATAAAAACTTTGCCGAGCAGCAACTTGGTCAGGGTCGAACACGTTTGCCAAGTTCAACAATTTTGATACCTTGGCCTCTAAAGGACCTAAAGTTTGTTCAATCAGTTCGGCCGGAACCTCGCCACTCTCCCTTCCGTACTGGGAGCTTTGGTACATCCCTATGGTACTAAATTGGACCTCAGCATCCTCTAGGACGTAAGAGAAAATAGGATTTTAATTACCTACCGATAAATCCTTTCCTCGTAGTCCGCAGAGGATGCTGGGCGCCCGCGCAGTGCTCCGTATTCCTGCTTTGTTACTTGGTTCAGTTTGTTCAGCCGTTGCTGAATTGTTCTGTCTCCTCGAGCACAGTTTCTAGACTGAGTCTGGGAGGAGGGACATAGAGGGAGGAGCCAGCCCACACTATTAATCTCTTAAAGTGCCCATGGTGGACCCGTCTATACCCCATGGTACTAAATTGGACCCCAGCATCCTCTACGGACTACGAGAAAAGGATTTACCGGTAGGTAATAAAAATCCTATTTCTCTGACGTCCTAAGTGGATGCTGGGACTCCGTAAGGACCATGGGGAATAGCGGCTCCGCAGGAGACTGGGCACAACTAAAAGAAAGCTTTAGACTACTGGTGTGCACTGGCTCCTCCCACTATGACCCTCCTCCAGACTTCAGTTAGAATCTTGTGCCCGGCTGAGCTGGATGCACACTAGGGGCTCTCCTGAGCTCCTAGAAAGAAAGTATATTTAGGTTTTTTATTTTACAGTAAGATCTGCTGGCAACAGACTCACTGCAGCGAGGGACTAAGGGGAGAAGAAGCGAACCTGCCTAACTGGAGGTAGCTTGGGCTTCTTAGGCTACTGGACACCATTAGCTCCAGAGGGATCGAACACAGGACCCGACCTCGATCGTTCGGTCCCGGAGCTGCGCCGCCGGCCCCCTTACAGAGCCAGAAGCAAGAAGTGTTCCGGAAAATCGGCGGCAGAAGACTTCTGTCTTCAACAAGGTAGCGCACAGCACTGCAGCTGTGCGCCATTGCTCCTCATGCACACCTCACAATCCGGTCACTGATGGGTGCAGGGCGCTGGCAATATAATACACCTTGGCTGGCAAATCTACACCATATATAGCCAGGAAGGCTATATAGGTGTAAAAATACCCCTGCCAGAATTCCAGAAAAAGCGGGAGAAGTCCGCCGGAAAAGGGGCGGGGCTATCTCCCTCAGCACACTGGCGCCATTTTTCCCTCACAGCTCCGCTGGAAGGACGCTCCCTGGCTCTCCCCTGCAGTGTCAAGCTACATAAGGGTAAAAAAGAGAGGGGGTGCACTAAATTTAGGCGCAGTATATATAATATAAGCAGCTATAAGGGAAAAAACACTCATTTATAGTGGGATCCCTGTGTTATATAGCGCTCTGGTGTGTGCTGGCATACTCTCTCTCTCTGTCTCCCCAAAGGGCTTTGTGGGGTCCTGTCCTCTGTCAGAGCATTCCCTGTGTGTATGCGGTGTGTCGGTACGGCTGTGTCGACATGTTTGATGAGGAGGCTTATGTGGAGGCGGAGCAGATGCCTATAAATGTGGTGTCACCCCCTGCGGGGCCGACACCTGAGTGGATGGTTATGTGGAAGGAACTACGTGACAGTGTCGACTCCTTACATAAAAGGTTTGACGACATGCCAAATATGGGACAGCCGGCTTCTCAGCCTGTGCCTGCCCAGGCGTCTCAAAAGCCATCAGGGGCTCTAAAACGCCCGCTACCTCAGATGGCAGACACAGATGTCGACACGGATACTGACTCCAGTGTCGATGACTGAGACTAATGTAACTTCCAATAGGGCCACACGTTACATGATTGAGGCAATGAAAAATGTGTTGCACATTTCTGATGTTACCCCCGGTACCACAAAAAAGGGTATTATGTTTGGAGAGAAAAAACTACCAGTAGTTTCTCTGACGTCCTAGTGGATGCTGGGAACTCCGTAAGGACCATGGGGAATAGCGGCTCCGCAGGAGACTGGGCACAAAAGTAAAAGCTTTAGGACTACCTGGTGTGCACTGGCTCCTCCCCCTATGACCCTCCTCCAAGCCTCAGTTAGATTTTTGTGCCCGAACGAGAAGGGTGCACACTAGGTGGCTCTCCTGAGCTGCTTAGTGAAAAAGTTTAAGTATAGGTTTTTTATTTTCAGTGAGTCCTGCTGGCAACAGGTTCACTGCACCGAGGGACTAAGGGGAGAAGAAGCGAACTCACCTGCGTGCAGAGTGGATTGGGCTTCTTAGGCTACTGGACATTAGCTCCAGAGGGACGATCACAGGCCCAGCCATGGATGGGTCCCAGAGCCGCGCCGCCGGCCCCCTTACAGAGCCAGAAGACAGAAGAGGTCCGGGAAATCGGCGGCAGAAGACGTCCTGTCTTCAATAAGGTAGCACACAGCACCGCAGCTGTGCGCCATTGCTCTCAGCACACTTCACACTCCGGTCACTGAGGGTGCAGGGCGCTGGGGGGGGGGCGCCCTGAGACACAATAAAAACACATTAGATGTCGAAAAATACATCACATATAGCTCCTGGGCTATATGGATGCATTTAACCCCTGCCAGTTTTTCCTTAAAAAAGCGGGAGAAAGGCTGCCGAGAAGGGGGCGGAGCCTATCTCCTCAGCACACAAGCGCCATTTTCCCTCACAGCTCCGCTGGAAGGACGTCTCCCTGACTCTCCCCTGCAGTCCTGCACTACAGAAACAGGGTAAAACAAGAGAGGGGGGGCACTAATTTGGCAGATTAATCAATACAGCAGCTATATAAGGGAAAAACACTTATATAAGGTTATCCCTGTATATATATATATATATAGCGCTCTGGTGTGTGCTGGCAAACTCTCCCTCTGTCTCCCAAAAGGGCTAGTGGGGTCCTGTCCTCTATCAGAGCATTCCCTGTGTGTGTGCTGTGTGTCGGTACGTTGTGTCGACATGTATGAGGAGGAAAATGGTATGGAGGCGGAGCAATTGCCTGTAATAGTGATGTCACCCCCTAGGGAGTCGACACCTGACTGGATGGTTTTATGGAAGGAATTACGTGATAGCGTCAGCACTTTACAAAAGACTGTTGACGACATGAGACAGCCGGAAAATCAGTTATTACCTGTCCAGGTGTCTCAAACACCGTCAGGGGCTCTAAAGCGCCCGTTACCTCAGATGGTCGACACAGACCCAGACACGGACACGGACTCCAGTGTCGACGGTGAGGAAACAAACGTGTTTTCCAGTAGGGCCACACGTTACATGATCACGGCAATGAAGGAGGTTTTGAACATTTCTGATACTAAAAGTACCACAAAAAAGGGTATTATGTGGGGTGTGAAAAAACTACCCGTAGTTTTTCCTGAATCAGATGAATTAAATGAGGTGTGTGATGAAGCGTGGGTTTCCCCCGATAAAAAACTGCTAATTTCTAAAAAATTATTGGCATTATACCCTTTCCCGCCAGAGGTTAGGGCGCGTTGGGAAACACCCCCCAGGATAGATAAGGCGCTCACACGCTTATCAAAACAAGTGGCGTTACCGTCTCCTGATACGGCCGCCCTCAAGGAGCCAGCTGATAGGAAGCTGGAAAATATCCTAAAAAGTATATACACACATACTGGTGTTATACTGCGACCAGCAATCGCCTCAGCCTGGATGTGCAGTGCTGGGGTGGCTTGGTCGGATTCCCTGACTGAAAATATTGATACCCTGGACAGGGACAGTATATTATGGACTATAGAGCATTTAAAGGATGCATTTCTATATATGCGAGATGCACAGAGGGATATTTGCACTCTGGCATCAAGAGTAAGTGCGCTGTCCATTTCTGCCAGAAGAGGGTTATGGACGCGGCAGTGGTCAGGTGATGCGGATTCCAAACGGCATATGGAAGTATTGCCGTATAAAGGGGAGGAGTTATTTGGGGTCGGTCTATCGGACCTGGTGGCCACGGCAACTGCTGGGAAATCCACCTTTTTACCCCAGGTCACCTCTCAGCAGAAAAAGACACCGTCTTTTCAGGCTCAGTCCTTTCGTCCCCATAAGGGCAAGCGGGCAAAAGGCCACTCATATCTGCCCCGGGGCAGAGGAAGGGGAAAAAGACTGCAGCAGGCAGCCTCTTCCCAGGAACATAAGCCCTCCCCCGCTTCTGCCAATCCTCAGCATGACGCTGGGGGCTTACAAGCGGACTCGGGTACGGTGGGGGGTCGTCTCAAGAATTTCAGCGCGCAGTGGGCTCACTCGCAAGTGGACCCCTGGATCCTGCAGGTAGTATCTCAGGGGTACAAATTGGAATTCGAGACGTCTCCCCCTCGCCGGTTCCTGAAGTCTGCTTTACCAACGTCTCCCTCCGACAGGGAGGCGATATTGGAAGCCATTCACAAGCTGTATTCCCAGCAGGTGATAATCAAGGTACCCCTCCTACAACAGGGAAAGGGGTATTATTCCACGCTGTTTGTGGTACCGAAGCCGGACGGCTCGGTGAGACCTATTTTAAATCTGAAATCCTTGAACACTTACATACAAAGGTTCAAATTCAAGATGGAGTCACTCAGAGCAGTGAACCTGGAAGAAGGGGACTATATGGTGTCTCTGGACATCAAGGGTGCTTACCTCCATGTCCCAATTTGCCCTTCTCACCAAGGGTACCTCAGGTTTGTGGTACAGAACTGTCACTATCAGTTTCAGACGCTGCCGTTTGGATTGTCCACGGCACCCCGGGTCTTTACCAAGGTAATGGCCGAAATGATGATTCTTCTTCGAAGAAAAGGCGTCTTAATTATCCCTTACTTGGACGATCTCCTGATAAGGGCAAGGTCCAGGGAACAGTTAGAGGTCGGAGTAGCACTATCTCAAGTAGTACTACGACAGCACGGGTGGATTCTAAATATTCCAAAATCGCAGCTGATTCCGACGACACGTCTGCTGTTCCTAGGGATGATTCTGGACACAGTCCAGAAAAAGGTGTTTCTCCCGGAGGAGAAAGCCAGGGAGTTATCCGAGCTAGTCAGGAACCTCCTAAAACCAGGCCAAGTGTCAGTGCATCAATGCACAAGGGTCCTGGGAAAAATGGTGGCTTCTTACGAAGCGATTCCATTCGGCAGATTCCACGCAAGAACTTTTCAGTGGGATCTGCTGGGCAAATGTCCGGATCGCATCTTCAGATGCATCAGCTGATAACCCTGTCTCCAAGGACAAGGGTGTCTCTCCTGTGGTGGTTGCAGAGTGCTCATCTTCTAGAGGGCCGCAGATTCGGCATTCAGGACTGGGTCCTGGTGACCACGGATGCCAGCCTGAGAGGCTGGGGAGCAGTCACACAGTGAAAAAATTTCCAGGGCTTGTGGTCAAGCATGGAAACGTCATTTCACATAAATATCCTGGAACTAAGGGCCATTTACAATGCCCTAAGTCAAGCAAGGCCTCTGCTTCAGGGTCAGCCGGTGTTGATCCAGTCGGACAACATTACGGCAGTCGCCCACGTAAACAGACAGGGCGGCACAAGAAGCAGGAAGGCAATGGCAGAAGTTGCAAGGATTCTTCGCTGGGCGGAAAATCATGTGATAGCACTGTCAGCAGTGTTCATTCCGGGAGTGGACAACTGGGAAGCAGACTTCCTCAGCAGACATGACCTCCACCCGGGGGAGTGGGGACTTCACCCAGAAGTCTTCCACATGATTGTGAACCGTTGGGAAAAACCAAAGGTGAACATGATGGCATCCCGCCTCAACAAAAAACTAGACAGATATTGCGCCAGGTCAAGGGACCCTCAGGCAATAGCTGTGGACGCTCTGGTAACACCGTGGGTGTACCAATCAGTGTATGTGTTCCCTCCTCTGCCTCTCATACCCAAGGTACTGAGAATCATAAGAAGGAGAGGAGTAAGGACTATACTCGTGGCTCCGGATTGGCCAAGAAGGACTTGGTACCCGGAACTTCAAGAGATGCTCACGGAGGACCCGTGGCCTCTACCTCTAAGAAAGGACCTGCTCCAGCAGGGACCCTGTCTGTTCCAAGACTTACCGCGGCTGCGTTTGACGGCATGGCGGTTGAACGCCGGATCCTGAAGGAAAAAGGCATTCCGGATGAAGTCATCCCTACCCTGATCAAAGCCAGGAAGGATGTAACCGTGCAACATTATCACCGTATTTGGCGTAAATATGTTGCGTGGTGTGAGGCCAGGAAGGAGGAATTTCAACTGGGTCGTTTCCTGCATTTCCTGCAAACAAGACTGTCTATGGGCCTAAAATTAGGGTCCATTAAGGTTCAAATTTCGGCCCTGTCTATTTTCTTCCAGAAAGAACTGGCTTCAGTTCCTGAAGTTCAGACGTTTGTCAAGGGGGTACTGCATATACAGCCTCCTTTTGTGCCTCCAGTGGCACCTTGGGATCTCAATGTAGTTTTGGGGTTCCTAAAATCACATTGGTTTGAACCACTCACCACTGTGGACTTAAAATATCTCACATGGAAAGTGGTAATGCTGTTAGCCCTGGCTTCAGCCAGGCGTGTCTCAGAATTGGCGGCTTTATCCTATAAAAGCCCCTACCTAATTTTTCATACGGACAGGGCAGAATTGTGGACTCGTCCTCAATTTCTCCCTAAGGTGGTTTCAGCGTTTCACTTGAACCAGCCTATTGTGGTACCTGCGGCTACTAGGGACTTGGAGGACTCCAAGTTGCTGGACGTAGTCAGGGCCCTGAAAATATATGTTTCCAGGACGGCTGGAGTCAGAAAATCTGACTCGCTGTTTATCCTGTATGCACCCAACAAGCTGGGTGCTCCTGCTTCTAAGCAGACTGTTGCTCGTTGGATTTGTAGTACAATTCAGCTTGCACATTCTGTGGCAGGCCTGCCACAGCCAAAATCTGTAAAAGCCCATTCCACAAGGAAAGTGGGCTCATCTTGGGCGGCTGCCCGAGGGGTCTCGGCTTTACAACTTTGCCGAGCAGCTACTTGGTCAGGGGCAAACACATTTGCTAAATTCTACAAATTTGATACCCTGGCTGAGGAGGACCTGGAGTTCTCTCATTCGGTGCTGCAGAGTCATCCGCACTCTCCCGCCCGTTTGGGAGCTTTGGTATAATCCCCATGGTCCTTACGGAGTTCCCAGCATCCACTAGGACGTCAGAGAAAATAAGAATTTACTTACCGATAATTCTATATCTCGTAGTCCGTAGTGGATGCTGGGCGCCCATCCCAAGTGCGGATTGTCTGCAATACTTGTACATAGTTATTGTTACAAAAATCGGGTTATTATTGTTGTGAACCATCTTTTCAGAGGCTCCTCTGTTATCATGCTGTTAACTGGGTTCAGATCACAGGTTGTACGGTGTGATTGGTGTGGCTGGTATGAGTCTTACCCGGGATTCAAAATCCTTCCTTATTGTGTACGCTCGTCCGGGCACAGTATCCTAACTGAGGCTTGGAGGAGGGTCATAGGGGGAGGAGCCAGTGCACACCAGGTAGTCATTAAGCTTTTACTTTTGTGCCCAGTCTCCTGCGGAGCCGCTATTCCCCATGGTCCTTACGGAGTTCCCAGCATCCACTACGGACTACGAGAAATAGAATTATCGGTAAGTAAATTCTTATTTTCTCTGACGTCCTAGTGGATGCTGGGGACTCCGTAAGGACCATTGGGAATAGACGGCTCCGCAGGAGACTGGGCACATCTAAAAAAAGATTTAGGACTATCTGGTGTGCACTGGCTCCTCCCCCTATGACCATCCTCCAAGCCTCAGTTAGATTTCTGTGCCCGGCTGAGCTGGATGCACACTAGGTGCTCTCCTGAGCTCCTAGAAGAAAGTATAGTTTAGGTTTTTTATTTTCAGTGAGACCTGCTGGCAACAGGCTCACTGCAACGAGGGACTAAGGGGAGAAGAAGCGAACCTACCTAAGTGGTGGTAGCTTGGGCTTCTTAGGCTACTGGACACCATTAGCTCCAGAGGGATCGAACACAGGACCCGACCTCGTCGTCCGGAGCCGCGCCGCCGTCCCCCTTACAGAGCCAGAAACAAGAAGGTGGTCCGGAAAATCGGCGGCTGAAGACTTCTGTCTTCTCCAAGGTAGCGCACAGCACTGCAGCTGTGCGCCATTGCTCCTCATGCACACCACACACTGCGGTCACTGATGGGTGCAGGGCGCTGGGGGGGGGTGGGGGGGGCGCAGCAATAATAACACCTTGGCTGGCAAAACTAACACCATATATAGCCCCAGAGGCTATATAGGTGTATATTAACCCCTGCCAGAAACGATAAAATAGCGGGAGAAAGCCCGCCGAAAAAGGGGCGGAGCCAACTCCCTCAGCACACTGGCGCCATTATTCCCTCACAGCTTAGCTGGAAGGAAGCTCCCTGGCTCTCCCCTGCTGTCCTGCACTACAGAAAGGGTAAAAAAGAGAGGGGGGGCACAATTTAGGCGCAGTATATATATATATATTATAGGCAGCTATAGGGGAAAACACTCTGTATAGTGATATCCCTGTGTTATATAGCGCCCTGGTGTGTGCTGGCATACTCTCCCTCTGTCTCCCCAAAGGGCTTTGTGGGGTCCTGTCCTCTGTAAGAGCATTCCCTGTGTGTCTGCTGTGTGTCGGTACTGCTGTGTCGACATGTATGATGAGGATAATGATGTGGAGGCGGAGCAAATGCCTGTGAATGTGATGTCACCCTCTGCGGGGTCGACACCAGTGTGGATGGACTTATGGAAGGATTTACGTGACAGTGTCAGCTCCTTACATAAAAGGTTTGACGACATAGGACAGCCGGCTACTCAGCTTGTGCCTGTCCAAGCGTCTCAAATGTCATCAGGGGCTATAAAACGCCCGCTACCTCAGATGACAGATACAGATGTCGACACGGATACCGACTCCAGTGTCGACGATGATGAGACGAGTGTACCCTCCAATAGATCCATCCGTTATATGATTGAGGCTATGAAAAATGTATTACACATTTCTGATGATACCCCAGGTACCACAAAAAAGGGTATTATGTTTGGTGAGAAAAAACTACCAGTAGTTTTTCCTGCATCCGACGAATTAAATGAGGTGTGTGAGGAAGCGTGGACTTCCCCAGATAAGAAATTGATCATTTCTAAACGGTTAATGGCTGCTTACCCTTTCCCGCCAGAGGATAGGTCACGCTGCGAAACACCCCCTAGGGTAGATAAAGCGCTGACACGCTCATCAAAGAAGGTGGCACTACCGTCTCCGGATACGGCCGCCCTAAAAGAACCTGCTGATAGAAAGCAGGAAAGTACCCTAAAAGCTATATACACACACACTGGCATTATATTGAGACCCGCTATTGCATCAGCTTGGATGTGCAGTGCTGCTGCTGCGTGGTCAGACTCCCTGTCGGAAAACATTGATACCATGGATAGGGACAATATTTTGCTAACGATTGACCATATAAAAGACGCGGTCTTATACATGCGTGATGCACAGAGGGATATTTGCCGGCTGGCATCAAAAATAAGCGCTATGTCCATTGCCGCCAGACGGGGGTTATGGACTAGGCAATGGTCAGGTGATGCCGACTCCAAGCGGCACATGGAAGTTTTACCCTATAAAGGGGTGGAAATTTTTGGGGAAGGTCTTTCAGACCTCGTTTCCACAGCTACTGCTGGGAAATCGACTTTTTTGCCACAGGCTACCCCACAGCAAAAGAAAGCACCGTATTATCAGGTACAGTCCTTTCGACCCCAGAAAAATAAGCGGGCTAGAGGCTCATCCTTTCTGCCGAGGGGCAGAGGAAGGGGGAAAAAGCTGCAGCACATAGCTAGTTCCCAGGAGCAGAAGTCCTCCCCTGCGTCCGGTAAGTCCACAGCATGACGCTCGGACTGTTCAGGCGGAATCGGGAACGGTGGGGGCACGTCTCAGGTTTTTCAGCACACAGTGGGCTCTCTCACAGGTGGATCCCTGGGTCCTTCAAGTGGTATCTCAGGGGTACAGGCTGGAATTCGAGACGTCTCCCCCCCGCCGTTTCCTAAAATCTGCCTTGCCGGCAACTCCCTCTGCCAGGGAGGCAGTGTTGGTGGCTATTCAAAAACTGTATTCACAGAAATTGATTGTCAAGGTACCCCTCCTTCAGCAAGGAAAGGGTTACTACTCCACAATGTTTGTGGTACCGAAACCGGACGGTTCGGTGAGACCCATCTTAAATTTAAAAGCCTTGAACACTCATATCAAAAGGTTAAAGTTCAAGATGGAATCGCTCAGGGCGGTTATTGCGAGCCTGGAGGAGGGGGATTACATGGTATCCCTGGACATCAAGGATGCGTACCTGCATGTCCCCATTTACCCTCCGCACCAGGAGTACCTCAGATTTGTGGTACAGGACTGTCACTATCAGTTCCAGACGCTGCCGTTTGGGTTATCCACGGCACCGAGGGTCTTTACCAAGGTAACGGCCGAAATGATGATACTCCTTCGCAAGAAGGGAGTTTTAATTATCCCGTACTTGGACGATCTCCTGATAAAGGCGAGGTCCAAAGAACAGTTGATAGTGGGGTTGGCACTTTCTCAGGAAGTGCTACAACAGCACGGCTGGATTCTAAACATTCCAAAGTCACAGCTGGTCCCGACGACACGTCTTCTGTTCCTGGGAATGATTCTGGACACAGACCAGAAAAAAGTGTTTCTTCCACTAAAAAAAGCCGAGGAATTGTCATCTCTGGTCAGAGACATCCTAAAACCAGGAAAAGTGTCGGTACATCAATGCACACGAGTCCTGGGAAAAATGGTAGCTTCGTACGAAGCAATTCCATTCGGAAGGTTCCACGCAAGGACGTTCCAGTGGGACCTATTGGACAAATGGTCCGGGTCCCATCTCCAGATGCAACAGCGGATAACCCTATCGGCCAGAACCAGGGTGTCGCTGCTGTGGTGGCTGCAGAGGGCTCATCTAATAGAGGGCCGCAGATTCGGAATACAGGACTGGGTCCTGGTGACCACGGATGCCAGCCTTCGGGGCTGGGGGGCAGTCACAAAGGGAAGAAATTTCCAAGGACTGTGGTCAGATCAGGAGATTTCTCTTCACATAAATATCCTGGAGCTAAGGGCCATTTACAATGCCCTAAGCCAGGCAAGACCCCTGCTTCAAAACCAGCCGGTACTGATCCAGTCAGACAACATCACGGCGGTCGCCCATGTAAACAGACAGGGCGGCACGATAAGCAGGATGGCAGAAGTCTTCCAAATGCTGGTCAACCGGTGGGAAAAACCACAGGTAGACATGATGGCGTTCCGCCTCAACAAGAAGTTGACAAGATATTGCGCCCGGTCAAGAGACCCTCAGGCGATAGCGGTGGACGCTCTAGTGACACCATGGGTGTATCAGCCGGTTTATGCGTTTCCTCCTCTACCTCTCATGCCCAAGGTACTGAGAATAATAAGAAGGCGAGGAGTGAAAACCATACTCGTGGTTCCGGATTGGCCAAGAAGAGCTTGGTACCCGGAACTTAAAGAGATGCTTACAGAGGACCCTTGGCCTCTGCCGCTCAGACAAGACCTGCTGCAGCAGGGACCCTGTCTGTTCCAAGACTTACCGCGGCTGCGTTTGACGGCATGGCGGTTGAACACCGGATCCTGAAGGAAAAGGGTATTCCGGAGGAAGTCATCCCTACCCTGATCAAAGCCAGGAAGGATGTCACCGCAAGACATTATCACCGCATTTGGCGAAGATATGTTGCTTGGTGTGAGGCCATGAAGGCCCCGACGGAGGAATTTCACCTGGGTCGATTCCTGCACTTCCTGCAAGCAGGGGTGACGTTGGGCCTCAAATTGGGGTCCATAAAGGTCCAGATTTCGGCTCTGTCGATTATCTTCCAAAAAGAACTGGCTTCACTGCTTGAAGTTCAGACTTTTGCAAAAGGAGTACTGCATATTCAGCCTCCTTTTGTGCCCCCAGTGGCACCTTGGGATCTCAATGTGGGTTTGGCATTCCTGAAATCACATTGGTTCGAACCACTTAAGACTGTGGATTTAAAATATCTCACGTGGAAAGTGGTCATGCTGTTGGCCCTGGCGTCGGCCAGGCGGGTTTCAGAATTGGCGGCTTTGTCTTGAAAAAGCCCTTATCTGATTTTCCATATGGATAGGGCAGAATTGAGGACTCGTCCTCAGTTTCTCCCAAAGGTGGTCTCAGCTTTTCACTTGTACCAACCTATTGTGGTGCCTGCGGCTACTAGGGACTTGGAGGATTCCAAGTTGCTGGACGTAGTCAGGGCCCTAAAAATTTATATTTCCAGGACGGCTGGAGTCAGAAAGACTGACTCGCTGTTTATCCTGTATGCACCCACCAAGCTGGGTGCTCCTGCTTCTAAGCAGTCTATTGCGCGCTGGATTTGTAGCACTATTCAGCTGGCGCATTCTGCGGTGGGACTACCGCAGCCTAAATCTGTAAAAGCCCATTCCACACGGAAGGGGGCTCATCTTGGGCGGCTGCCCGAGGGGTCTCGGCTTTACAACTTTGCCGAGCAGCTACTTGGTCGGGGGCAAACACGTTTGCAAAATTCTACAAATTTGATACCCTGGCTGAGGAGGACCTGGAATTCTCTCATTCGGTGCTGCAGAGTCATCCGCACTCTCCCGCCCGTTTGGGAGCTTTGGTATAATCCCCATGGTCCTTACGGAGTCCCCAGCATCCACTAGGACGTCAGAGAAAATAAGAATTTACTCACCGGTAATTCTATTTCTCGTAGTCCGTAGTGGATGCTGGGCGCCCATCCCAAGTGCGGATTGTCTGCAATACCTGTACATAGTTATTGTTACAAAAATCGGGTTTTGTTGTGAGCCATCTCTTCAGAGGCTCCATTTGTTATCATACTGTTAACCGGGGTTCCTATCACGTGTTATATGGTGTGATTGGTGTGGCTGGTATGAGTTACCCGGGATTCAAAAATCCTTCCTTATTGTGTCAGCTCTTCCGGGCACAGTTCCTAACTGAGGCTCGGAGGAGGGTCATAGGGGGAGGAGCCAGTGCACACCAGATAGTCCTAAATCTTTCTTTAGATGTGCCCAGTCTCCTGCGGAGCCGTCTATTCCCCATGGTCCTTACGGAGTCCCCAGCATCCACTACGGACTACGAGAAATAGAATTACCGGTGAGTAAATTCTTATTTTTTCCTCCATCTGAGGAATTAAATGAAGTGTGTGAAGAAGCGTGGGCTTCCCCCGATAAGAAACTAGTAATTTCTAAAAGGTTACTAATGACGTACCCCTTCCCGCCAGTGGATAGGTCACGTTGGGAAACATCCCCTAGGGTGCATAAAGCGCTCACACGCTTGTCAAAGAAGGTGGCACTACCGTCTCCGGATACGGCCGCCCTAAAGGAACCTGCTGATAGAAAGCAGGAGGCTATCCTGAAGTCTGTATATACACACACAGGTATTATACTGAGACCAGCTATTGCTTCAGCTTGGATGTGCAGTTCTGCAGCTGCGTGGTCAGATTCCCTGTCGGAAAATATTGATACCCTAGACAGGGACACTATATTGCTAACCGTAGAGCATATTAAAGACGCAGTCTTATACATGAGAGATGCACAGAGGGATATTTGCCAGCTGGCATCTAAAATAAGTACAATGTCCATTTCTGCCAGGAGAGGGTTATGGACTCGGCAGTGGACAGGTGATGCAGACTCAAAAAGGCACATGGAATTTTTGCCTTATAAAGGTGAGGAGTTGTTCGGGGATGGTCTCTCGGACCTAGTTTCCACAGCAACTGCTGGGAAGTCTGCATTTTTACCCCATGTTCCCTCACAGCCAAAGAAAGCACCATATTATCAGGTACAGTCCTTTCGGCCCCATAAGGGCAAGCGGGTTAAAGGCGCGTCCTTTCTGCCCAGAGGTAGAGGGAAAAAGCTGCAGCATACAGCCAGTTCCCAGGAGCAAAAGTCCTCCCCCGCTTCCTCTAAGTCTGCCGCATGACGCTGGGGCTCCACAGGCGGAGCCAGGTACGGTGGGGGTCCGTCTCAAAAATGTCAGCGATCAGTGGGCTCGCTCACGGGTGGATCCCTGGATCTTTCAAGTAGTATCTCGGGTACAAGCTGGAATTCGAGACGTCTCCATCCCCCCCCCCCCGCCGTTTCCTCAAATCTGCCTTGCCAACAACTCCCTCAGGCAGGGAGGCAGTGATAGAGGCAATTCACAAGCTGTATTCCCAGCAGGTGATAGTTAAGGTGCCCCTACTTCAACAAGGACGGGGTTACTATTCCACAATGTTTGTGGTACCGAAACCAGACGGTTCGGTGAGACCCATTTTAAATTTGAAATCCTTGAACACATATATAAAAAAATTCAAGTTCAAGATGGAATCGCTCAGGGCGGTTATTGCAAGCCTGGACGAGGGGGATTACATGGTATCACTGGACATCAAGGATGCTTACCTGTATGTCCCCATTTACCATCCTCACCAGGAGTACCTCAGATTTGTGGTACAGGATTGTCATTACCAATTCCAGACGTTGCCGTTCGGTCTATCCACGGCTCCGAGGGTCTTTACCAAGGTAATGGCCGAAATGATGATACTCCTTCGAAAGAAGGGAGTTTTAATTATCCCCAAAGTCACAGCTGGTCCCTACGACACGTCTACTGTTCCTGGGGATGGTTCTGGACACAGAACAGAAAAAAGTGTTTCTCCCGGAGGAGATGGCCAAGGAGCTGTCATCTCTAGTCAGAGGCCTCCTAAAACCAAAACAGGTGTCGGTGCATCACTGCACGCGGATCCTGGGAAAGATGGTAGCTTCCTACGAAGCAATTCCATTCGGCAGGTTTCATGCAAGAACCTTTTCAGTGGGACTTGTTGGACAAGTGGTCCGGATCGCATCTTCAGATGCATCGACTGATAACCCTGTCTCCAAGGACCAGGGTGTCTCTGCTGTGGTGGCTGCAGAGTGCTCATCTTCGAGAGGGCCGCAGATTCGGCATACAGGACTGGGTCCTGGTGACCACGGATGCCAGCCTTCGAGGCTGGGGGGCAGTCACACAGGGAAGAAACTTCCAAGGACTATGGTCAAGTCAGGAGACTTCCCTACACATAAATATTCTGGAACTGAGGGCCATTTACAATGCCCTAAGTCAGGCAAAACCCCTGCTTCAAAACCAGCCGGTACTGATCCAGTCAGACAACATCACGGCGGTCGCCCATGTAAACCGACAGGGCGGCACGAGAAGCAGGACGGCGATGGCAGAAGCCACAAGGATTCTCCGATGGGCGGAAAATCACGTGTTTGCACTGTCAGCAGTGTTCATTCCGAGAGTGGAGAACTGGGAAGCAGACTTCCTCAGCAGGCACGACCTCCACCCGGGAGAGTGGGGACTTCATCCAGAAGTCTTCCAACTGATTGTAAACCGTTGGGAAAGGCCACAGGTGGACATGATGGCGTCCCGCCTAAACAAAAAGCTAGAAAGATATTGCGCCAGGTCAAGGGACCCGCAGGCGATAGCGGTGGACGCTCTAGTGACACCGTGGGTGTACCGGTCGGTTTATGTGTTCCCTCATCTTCCTCTCATACCAAAGGTACTGAGGATAATAAGGAGAAGAGGAGTAAGAACTATACTCATTGTTCCGGATTGGCCAAAAAGAGCTTGGTACCCGGAACTTCAAGAAATGATTTCAGAGGACCCATGGCCTCTGCCGCTCAGACAGGACCTGCTGCAGCAGGGGCCCTGTCTGTTCCAAGACTTACAGCGGCTGCGTTTGACGGCATGGCGGTTGAACACCGGATCCTGAAGGAAAAGGGCATTCCGGAGGAAGTCATTCCTACGCTGATTAAAGCTAGGAAAGAAGTAACCGCAAACCATTATCACCGCATATGGCGAAAATATGTTGCGTGGTGTGAGGCCAGAAGGGCCCCAACGGAGGAATTTCAGCTGGGCCGTTTCCTGCACTTCCTACAGTCAGGGGTGACTATGGGCCTAAAATTGGGTTCCATTAAGGTCCAGATTTCGGCTCTATCGATTTTCTTCCAGAGAGAACTGGCTTCACTACCTGAAGTTCAAACTTTTGTTAAGGGAGTGCTGCATATTCAGCCCCCTTTTGTGCCTCCAGTGGCACCTTGGGATCTCAACGTGGTGTTGGATTTCCTGAAGTCACATTGGTTTGAGCCACTTAAAACCGTGGAATTGAAGTATCACACGTGGAAAGTGGTCATGTTGTTGGCCTTGGCTTCGGCCAGGCGTGTATCAGAATTGGCGGCTTTGTCATGTAAAAGCCCTTATCTGATTTTCCATATGGATAGGGCAGAATTGAGGACTCGTCCCCAATTTCTCCCTAAGGTGGTATCAGCCTTTCATCTGAACCAACCTATCGTGGTGCCTGCGGCTACTAAAGACTTGGAGGCTTCCAAGTTGTTGGACGTAGTCAAGGCCCTGAAAATTTATGTTTCCAGGACAGCTGGAGTCAGAAAGACTGACTCGCTATTTATCCTGTATGCGCCCAACAAGTTGGGTGCACCTGCTTCAAAGCAGACTATTGCTCGCTGGATCTGTAGTACGATTCAGCTTGCACATTCTGCGGCTGGACTGCCGCATCCTATATCGGTGAAAGCCCATTCCACGAGGAAGGTGGGCTCTTCTTGGGCTGCTGCCCGAGGGGTCTCGGCTCTACAACTTTGCCGATCAGCTACTTGGTCGAGGTCAAACACATTTGCTAAATTCTACAAGTTTGATACCCTGGCTGAGGAGGATTAGAGTTTGCCCATTCGGTGCTGCAGAGTCATCCGCACTCTCCCGCCCGTTTGGGAGCTTTGGTATAATCCCCATGGTCCGTACGGAGTCCCAGCATCCACTTAGGACGTCAGAGAAAATAAGAATTTACTAACCGGTAATTCTATTTCTCGTAGTCCGTAGTGGATGCTGGGCGCCCATCCCAAGTGCGGATTGTCTGCAATACTTGTATATAGTTATTGTTTAACTAAAGGGTTATTGTTGAGCCATCTGTTGAGAGGCTCATTTGTTATCATACTGTTAACTGGGTATTGTATCACGAGTTATACGGTGTGATTGGTGTGGCTGGTATTAGTGATGAGCGGATTCGGTTTTACTCGGTTTTACTCGGTTCTCAAAACGGCATCTTATTGGCTCACGGATGTCACGTGTTTTGGATAGCCAATAAGATGCCGTTTTGAGAACCGAGTAAAACCGAGTAAAACCGAACCTCGCTCATCACTAGCTGGTATGAGTCTTACCCGGGATTCAAAATCCTTCCTTATTGTGTCAGCTCTTCCGGGCACAGTATCCTAACTGAAGTCTGGAGGAGGGTCATAGTGGGAGGAGCCAGTGCACACCAGTAGTCTAAAGCTTTCTTTTAGTTGTGCCCAGTCTCCTGCGGAGCCGCTATTCCCCATGGTCCTTACGGAGTCCCAGCATCCACTACGGACTACGAGAAATAGAATTACCGGTGAGTAAATTCTTATTTTTAATTTGGATTAAGGTTTGTGTGTCGTACTTTTTTAAAGTTTAAAAGACCAAAAATACTGCTTTTGAATAGGATCAGTATACCCATCACTCTAGAATGTGCAACGTCTGGTTCTGGTCATGCTGATGAGGTCAGGGTGCTGAAGGCAGCATAAAGCACTACAGTGCCGCTACCGTAATGTCCTCTACTTTTGACTTACTTTAAAAAAAGGAACTTTGTTTACTAAATTTAAACATTTTAACCTTTTCTTTATTAGGGCGATCTGGAAAAAATGATGATGGACTGGGCAGAAACCAAAAGCATTGGTGATATAATTATTTCTTATGTAAGTGCTTTGCTTTTACATAATTATAGTAGATTGCTTTTTGCATGCTTTGCGCAAAACCTTTTTAAAACACTATACATCCATGTTTACTAAGAATATATCATTTTTAAATGTAGCAGTAATTGCTATGACCTAGCATTTTAAAGTGTTTTCTTATTGCTAAACTGAAAAAAGATATTGGGTAAATAATCCATGCACACTGCTACAGAGTAACCACAGGTGACATCAAGTTACCTTTCCGTTCAGTCTTTAATTGCCCATATTACAAGCATCATGGGCTCTGCTTCCTACACAAGTGGCTAAGTCCAATGTTTTTGCAATTTGTTACACCGAGAGGACAATGTGTTTTCTTTTTTTCATTGTATATAAGACTAAATGTATACGTGGAATGTGCAGTTAAATGTGCTGTAATTTTTTACTTTTTTGTAATTGCATGACTGTTACACGTTAATGATGGGCCGATGTATAATTTCTTGGAAATGCCCCCAAATTATATAGAATGGCTAAACACAAACTCAACAATACCGGAGTTACACTTGCTAAGACCATTGTAGGTTTTGCTATTTGAGGTATACTTTATTATATAAAATCCATAATAGTCTCCAGTAAGAAAATTGGCCCTTCTGCACGCTATTAAAATTAACAAATGCAACCATTTTATTTTGTTGTATTTGCTAACGTAATTTTTTTTATTCCTGTATCACTCTAATTTGTGTGGGTTAGTTGAAAGCAACATAATGTAGTAAGTTTAATACTGGCATATTTCTCATTGATACCACTGCCACCATTGAATGAAGACTAACAGCATTCCAATATTATTATTCATACCAATATTGCATATACAGTAATCATAAAGTAACATGACATTACAAATCTCTAGTTAAAGATACCATAAATTATAGAACAGTGAAGATTAGTGATGTAAGAAAGTTAGCATTAGTTCAGTACTAACATAACTGCTCACTTATGTATCCCATATTCCACAGAGAAGCTTCACAATGATGGCGTTGCTGATATTTTCAAAGTATTAACTGTGGTACTCCATGAAAATTTACATTTAAAAGTGAAATTAAATGTTATTAAATGAAATGAGGTACTATCTTAAGGGCCTTACACACTCAGCGACCTGCTGCCTGACGGATGACCTGGCGGCGGGCGGGAGTTAACGGGAGGAGTGAAGTTTCTCCACTCGGCCCGTCACCCAGCTCCATGCTAATATGGACGAGATTGTCCATATTGGCTTGCATGTATAAGCGATGGGGCACCAACGATGAACGAGCGCGGGGCCGCGCATCGTTCATCGTTGGCGCCTACACACTGAATGATATGAACGAGTTCTCGTTAATTAATGAACGAGAACGTTCAAATCGTTCAATTAAAACTTTAAATGTGTAGGGCCCATAACAATTATACAGCAGCAAAATACATTTCTCTGACGTCCTAGTGGATGCTGGGAACTCCGTAAGGACCATGGGGAATAGACGGGCTCTGCAGGAGACTGGGCACTCTAAGAAAGAATTAGATCTACTGGTGTGCACTGGCTCCTCCCTCTATGCCCCTCCTCCAGACCCCAGTTAGAATCTGTGCCCGGCTCGAGCTGGTTGCACACTAGGGGCTCTCCTGAGCTCTTAGTAAAGAAAGTATTTTTCTCTATCGTCCTAGTGGATGCTGGGGTTCCTGAAAGGACCATGGGGAATAGCGGCTCCGCAGGAGACAGGGCACAAAAAGTAAAGCTTTTCCAGATCAGGTGGTGTGCACTGGCTCCTCCCCCTATGACCCTCCTCCAGATTCCAGTTAGATTTTTGTGCCCGGCCGAGAAGGGTGCAATCTAGGTGGCTCTCCTAAAGAGCTGCTTAGAAAAAGTTTAGCTTAGGTTTTTTATTTTACAGTGAGTCCTGCTGGCAACAGGATCACTGCAACGAGGGACTGAGGGGAGAAGAAGTGAACTCACCTGCGTGCAGGATGGATTGGCTTCTTGGCTACTGGACATCAGCTCCAGAGGGACGATCACAGGTACAGCCTGGATGGTCACCGGAGCCGCGCCGCCGGCCCCCTTGCAGATGCTGAAGTCAGAAGAGGTCCAAAATCGGCGGCTGAAGACTCCTGCAGTCTTCTAAAGGTAGCGCACAGCACTGCAGCTGTGCGCCATTTTCCTCTCAGCACACTTCACACGCAGTCACTGAGGGTGCAGGGCGCTGGGGGGGGGCGCCCTGGGAGGCAAATGTAACCTATATAAAGGCTAAAAATACCTCACATATAGCCCCCAGAGGCTATATGGAGATATTTAACCCCTGCCTGGATTCACTAAATAGCGGGAGACGAGCCCGCCAAAAAAGGGGCGGGGCCTATCTCCTCAGCACACGGCGCCATTTCCTCTCACAGCTCCGCTGGTCAGGACGGCTCCCAGGTCTCTCCCCTGCACTGCACTACAGAAACAGGGTAAAACAGAGAGGGGGGGCAAATTTATGGCGATATTTTTATATATATAAAGCAGCTATAAGGGAGCACTTATTATAAGGCTATCCCTGTTATATATAGCGCTTTTGGTGTGTGCTGGCAAACTCTCCCTCTGTCTCCCCAAAGGGCTAGTGGGTCCTGTCTTCGTTAGGAGCATTCCCTGTGTGTCTGCTGTGTGTCGGTACGTGTGTGTCGACATGTATGAGGACGATATTGGTGTGGAGGCGGAGCAATTGCCAAATATGAGGATGTCACCCCCTAGGGAGTCGACACCAGAATGGATGCCTTTATTTATGGAACTACGGGATAGTGTCAACACGCTAAAGCAGTCGTTTGACGACATGAGACGGCCGGACAATCAATTAGTGCCTGTCCAGGCGACTCAAACACCGTCAGGGGCTGTAAAACGCCCTTTGCCTCAGTCGGTCGACACAGACCCAGACACAGGCACTGACTCCAGTGGTGACGGTGACGAATCAACCGTATTTTCCAGTAGGGCCACACGTTATATGATTTTGGCAATGAAGGAGGCGTTACATTTAGCTGATACTACAGGTACCACTAAACAGGGTATTATGTGGGGTGTGAAAAAACTACCTATAGTTTTTCCTGAATCAGAAGAATTAAATGACGTGTGTAATGAAGCGTGGGTTGCTCCTGATAAAAAGCTGAAAATTTCAAAGAAATTATTGGCATTATACCCTTTCCCGCCAGAGGTTAGGGAGCGCTGGGAAACATCTCCTAGGGTGGACAAGGCGCTAACACGCTTATCTAAACAAGTGGCGTTACCCTCTCCTGAGACGGCCGCACTTAAAGATCCATCAGATAGGAGGATGGAAAATATCCAAAAAAGTATATACACACATGCAGGTGTTATACTACGACCAGCTATAGCGACTGCCTGGATGTGCAGTGCTGGGGTAGTTTGGTCAGAGTCCCTGATTGAAAATATTGATACCCTGGACAGGGACAATATTTTACTGTCGTTAGAACAAATAAAGGATGCATTTCTTTATATGCGTGATGCACAGAGGGATATCTGCACACTGGCATCACGGGTAAGTGCTATGTCCATTTCGGCCAGAAGAGCTTTATGGACGCGACAGTGGACAGACGATGCGGATTCAAAACGGCATATGGAAGTTTTGCCGTATAAAGGGGAGGAGTTATTTGGAGTCGGTCTATCAGATTTGGTGGCCACGGCTACAGCCGGGAAATCCACCTTTCTACCTCAAGTCACTCCCCAACAGAAAAAGGCACCGACTTTTCAACCGCAGCCCTTTCGTTCCTTTAAAAATAAGAGAGCAA
Source organism: Pseudophryne corroboree (assembly GCF_028390025.1). Classification (NCBI taxonomy): domain Eukaryota; kingdom Metazoa; phylum Chordata; class Amphibia; order Anura; family Myobatrachidae; genus Pseudophryne; species Pseudophryne corroboree. The sequence goes on from NC_086447.1 coordinate 301,665,727, forward strand.
AGGGCTATTCATATCTGCCACGAGGCAGAGGTCGAGGGAAGAGACAGCAACAGGCAGCTCCTTCCCAGGAACAGAAGCCCTCCCCGGCTTCTACAAAAGCCTCAGCATGACGCTGGGGCTTCTCAAGCGGACTCGGGGACGGTGGGCGGTCGTCTCAAAAATTACAGCGCGCAGTGGGCTCACTCGCAAGTAGATCCCTGGATCCTGCAGATAATATCTCAGGGGTACAGGTTGGAATTAGAGACAGATCCACCTCGCCGTTTCCTGAAGTCTGCTTTACCAACGTCCCCCTCCGAAAGGGAGACGGTTTTGGAAGCCATTCACAAGCTGTACTCTCAGCAGGTGATAGTCAAGGTACCTCTTCTACAACAAGGGAAGGGGTATTATTCCACTCTTTTTGTGGTACCGAAGCCGGATGGCTCGGTAAGGCCTATTCTAAATCTGAAGTCCTTGAACCTGTACATAAAGAAGTTCAAGTTCAAAATGGAGTCACTCAGAGCAGTGATAGCGAACCTGGAAGAGGGGGATTTTATGGTATCCTTGGACATCAAGGATGCGTATCTCCACGTTCCAATTTACCCCTCACACCAGGGGTACCTCAGGTTCGTTGTACAAAACTGTCACTATCAGTTTCAGACGCTGCCGTTCGGATTGTCCACGGCACCTCGGGTCTTTACAAAGGTAATGGCCGAGATGATGATTCTTCTTCGAAGAAAAGGCATATTAATTATCCCATACTTGGACGATCTCCTAATAAGAGCAAGGTCCAGAGAACAGCTAGAGATGGGATTAGCACTGTCTCAAGAAGTGCTAAAACAGCACGGGTGGATTCTGAATATTCCAAAATCCCAGTTAATGCCGACAACTCGTCTGCCATTTCTAGGGATGATTCTGGACACGGTTCAGAAAAAGGTTTTTCTCCCGGAGGAAAAAGCCAAGGAGTTATCCGAGCTTGTCAGGAACCTCCTAAAACCAGGAAAGGTGTCTGTACATCAATGCACAAGAGTCCTGGGAAAAATGGTGGCTTCTTACGAAGCAATTCCATTCGGCAGATTCCACGCAAGAATTTTCCAAAGGGATCTGTTGGACAAATGGTCAGGGTCGCATCTTCAGATGCACCTGCGGATAACCCTGTCTCCAAGGACAAGGGTGTCTCTTCTGTGGTGGTTGCAGAGTGCTCATCTATTGGAGGGCCGCAGATTCGGCATACAGGATTGGATCCTGGTGACCACGGACGCCAGCCTGAGAGGCTGGGGAGCAGTCACACAAGGAAGAAACTTCCAGGGAGTATGGACGAGCCTGGAAACGTCTCTTCACATAAACATTCTGGAACTAAGAGCAATCTACAATGCTCTAAGCCAGGCAGAACCTCTGCTTCAGGGAAAACCGGTGTTGATCCAGTCGGACAACATCACGGCAGTCGCCCATGTGAACAGACAGGGCGGCACAAGAAGCAGGAGTGCAATGGCAGAAGCTGCAAGGATTCTTCGCTGGGCAGAGAATCATGTGATAGCACTGTCAGCAGTGTTCATCCCGGGAGTGGACAACTGGGAAGCAGACTTCCTCAGCAGACACGATCTTCACCCGGGAGAGTGGGGACTTCATCCAGAAGTCTTCCACATGCTGGTAACCCGTTGGGAAAGACCAATGGTGGACATGATGGCGTCTCGCCTCAACAAAAAACTGGACAGGTATTGCGCCAGGTCAAGAGATCCGCAGGCAATAGCTGTGGACGCGCTGGTAACGCCTTGGGTGTACCAGTCGGTGTATGTGTTTCCTCCTCTGCCTCTCATACCAAAAGTATTGAGAATTATACGGCAAAGAGGCGTAAGAACGATACTAGTGGTTCCGGATTGGCCAAGAAGGACTTGGTATCCGGAACTTCAAGAGATGATCACGGAAGATCCGTGGCCTCTACCTCTAAGGAGGGACTTGCTTCAGCAGGGTCCCTGTCTGTTTCAAGACTTACCGCGGCTGCGTTTGACGGCATGGCGGTTGAACGCCGGATCCTAAAGGAAAAAGGCATGCCGGAAGAAGTCATTCCTACTTTGATTAAAGCAAGGAAGGAAGTAACCGTGCAACATTATCACCGAATTTGGCGAAAATATGTTGCGTGGTGCGAAGATCGGAGTGCTCCGACGGAGGAATTTCAACTGGGTCGATTCCTACATTTCCCGCAATCAGGATTGTCTATGGGTCTCAAATTGGGATCTATTAAGGTTCAAATTTCGGCCCTGTCGATTTTCTTTCAAAAAGAATTGGCTTCAGTCCCTGAAGTCCAGACCTTTGTTAAGGGAGTGCTGCATATACAGCCTCCTGTGGTGCCTCCAGTGGCACCGTGGGATCTCAATGTGGTTTTGGACTTTCTAAAATCTCATTGGTTTGAACCACTAAAAAAGGTGGATTTGAAATATCTCACATGGAAAGTGACCATGCTTCTAGCCCTGGCTTCGGCCAGGAGAGTGTCAGAACTGGCAGCTTTATCTTACAAAAGCCCATATCTGATTTTCCATTCGGACAGGGCAGAACTGCGGACTCGTCCGCATTTTCTCCCTAAGGTGGTGTCAGCATTTCATCTGAACCAGCCTATTGTAGTGCCTGCGGCTACAAGTGACTTGGAGGACTCCAAGTTACTGGACGTTGTCAGAGCATTAAAAATATATATTGCAAGGACAGCTGGAGTCAGAAAATCTGACTCGTTGTTTATATTGTATGCACCCAACAAGATGGGTGCTCCTGCGTCTAAGCAGACGATTGCTCGTTGGATCTGTAGCACAATCCAACTTGCACATTCTGTGGCAGGCCTGCCACAGCCTAAATCTGTAAAGGCCCACTCCACAAGGAAGGTGGGCTCATCTTGGGCGGCTGCCCGAGGGGTCTCGGCATTACAACTTTGCCGAGCAGCTACGTGGTCAGGGGAGAACACGTTTGTAAAATTTTACAAATTTGATACTCTGGCTAAGGAGGACCTGGAGTTCTCTCATTCGGTGCTGCAGAGTCATCCGCACTCTCCCGCCCGTTTGGGAGCTTTGGTATAATCCCCATGGTCCTTTCAGGAACCCCAGCATCCACTAGGACGATAGAGAAAATAAGATTTTACTTACCGATAAATCTATTTCTCGGAGTCCGTAGTGGATGCTGGGCGCCCATCCCAAGTGCGGATTATCTGCAATAATTGTACATAGTTATTGTTAACAAATTCGGGTTATTGTTGAAGGAAGCCATCTTTCAGAGGCTCCGCTGTTATCATACTGTTAACTGGGTTTAGATCACAAGTTGTACGGTGTGATTGGTGTGGCTGGTATGAGTCTTACCCGGGATTCAAAATCCTCCCTTATTGTGTACGCTCGTCCGGGCACAGTACCTAACTGGAGTCTGGAGGAGGGTCATAGGGGGAGGAGCCAGTGCACACCACCTGATCTGGAAAAGCTTTACTTTTTGTGCCCTGTCTCCTGCGGAGCCGCTATTCCCCATGGTCCTTTCAGGAACCCCAGCATCCACTACGGACTCCGAGAAATAGATTTATCGGTAAGTAAAATCTTATTTTCTCTAACGTCCTCAGTGGATGCTGGGGACTCCGTAAGGACCATGGGGATTAGCGGCTCCGCAGGAGACTGGGCACATCTAAAGAAAGCTTTAGGACTATCTGGTGTGCACTGGCTCCTCCCCCTATGACCCTCCTCCAAGCCTCAGTTAGATCTCTGTGCCCGAACGAGAAGGGTGCACACTAGGGGCTCTCCTGAGCTTCTTAGTGAAAGTTTTAGTTTAGGTTTTTTATTTTCAGTGAGACCTGCTGGCAACAGGCTCACTGCATCGAGGGTCTAAGGGGAGAAGAAGCGAACTCACCTGCGTGCAGAGTGGATTGGGCTTCTTAGGCTACTGGACATTAGCTCCAGAGGGACGATCACAGGCCCAGCCATGGATGGGTCCCAGAGCCGCGCCGCCGGCCCCCTTACAGAGCCAGAAGACAGAAGAGGTCCGGAAAATCGGCGGCAGAAGACATCCTGTCTTCACCAAGGTAGCGCACAGCACTGCAGCTGTGCGTCATTGCTCCTCAGCACACCACACTTCGGTCACTGAGGGTGCAGGGCGCTAGGGGGGGGGCGCCCTGAGCAGCAATAAAAACACCTTGGCTGGCGAAAATACATCACATATAGCCCCCAGGGCTATATGGATGAATTTTAACCCCTGCCAGAATACATAAAAAAGCAGGAGAAAAGTCCGCGAAAAAGGGCGGGGCCTATCTCCTCAGCACACTGGTGCCATTTTCCCTCACAGCTCAGTTGGAGGGAAGCTCCCCTGGCTCTCCCCTGCAGTCACTACACTACAGAAAGGGTTAAAAAAAAGAGAGGGGGGCACTAATTAGGCGCAGTATTAACAATACAGCAGCTATAAGGGGAAAAACACTTATATAAGGTTATCCCTATATAGCGCTTTGGTGTGTGCTGGCAAACTCTCCCTCTGTCTCCCCAAAGGGCTAGTGGGGTCCTGTCCTCTATCAGAGCATTCCCTGTGTGTGTGCTGTATGTCGGTACGTTTGTGTCAACATGTATGAGGAGAAAAATGATGTGGAGACGGAGCAGATTGCCTGTAATAGTGATGTCACCCCCTAGGGGGTCGACACCTGAGTGGATGAACTGTTGGAAGGAATTACGTGACAGTGTCAGCTCTGTATAAAAGACAGTGGTTGACATGAGACAGCCGGCTACTCAGCTTGTGCCTGTCCAGACGTCTCATAGGCCGTCAGGGGCTCTAAAGCGCCCGTTACCTCAGATGGCAGATATAGACGCCGACACGGATACGGACTCCAGTGTCGACGGTGAAGAGACAAATGTGACTTCCAGTAGGGCCACACGTTACGTGATTGAGGCAATTAAAAATGTTTTACACATTTCTGATAATACGAGTACCACCAAAAAATAAGAATTTACTTACCGATAATTCTATTTCTCGGAGTCCGTAGTGGATGCTGGGGTTCCTGAAAGGACCATGGGGAATAGCGGCTCCGCAGGAGACAGGGCACAAAAAGTAAAGCTTTACGATCAGGTGGTGTGTACTGGCTCCTCCCCCTATGACCCTCCTCCAAGCCTCAGTTAGGTACTGTGCCCGGACGAGCGTACACAATAAGGAAGGATTTATGAATCCCGGGTAAGACTCATACCAGCCACACCAATCACACCGTACAACCTGTGATCTAAACCCAGTTAACAGTATGATAACAGCGGAGCCTCTGAAAAGATGGCTCACAACAATAATAACCCGATTTTTGTAACTATGTACAAGTAATGCAGATAATCCGCACTTGGGATGGGCGCCCAGCATCCACTACGGACTCCGAGAAATAGAATTATCGGTAAGTAAATTCTTATTTTCTCTATCGTCCTAGTGGATGCTGGGGTTCCTGAAAGGACCATGGGGATTATACCAAAGCTCCCAAACGGGCGGGAGAGTGCGGATGACTCTGCAGCACCGAATGAGAGAACTCCAGGTCCTCCTTAGCCAGGGTATCAAATTTGTAGAATTTTACAAACGTGTTCTCCCCCGACCACGTAGCCGCTCGGCAGAGTTGTAATGCCGAGACCCCTCGGGCAGCCGCCCAAGAAGAACCCACCTTCCTTGTGGAGTGGGCTTTTACCGATTTTGGCTGTGGCAGGCCTGCCACAGAATGTGCAAGCTGAATCGTACTACAAATCCAGCGAGCAATAGTCTGCTTAGACGCAGGAGCGCCCAACTTGTTGGGAGCATATAGTATAAACAGCGAGTCAGATTTCCTGACTCCAGCTGTCCTTGAAATGTATATTTTTAAAGCTCTGACAACGTCCAACAACTTGGAGTCCTCCAAGTCGCTTGTAGCCGCAGGCACTACAATAGGTTGGTTCAGATGAAATGCTGACACCACCTTAGGGAGAAAATGCGGACGAGTCCGCAGTTCTGCCCTGTCCGAATGGAAAATCAGATATGGGCTTTTGTAAGATAAAGCTGCCAGTTCTGACACTCTCCTGGCCGAAGCCAGGGCTAGTAGCATGGTCACTTTCCATGTGAGATATTTCAAATCCACAGTTTTTAGTGGTTCAAACCAATGAGATTTGAGAAAGTCCAAAACAACATTGAGATCCCACGGTGCCACTGGAGGCACCACAGGGGGCTGTATATGCAGCACTCCCTTAACAAAAGTCTGGACTTCAGGAACTGAAGCCAATTCTTTTTGGAAGAAAATCGACAGGGCCGAAATTTGAACCTTAATAGATCCCAATTTGAGACCCATAGACAATCCTGATTGCAGGAAATGTAGGAATCGACCCAGTTGAAATTCCTCCGTCGGAGCACTCCGATCCTCGCACCACGCAACATATTTTCGCCAAATGCGGTGATAATGTTGCGCGGTTACTTCCTTCCTTGCTTTAATCAAAGTAGGAATGACTTCTTCCGGCATGCCTTTTTCCTTTAGGATCCGGCGTTCAACCGCCATGCCGTCAAACGCAGCCGCGGTAAGTCTTGAAACAGACAGGGACCCTGCTGAAGCAAGTCCCTTCTCAGAGGTAGAGGCCACGGATCTTCCGTGATCATCTCTTGAAGTTCCGGGTACCAAGTCCTTCTTGGCCAATCCGGAACCACTAGTATCGTTCTTACGCCTCTTTGCCGTATAATTCTCAATACTTTTGGTATGAGAGGCAGAGGAGGAAACACATACACCGACTGGTACACCCAAGGCGTTACCAGCGCGTCCACAGCTATTGCCTGCGGATCTCTTGACCTGGCGCAATACCTGTCCAGTTTTTTGTTGAGGCGAGACGCCATCATGTCCACCATTGGTCTTTCCCAACGGGTTACCAGCATGTGGAAAACTTCTGGATGAAGTCCCCACTCTCCCGGGTGAAGGTCGTGTCTGCTGAGGAAGTCTGCTTCCCAGTTGTCCACTCCCGGGATGAACACTGCTGACAGTGCTATCACATGATTCTCTGCCCAGCGAAGAATCCTTGCAGCTTCTGCCATTGCACTCCTGCTTCTTGTGCCGCCCTGTCTGTTCACATGGGCGACTGCCGTGATGTTGTCCGACTGGATCAACACCGGTTTTCCTTGAAGCAGAGGTTCTGCCTGGCTTAGAGCATTGTAGATTGCTCTTAGTTCCAGAATGTTTATGTGAAGAGACGTTTCCAGGCTCGACCACACGCCCTGGAAGTTTCTTCCTTGTGTGACTGCTCCCCAGCCTCTCAGGCTGGCGTCCGTGGTCACCAGGATCCAATCCTGTATGCCGAATCTGCGGCCCTCCAATAGATGAGCACTCTGCAACCACCACAGAAGAGATACCCTTGTCCTTGGAGACAGGGTTATCCGCTGGTGCATCTGAAGATGCGACCCTGACCATTTGTCCAACAGATCCCTCTGGAAAATTCTTGCGTGGAATCTGCCGAATGGAATTGCTTCGTAAGAAGCCACCATTTTTCCCAGGACTCTTGTGCATTGATGTACAGACACCTTTCCTGGTTTTAGGAGGTTCCTGACAAGCTCGGATAACTCCTTGGCTTTTTCCTCCGGGAGAAAAACCTTTTTCTGAACCGTGTCCAGAATCATCCCTAGGAACAGCAGACGTGTTGTCGGAATTAACTGGGATTTTGGAATATTCAGAATCCACCCGTGCTGTTTTAGCACTTCTTGAGACAGTGCTAATCCCATCTCTAGCTGTTCTCTGGACCTTGCCCTTATTAGGAGATCGTCCAAGTATGGGATAATTAATACGCCTTTTCTTCGAAGAAGAATCATCATCTCGGCCATTACCTTGGTAAAGACGCGAGGTGCCGTGGACAATCCGAACGGCAGCGTCTGAAACTGATAGTGACAGTTCTGTACGACGAACCTGAGGTACCCCTGGTGTGAGGGGTAAATTGGAACGTGGAGATACGCATCCTTGATGTCCAAGGATACCATAAAGTCCCCTTCTTCCAGGTTCGCTATCACTGCTCTGAGTGACTCCATCTTGAACTTGAACTTCTTTATGTACAGGTTCAAGGATTTCAGATTTAGAATAGGTCTTACCGAGCCATCCGGCTTCGGTACCACAAATAGAGTGGAATAATACCCCTTTCCTTGTTGTAAAAGGGGTACCTTGACTATCACCTGCTGAGAGTACAGCTTGTGAATGGCTTCCAAGACCGTCACCCTGTCGGAGGGGGACGTTGGTAAAGCAGACTTCAGGAAACGGCGAGGTGGATCCGTCTCTAGTTCCAACCTGTACCCCTGAGATATTATCTGCAGGATCCAGGGATCTACCTGCGAGTGAGCCCACTGCGCGCTGAAATTCTTGAGACGACCCCCCACCGCCCCCGAGTCCGCTTGAGAAGCCCCAGCGTCGTGCTGAGGCTTTTGTAGAAGCGGGGGAGGGCTTCTGTTCCTGGGAAGGAGCTGCCTGTTGCTGTCTCTTCCCCCTTCCTCTGCCTCGTGGCAGATATGAATATCCCTTTGCTCTCTTGTTTTTAAAGGAACGAAAGGGCTGCGGTTGAAAAGTCGGTGTCTTTTTCTGTTGGGGAGTGACTTGAGGTAAAAAGGTGGATTTCCCGGCTGTAGCCGTGGCCACCAAATCCGATAGACCGACACCAAATAACTCCTCCCCTTTATACGGCAAAACTTCCATATGCCGTTTTGAGTCCGCATCGCCTGACCACTGTCGCGTCCATAAACTTCTTCTGGCCGAAATGGACATAGCACTTACCCGTGATGCCAGTGTGCAGATATCCCTCTGTGCATCACGCATATAAAGAAATGCATCCTTTATTTGCTCTAAAGACAGTAAAACATTGTCCCTATCCAGGGTATCAATATTTTCAATCAGGGACTCTGACCAAGCTACCCCAGCACTGCACATCCAGGCTGTCGCTATAGCTGGTCGTAGTATAACACCTGTATGTGTGTATATACTTTTTTGGATATTTTCCATCCTCCTATCTGCTGGATCTTTAAGTGCGGCCGTCTCAGGAGAGGGTAACGCCACTTGTTTTGATAAGCGTGTGAGCGCCTTGTCCACCCTAGGAGGTGTTTCCCAGCGCGCCCTAACCTCTGGCGGGAAAGGGTATAAAGCCAATAACTTCTTTGAAATTAGCATTTTTTTATCGGGGGCAACCCACGCTTCATCACACACCTCATTTAATTCATCTGATTCAGGAAAAACTATAGGTAGTTTTTTCACACCCCACATGATACCCTGTTTTGTGGTACCTGTAGTATCAGCAATATGTAACGCCTCCTTCATTGCCAAAATCATATAACGTGTGGCCCTACTAGAAAATACGGTTGATTCGTCACCGTCGCCACTGGAATCAGTGCCTGTGTCTGGGTCTGTGTCGACCGACTGAGGCAAAGGGCGTTTTACAGCCCCTGACGGTGTTTGAGGCGCCTGGACAGGCACTAATTGATTGTCCGGCCGTCTCATGTCGTCAAACGACTGCTTTAGCGTGTTGACACTATCCCGTAATTCCATAAATAAAGGCATCCATTCTGGTGTCGACCCCCTAGGAGGTGACATCCCCATATTTGGCAATTGCTCCGCCTCCACACCAATATCGTCCTCATACATGTCGACACACACGTACCGACACACAGCAGACACACAGGGAATGCTCTTAACGAAGACAGGACCCCACTAGCCCTTTGGGGAGACAGAGGGAGAGTTTGCCAGCACACACCAAAAGCGCTATATATGACAGGGATAGCCTTATAATAAGTGCTCCCTGTATAGCTGCTTTAATAATATAGTTTTGCCACAATTTTGCCCCCCCTCTCTTGTTTTACCCTGTTTCTGTAGTGCAGTGCAGGGGAGAGCCTGGGAGCCTTCCTGACCAGCGGAGCTGTGTGAGGAAAATGGCGCTGTGTGCTGAGGAGATAGGCCCCGCCCCTTTTTCGGCGGGCTCGTCTCCCGCTCTTTAGTGGATTCTGGCAGGGGTTAAATATTTCCATATAGCCCCCGGAGGCTATATGTGAGGTATTTTTAGCCAAAAAAGGTTTTCATTTGCCTCCCAGGGCGCCCCCCTCCCAGCGCCCTGCACCCTCAGTGACTGCCGTGTGAAGTGTGCTGAGAGGAAAATGGCGCACAGCTGCAGTGCTGTGCGCTACCTTAAGAAGACTGAGGAGTCTTCTGCCGCCGATCCTGGACCTCTTCTCGTTTCAGCATCTGCAAGGGGGCCGGCGGCGAGGCTCCGGTGACCATCCAGGCTGTACCTGTGATCGTCCCTCTGGAGCTAATGTCCAGTAGCCAAGAAGCCAATCCATCCTGCACGCAGGTGAGTTCACTTCTTCTCCCCTAAGTCCCTCGTTGCAGTGATCCTGTTGCCAGCAGGACTCACTGTAAAATAAAAAACCTAAGCTAAACTTTTCTAAGCAGCTCTTTAGGAGAGCCACCTAGATTGCACCCTTCTCGGCCGGGCACAAAAATCTAACTGGGGCTTGGAGGAGGGTCATAGGGGGAGGAGCCAGTACACACCACCTGATCGTAAAGCTTTACTTTTTGTGCCCTGTCTCCTGCGGAGCCGCTATTCCCCATGGTCCTTTCAGGAACCCCAGCATCCACTAGGACGATAGAGAAAGGGGTATTATGTTCGGTGAGGAAAAACTACCTGTACTTTTTCCTGAATCTGAGAAATTAAATGAGGTGTGTGATGATGCGTGGTTTTCCCCCGATAACAACTGATAATTTCTAAAATGTTATTGGCATTATATCCTTTCCCGCCAGAGGTTAGGGTGCGTTGGGAAACACCCCCTAGGGTGGATAAAGCGCTCACACGCTTGTAAGGGCTCTACCCTCTCCTGAGATGGCCGCCCTTAAGGATCCTGCTGATAGAAAGCAGGAGGGTATCCTAAAATGTATTTACACACATACTGGTGTTATACTGCGACCAGCAATCGCCTCAGCCTGGATGTGCAGTGCTGGGTTGGCGTGGTCGGATTCCCTGACTGAAAATATTGATACCCTAGATAGGGACAGTATATTATTGCCTATAGAGCATTTAAAAGATGCATTTCTATATATGCGTGATGCACAGCGGAATATTTGCCGACTGGCATCAAGTCTAAGTGCGTTGTCCATTTCTACCTGTAGAGGGTTATGGACACGTCAGTGGTCAGGTGATGCGTATTCCAAACGGCATTTGGAAGTATTGCCTTAATAAGGGGAGGAGTTATTTGGGGTCGGTCTTTCAGACCTGGTGGCCACGGCAACAGCTGGGAAATCCACGTTTGTACCCCAGGTCGCCTCTCAACATGAGAAGACGCCGTATTATCAGGCGCAGTCTTTTCGTGGACAAGCGGGCAAAATGTTCCTCATTTCTGCCCCGTGACAGAGGGAGAGAAAAAAGGCTGCAGAAATCAGCCAGTTCCCAGGAACAGAAACCCTCTCCCGCCTCTGCCAAGCCCTCAGTATGACGCTGGGGCTTTACAAGCAGAATCAGGCACGGTGGGGGGCCCGTCTCAATGAATTTCAGCGCGCAGTGGGCTCACTCGCAAGTAGACCCCTGGATCCTTCAGGTGATATCTCAGGGGTACAAATTAGAATTCGAGACGTCTCCCCCTCGCCGTTTTCCTAAAGTCGGCTTTACCGATGTCTCCTTCTGACAGGGAGACAGTTTTGGAAGCCATTCACAAGCTGTATTCCCAGCAGGTGATAATCAAGGTACCCCTCCTGCAACAGGGAACGGGGTATTATTCCACACTGTTGTGGTACCGAAGCCGGACGGCTCGGTGAGACCGATTCTAAATCTAAAATCTTTGAACACTTACATACAGAGGTTCAAATTCAAGATTGAGTCACTCAGAGCAGTGATTGCGAACCTGGAAGAAGGGGACTACATGATGTCTCGGGACATCAAGGATGCTTACCTTCATGTCAAAATGTACCCTTCTCACCAAGGGTACCTCAGGTTTATGGTACAGAACTGTCACTATCAGTTCAGACGCTGCCGTATGGATGGTCCACGGCACCCCGGGTCTTTACCAAGGTAATGGCCGAAATGATGATATTCCTTCGAAGGAAGGGAATTTTAGTTATCCCTTACTTGGACGATTCCCTGATATAAGGGTAAGATCCAGGGAACAGTTGGAGGTCGGTGTAGCACTATCTCAGGTAGTGTTGCGGCAGCACGATTGGATTCTCAATATTCCAAAATCGCAGCTGGTTCCGACGACTTGTCTTCTGTTCCTAGGGATGATCCTGGACACAGTCCAGAAAAAGGTGTTTCTCCCGGAGGGGAAAGACGGGGAGTTATCCGAGCTAGTCAGGAACCTCCTAAAACCGAGCCAAGTCTCAGTGCATCAATGCACAAGGGTTCTGGGTAAAATGGTGGCTTCCTACGAAGCAATCCCATTCGGCAGATTCCACGCAAGAACTTTCCAGTGGGACCTGCTGGACAAATGGTCCGGGTCGCATCTTCAGATGCATCAGCGGATAACCCTGTCACCAAGGACAAGGGTGTCCCTCCTGTGGTGGTTGCAGAGTGCTCATCTTCTAGAGGGCCGCAGATTCGGCATTCAGGATTGGGTCCTGGTGACCACGGATGCCAGCCTGCGAGGCTGGGGAGCAGTTACACAGGGAAGGAATATCCAGGGCTTATGGTCAAGCCTGGAGACATCACTTCACATAAATATCCTGAAGCTAAGGGCCATTTACAATGCTCTAAGCTTAGCAAGACCTCTGCTTCAAGGTCAGCCGGTGTTGATCCAGTCGGACAACATCACGGCAGTCACCCACGTAAACAGACAGGGTGGCACAAGAAGCAGGAGTTCAATGGCAGAAGCTGCAAGGATTCTTCGCTGGGCGGAAAATCATGTGATAGCACTGTCAGCAGTATTCATTCCGGGAGTGGACAACTGGGAAGCAGACTTCCTCAGCACGACCTCCACCCGGGAGAGTGGGGACTTCACCCAGAAGTCTTCCACATGATTATAAACCGTTGGGAAAAACTCGACAGCTATTGCGCCAGGTCAAGGGACCCTCAGGCAATAGCTGTAGACGCTCTGGTAACACCGTGGGTGTACCAGTCAGTGTATGTGTTCCCTCCTCTGCCTCTCATACCCAAGGTACTGAGATTGATAAGATGGAGAGGAGTAAGCACTATATTCGTGGCTCCGGATTGGCCAAGAAGGACTTGGTAACCGGAACTTCAAGAGATGCTCACGGAGGATCCTTGGCCTCTACCTCTAAGAAGGGACCTGCTCCAACAAGGACCCTGTCTGTTCCAAGACTTACCGCGGCTGCGTTTGACGGCATGGCGGTTGAACGCCGGATCCTGAAGGAAAAAAGGCATTCCGGATGAAGTCATCCCTATCCTGATCAAAGCCAGGAAGGATGTAACCGCAAAACATTATCACCGCATTTGGCGAAAATATGTTGCGTGGTGCGAGGCCAGTAAGGCCCGACGGAGGAAATTCAACTGGGTCGATTCCTACATTTCCTGCAAACAGGAGTGTCTATGGGCCTGAAATTGGTTTCCATTAAGGTTCAAATTTCGGCCCTGTCAATTTTCTTCCAAAAAGAACTAGCTTCAGTCCCTGAAGTTCAGACGTTTGTAAAAGGGGTACTGCATATACAGCCTCCTTTTGTGCCTCCAGTGGCACTTTGGGATCTCAATGTAGTTTTTTGGGTTCCAAAAGTCACATTGGTTTGAACCACTTAAATCTGTGGAGTTAAAATATCTCACATGGAAAGTGGTCATGCTGTTGGGCCAGGCGCGTGTCAGAATTGGCGGCTTAATCCTGTAAAAGCCCTTATCTGATTTTCCATTCGGACAGGGCGGAATTGAGGACTCGTCCTCAGTTTCTCCCTAAGGTGGTTTCAGCGTTTCACCTGAACCAACCTATTGTGGTGCCTGCGGCTACTAGGGACTTGGAGGACTCCAAGTTGCTAAACGTTGTCAGGGCCCTGAAAATATATGTTTCCAGGACGGCTGGAGTCAGAAAATCTGACTCGCTGTTTATCCTGTATGCACCCAACAAGCTTGGTGCTCCTGCTTCTAAGCAGACTATTGCTCGTTGGATTTGTAGTACAATTCAGCTTGCACATTCTGTGGCATGCCTGCCACAGCCAAAAATCTGTAAATGCCCACTCCACAAGGAATGTGGGCTCATCTTGGGCGGCTGCCCGAGGGGTCTCGGCTTTACAACTTTGCCGAGCAGCTACTTGGTCAGGAGCAAATACGTTTGTAAAATTCTACAAAATTGATACCCTGGCTGAGGAGGACCTGGAGTTCTCTCAATTGGTGCTGCAGAGTCATCCGCACTCTCCCGCCCGTTTGGGAGCTTTGGTATAATCCCCATGGTCCTTACGGAGTCCCCAGCATCCACTTACGACGTTAGAGAAAATAAGAATTTACTTACCGATAATTCTATTTCTCGTAGTCCGTAGTGGATGCTGGGCGCCCATCCCAAGTGCGGATTGTCTGCAATACTGGTACATAGTTATTGTTACCAAAAAATCGGGTTATTGCTGTAGTGAGCCATCTTTTCTAGAGGCTCCTCTGTTATCATGCTGTTAACTGGGTTCAGATCACAAGTTGTACAGTGTGATTGGTGTGGCTGGTATGAGTCTTACCCGGGATTCAAAATCCTTCCTTATTGTGTACGCTCGTCCGGGCACAGTATCCTAACTGAGGCTTGGAGGAGGGTCATAGGGGGAGGAGCCAGTGCACACCAGATAGTCCTAAAGCTTTCTTTAGATGTGCCCAGTCTCCTGCGGAGCCGCTATTCCCCATGGTCCTTACGGAGTCCCCAGCATCCACTACGGACTACGAGAAATAGAATTATCGGTAAGTAAATTCTTATTATTAGGTTTTTTATTTTCAGTGAGATCTGCTGGCAACAGACTCACTGCTACGAAGACGGAAGATTCCGAGGAGAAAATCGGCGGCTGAAGACTCCGGTCTTCATTAAGGTAGCGCACAGCACTGCAGCTGTGCACCATTGCTCCCCATGCACACCACATACTCCGGTCCCTGATGGGTGCAGGGCGCTGGGGGGGGGGGGGGCGCCCTGGGCTGCAATTAGATTACCTTAAAAATGGCAAAAGACACATAATATAGTCTAATAAACTATATATGTGTAAAAATCCCCTGCCATAATATTAATAAAAAGAGCGGGAGAAGCCGAAAAAGGGGCGGGGCTATCTCCCTCAGCACACTGGCGCCATTTCCTCTTCACAGCTCCGCTGGAAGGACGCTCCCCAGGCTCTCCCCTGCAGTTTCCAGGCTCAATAGGGTAAAAAAGAGATGGGGGGCACTAAATTTAGGCGCAATACTGTGTATTATAGCTGCTATAGGGAAAATCACTTTGTGTAGTGTAAATCCCTGTGTTATATAGCGCTGTGGTGTGTGCTGGCATACTCTCTCTCTGTCTCCCCAAAGGACTTGGTGGGGTCCTGTCCTCAGTCAGAGCATTCCCTGTGTGTGTGCGGTGTGTCGGTACGGCTGTGTCGACATGTTTGATGAGGAGGCTTATGTGGAGGCGGAGCAGGTGCCGATAAATGAGATGTCACCCCCTGCGGGGTCGACACCAGAGTGGATGGATATGTGGAAGGTATTAACCGACAGTGTCAACTCCTTACATAAAAGGTTTGATGACATAACAGCTGTGGGACAGCCGGCTCAGCCAGTGCCTGCCCAGGCGTCTCAAAGGCCATCAGGGGCTCAAAAACGCCCGCTACCTCAGATGGCAGACACAGATGTCGACACGGAGTCTGACTCCAGTGTCGACGACGACGAGACTAATGTACATTCCACTAAGGCTATCCGTTGCATGATTACGGCAATGAAAAATGTGTTGCACATATCTGACATTAACCAAGGTACCACTAAAAAGGGTATTATGTTTGGGGAGAAAAAGCAACCAGTGGTTTTTCCCCCTTCAGATGAGTTAAATGAAGTGTGTGAAGAAGCGTGGGCTTCCCCCGATTAAAAATTAGTGATTTCTAAAAAGCTACTAATGGCGTACCCTTTCCCGCCAGAGGACAGGGTACGTTGGGAGACATCCCCAAGGGTGGATAAAGCGCTCACACGCTTATCAAAAAAGGTGGCACTACCGTCTCAGGATACGGCCGCCTTAAAGGAGCCTGCGGATAGAAAGCAGGAGGCTATCCTGAAGTCTGTATATACACACTCAGGTACTATACTGAGACCTGCTATTGCTTCAGCATGGATGTGCAGTGCTGCAGCAGCGTGGTCTGATTCCCTGTCTGCTAATATTGATTCCCTTGACAGGGACACTATATTGCTGACCATAGAGCATATTAAAGACGTAGTCTTATACATGAGATGCACAGAGGGATATTTGCCGGCTGGCATCTAGAATAAATGCGATGTCCATTTCTGCCAGGAGAGTATTATGGGCTCGGCAGTGGACAGGTGATGCGGATTCTAAAAGGCACATGGATGTTTTGCCTTACAAGGGTGAGGAATTGTTTGGGGATGGTCTCTCGGACCTCGTTTCCACAGCGACAGCTGGGAAGTCGACATTTCTCTAACGTCCTAGTGGATGCTGGGAACTCCGTAAGGACCATGGGGGAATAGCGGGCTCCGAAGGAGGCTGGGCACTCTAGAAAGATTTATGACTACCTGGTGTGCACTGGCTCCTCCCACTATGACCCTCCTCCAAGCCTCAGTTAGATTTCGTGCCCGGCCGAGGTTGGATGCACACTAGGGGCTCTCCTGAGCCCTTAGAAAGAAAGTATAGTTTTAGGTTTTTTATTTTCAGTGAGACCTGCTGGCAACAGGCTCACTGCAGCGAGGGACTAAGGGGAGAAGAAGCGAACTCGCCTGCTTGCAGCCGGATTGGGCTTCTTAGGCTACTGGACACCATTAGCTCCAGAGGGATCGACCGCAGGCCCAGTCCTTGGTGTTCGGTCCCGGAGCCGCGCCGCCGTCCCCCTTACAGAGCCAGAAACAAGAAGAGGTCCGGAAAAACGGCGGCAGAAGACATCAGTCTTCACCAAGGTAGCGCACAGCACTGCAGCTGTGTGCCATTGCTCCTCATGCACACTTCACACTCCGGTCACTGAGGGTGCAGGGCGCTTGGGGGGGGGCGCCCTGAGCAGCAATAAAAACACCTTGGCTGGCAAAAATACCACAATATATAGCCCCAGAGGCTATATATGTGGTAAATACCCCTGCCAGAATCCAGAAAAAAGCGGAAGAATAGGCCGCGGAAAAGGGGCGGAGCTATCAACCTCAGACACACTGGCGCCATTTCTCCTTCACAGATCCACTGGAAGGAAGCTCCCTGGCTCTCCCCTGCAGTCTACACTTCAGAACAGGGTAAAAACAGAGAGGGGGGGCACTAAATTTGGGCGCAATATATATATATATATATATATATATATATATATATATATATGTATATATATGTATATATATATATATATATATATATATATATATATGTATATATATATATATATATATATATATATATATATATATATATATAGCAGACGACCCGGCGCTCCCCAGCGTCACGTTAGTGCTCCCGTGCCCTCACCTCCTGGGTCCTGGATCCCATGGATAGCAATGCAAATAAGTGCGGCACTGGGAGACTTGTAACTGAAGGTGAAGAAATCGTGTCCTTTATTGTGTGACACAATAAAGGACACGATTTCTTCACCTTCAGTTACAAGTCTCCCAGTGCCGCACTTATTTGCATTGCTATATATATATATATATATATATATAATATAAAAAGCAGCTATAGGGGACATAACTCAGTTAGTCCCTGCATTATATAGCGCTCTGGTGTGTGCTGGCATACTCTCACTCTGTCCCCCCAAAGGGCTTTTGTGGGTCCTGTCCTCATTCGGAGCATTCCTTGTGTGTGTGCGGTGTGTCGGTACGGCTGTGTCGACATGTTTGATGAGGATAATGATGTGGAGGCAGAGCAGATGCCTTTAGAAGGGATGTCACCCCCTGCGGGTCAGACACCTGAGTGGATGGGCTTATGGAAAGTAATGAGTGCACGTATAGACTCCTTATATAAGAAAATCGACGACATGCCAAATGTGGGACAGCCGACTTCTCAGCTCGTGCCTGCCCAGGCGTCGCATGGGTCGTCAGGGGCTCTAAAACGCCCGCTACCTCAAGCAGACCCAGATGTCGACACTGATACTGACACCAGTGTCGACGACGATGAGTCAAACCTGATGCCCACTAAGGCCATTCACTGCATGTTTGAGGCAATGAAAGAGGTGTTAAACATTTCTGATATAACTACAGGTACCACTAAAAAGGGTATTATGTTTGGAGAGAAAAAACTACCCGTAGTTTTCCCCCCATCAGATGAATTAAATGAAGTGTGTGAAGAAGCGTGGGCTTTCCCTGATAAAAAATTGGTAATTCCTAAGAAGGTACTAATGGCGTTCCCTTTCCCGCCAGAGGATAGGTCACGTTGGGAAACACCCCCTAGAGTGGATAAAGCGCTCACACGTTTGTCTAAAAAGGTGGCACTACCGTCTCCGGATACGGCCGCCCTCAAGGAACCTGCTGATAGAAAGCAGGAGGCGATCCTGAAGTCTGTATATACACACACAGGCATTATACTTAGGCCAGCTATTGCGTCAGCTTGGATGTGCAGTGCTGCCGCTGCATGGTCAGATAAACTGTCAGAAAATATTGACACATTAGACAGAGACACGATCCTGTTAACCATAGACCATATAAAAGACTCAGTCTTATATATGAGAGATGCACAGAGGGAAATCTGCCGACTGGCATCTAAAGTAAGTGCATTGTCCATTTCTGCTAGGAGAGGCTTATGGACTCGCCAGTGGACAGGAGATGCAGATTCAAAAAAGCACATGGAAGTGTTACCATATAAGGGTGAGGAATTATTTGGGGATGGTCTCTCGGACCTAGTTTCCACAGCAACGTCTGGGACGTCAGCATTTTTACCCCATGTCCCCTCACAGCCTAAGAAGGCGCCGTTTTATCAGGTTCAGTCCTTTCGGACCCAGAAAAAAAGGCGTGGAAAAGGCGGGTCTTTTCTGTCCAGAGGCAGAGGTAGGGGAAAAAGGCTGCAACAAACAGCAGGTTCCCAGGAGCAAAAGTCCTCCCCCGCTTCTTCTTCCAAGTCCGCCGCATGACGGTGGGGCTCCACAGGCGGAGCCAGGTACGGTGGGAGGTCGCCTCAAAAAAATTTCAGCGATCAGTGGGTTCGCTCACAGGTGGATCCCTGGATCCTGCAAATAGTATCTCAGGGGTACAAGCTGGAATTCGAGGCGTCCCCACCCCACCGGTTCCTAAAATCTGCCTTGCCGATTGCTCCCTCAGACAGGGAGGCGGTGCTAGCGGCAATTCACAAGCTGTATTCCCAGCAGGTGATAATCAAGGTACCCCTACTTCAACAAGGCCGGGGTTATTATTCCACACTATTTGTGGTACCGAAACCGGACGGTTCGGTGAGACCCATTCTAAATTTGAAATCCTTGAACACATACATAAAGAAATTCAAGTTCAAGATGGAATCGCTCAGGGCGGTTATTGCAAGCCTGGACGAGGGGGATTACATGGTATCCCTGGACATCAAGGATGCTTACTTGCATGTCCCCATTTACCATCCTCACCAGGAGTACCTCAGATTTGTGGTACAGGATTGCCATTACCAATTCCAGACGCTGCCGTTTGGACTGTCCACGGCACCGAGGGTATTTACCAAGGTTATGGCGGAAATGATGATACTCCTTCGAAGAAAGGGAGTTTTAATTATCCCGTACTTGGACGATCTCCTAATAAAAGCGAGGTCCAAGGAACAGTTGTTGGTGGGAGTAGCACTATCTCAGGAAGTGCTGCACCAGCACGGCTGGATTCTGAATATCCCAAAGTCACAGCTGGTTCCGACGACACGGCTACTGTTCCTGGGTATGATTCTGGATACAGTCCAGAGAAAAGTGTTTCTCCCGGAGGAAAAAGCCAGGGAGTTGTCATCTCTAGTCAGAGACCTCCTGAAACCAAAACAGGTATCAGTGCATCGCTGCACGCGGGTCCTGGGAAAGATGGTGGCTTCTTACGAAGCAATTCCCTTCGGCAGGTTCCATGCCAGAATCTTTCAGTGGGACCTGTTGGACCAGTGGTCCGGATCGCATCTTCAGATGCATCGCTTAATAACCCTGTCTCCAAGAACCAGGGTGTCTCTACTGTGGTGGCTGCAGAGTGCCCATCTTCTAGAGGGCCGCAGGTTCGGCATACAGGACTGGGTCCTGGTGACCACGGATGCCAGCCTTCGAGGCTGGGGGGCAGTCACACAGGGAAGAAACTTCCAAGGACTATGGTCGATTCAGGAGTCTTCCCTTCACATAAATATTCTGGAACTAAGGGCCATCTACAATGCCCTAAGTCAAGCAAAATCCCTGCTCCTACACCAGCCGGTGCTGATCCAGTCAGACAACATCACGGCAGTCGCCCATGTAAATCGACAGGGCGGCACAAGAAGCAGGATGGCGATGGCAGAAGCCACAAGAATTCTCCGATGGGCGGAGAATCATGTACTAGCACTGTCAGCAGTGTTCATTCCGGGAGTGGACAACTGGGAAGCAGACTTCCTCAGCAGACACGACCTCCACCCGGGAGAGTGGGGACTTCATCCAGAAGTCTTCCAGATGCTGGTAAACCGTTGGGAAAAACCACAGGTGGACATGATGGCGTCCCGCCTCAACAAAAAGTTAAAAAGATATTGCGCCAGGTCAAGGGACCCTCAGGCGATAGCTGTGGACGCTCTAGTGACACCGTGGGTGTACCAGTCGGTTTATGTGTTCCCTCCTCTGCCTCTCATACCAAAGGTATTGAGAATAATAAGAAAGCGAGGAGTAAACACAATTCTCGTGGTTCCGGATTGGCCAAGGCGAGCGTGGTACACGGAACTTCAAGAGATGCTCTTAGAGGACCCGTCGCCTCTACCGCTCAGACAGGACCTGCTACAGCAGGGGCCCTGTCTGTTCCAAGACTTACCGCGGCTGCGTTTGACGGCATGGCGGTTGAACACCGGATCCTGAAGGAAAATGGTATTCCGGAAGAAGTCATTCCTACGCTTATTAAGGCCAGGAAAGATGTTACGGCAACGCATTATCACCGTATATGGCGAAAATATGTTGCATGGTGCGAGGCCAATAAGGCCCCAACAGAGGAATTTCAACTAGGTCGATTTCTGCATTTCCTGCAAGCAGGAGTGGATATGGGCCTAAAACTAGGCTCCATTAAAGTACAGATCTCGTCTCTGTCTATTTTCTTTCAAAAAGAACTAGCTTCAGTACCTGAAGTTCAGACTTTTGTAAAAGGAGTGCTGCATATTCAACCCCCGTTTGTGCCTCCAGTGGCACCTTGGGATCTCAACGTGATGTTGAGTTTCTTAAAATCACATTGGTTTGAGCCACTTAAAACCGTGGATCTGAAATATCTCACGTGGAAAGTGGTCATGTTATTAGCCTTGGCTTCAGCCAGGCGAGTGTCAGAATTGGCGGCTTTATCATGTAAAAGCCCTTATCTGATTTTCCATATGGATAGGGCAGAGTTGAGGACTCGTCCCCAATTTCTCCCTAAGGTGGTGTCAGCGTTTCACCTGAACCAGCCTATTGTGGTGCCGGCGGCTACTAGTGAATTGGAGGACTCCAAGTTGCTAGACGTTGTCAGGGCCCTGAAAATATATGTTTCCAGGACGGCTGGAGTCAGAAAATCTGACTCGCTGTTTATCCTGTATGCACCCAACAAGCTGGGTGCTCCTGCTTCTAAGCAGTCTATTGCTCGCTGGATTTGTAGTACAATTCAGCTTGCACATTCTGTGGCAGGCATACCACAGCCAAAATCTGTAAAGGCCCATTCCACAAGGAAGGTGGGCTCATCTTGGGCGGCTGCCCGAGGGGTCTCGGCTTTACAACTTTGCCGAGCAGCTACTTGGTCAGGGGCAAATACGTTTGCAAAATTCTACAAATTTGATACCCTGGCTGAGGAGGACCTGGAGTTCTCTCATTCGGTGCTACAGAGTCATCCGCACTCTCCTGCCCGTTTGGGAGCTTTGGTATAATCCCCATGGTCCTTACGGAGTTCCCAGCATCCACTAGGACGTTAGAGAAAATAAGAATTTACTCACCGGTAATTCTATTTCTCGTAGTCCGTAGTGGATGCTGGGCGCCCATCCCAAGTGCGGATTGTCTGCAATACTTGTAAATAGTTATTGTTAACTAAAGGGTTATTGTTGAGCCATCTGTTGAGAGGCTCAGTTGTTTTCATACTGTCAAACTGGATATAGTATCACGAGTTGTACGGTGTGATTGGTTTGGCTGGTAAGAGTCTTACCCGGGATTCTAAATCCTTCCTTATTATGTCTGCTCGTCCGGGCACGGTGTCCTAACTGAGGCTTGGAGGAGGGTCATAGTGGGAGGAGCCAGTGCACACCAGGTAGTCATAAATCTTTCTAGAGTGCCCAGCCTCCTTCGGAGCCCGCTATTCCCCATGGTCCTTACGGAGTTCCCAGCATCCACTACGGACTACGAGAAATAGAATTACCGGTGAGTAAATTCTTATTTTTTACCCCAGGTTCCCTCACAGCCAAAGAAAGCACCGTATTATCAGGTACAGTTCTATCGGCCCCAGAAAGGCAAGCGGGTTAAAGGTGCGTCCTTTCTGCCCAGAGGCAGGGGTAGAGGGAAAAAGCTGCACCAGACAGCCAGTACCCAAGAACAAAAATCCTCCCCTGCTTCCACTAAATCCACCGCATAACGCTGGGGCTCCACTGGTGGAGCCAGGTGCGGTGGGGGCCCGTCTCTGGAACTTCAGTGACCGGTGGGTTCGCTCACAGGTTGATTCCTGGGTTCTACAAGTGGTATCTCAGGGATACAAGCTGGAATTCGAGACGTCTCCCCCTCGCTGTTACCTCAAATCAGCCTTGCCAGCTACTCCCCCGGACAGGGAGGTGGTGCTGGCGGCAATTCACAAGCTGTTCCTTCAGCAGGTGATAATAAAAGTTCCCCTCCTTCAACAGGGACGGGGTTACTATTCCACAATGTTTGTGGTACCGAAACCAGACGGTTTGGTGAGACCCATTCTAAATTTAAAATCCTTGAACACTTATATAAGAAGGTTCAAGTTCAAAATGGAATCGCTCAGGGCGGTTATTGCAAGCCTGGAAGAAGGGGATTACATGGTATCTCTGGACATCAAGGATGCGTACCTGCATGTCCCCATTTACCCACCTCACCAGGTGTACCTCCGGTTTGTGGTACAAGACTGCCATTACCAATTCCAGACGTTGCCGTTTGGTCTGTCCACGGCACCGAGGGTATTTACCAAGGTAATGGCCGAAATGATGATACTCCTTCGAAAGAAGGTAGTTCTCATTATCCCATACTTGGACGATCTCCTTATAAAGGCGAGGTCCAGGGAGCAGTTGTTGGTCGGAGTAGCACTATCTCAGGAAGTGCTACAACAGCACGGCTGGATTCTGAATATTCCAAAGTCGCAGCTGGTTCCTACGACGCGTCTGCTGTTCCTGGGTATGATTCTGGACACAGAACAGAAGAAGGTGTTTCTCCCGGAGGAGAAGGCCAAGGAGTTGTCATCTCTGGTCAGAGACCTCCTGAAACCAAAACAGGTGTCGGTTCATCACTGCACCTGAGTCCTGGGAAAGATGGTAGCTTCTTACGAGGTAATTCCATTCGGCAGGTTCCATGCAAGGATCTTTCAGTGGGATCTGTTAGACAAGTGGTCCGGATCGCATCTTCAGATGCATCGGCTGATCACCCTGTCCCCGAGGGCCAGGGTGTCTCTGCTGTGGTGGCTGCAGAGTGCTCATCTTCTAGAGGGCCGCAGATTCGGCATACAGGACTGGGTCCTGGTAACCACGGATGCAAGCCTCCGAGGTTGGGGGGCAGTCACGCAGGGAAGAAACTTCCAAGGACAATGGTCGAGTCAGGAGGCTTCCCTACACACAAATATTCTGGAACTGAGGGCCATTTACAATGCCCTAAGTCAGGCAAGACCCCTGCTTCAAAACCAGCCGGTGCTGATTCAGTCAGACAACATCACGGCGGTCGCCCATGTAAACCGACAGGGCGGCACAAGAAGCAGGATGGCGATGGCAGAAGCCACAAGGATTCTCCGATGGACGAAAAATCACGTGATAGCACTGTCAGCAGTGTTCATTCCGGGAGTGGACAACTGGGAAGCAGACTTCCTCAGCAGGCACGACCTCCACCCGGGAGAGTGGGGACTTCATCCAGAAGTCTTCCAACTGATTGTAAACTGTTGGGAACGGCCACAGGTGGACATGATGGCGTCCCGCCTAAACAAAAAGCTAAAAAGATATTGCGCCAGGTCAAGGGACCCTCAGGCGATAGCTGTGGACGCTCTAGTGACACCGTGGGTGTACCAGTCGGTTTATGTGTTCCCTCCTCTTCCTCTCATACCAAAGGTGCTGAGGATAATAAGAAAAAGAGGAGTAAGAACTATACTCATCGTTCCGGATTGGCCAAGAAGGACTTGGTACCCGGAACTACAAGAAATGATCTCAGAGGACCCTTGGCCTCTGCCTCTCAGACAGGACCTGCTACAGCAGGGGCCCTGTCTGTTCCAAGACTTACCGCTGCTGCGTTTGACGGCATGGCGGTTGAACGCCGGATCCTGATGGAAAAGGGCATTCCGGTTGAAGTCATTCCTACGCTGATAAAGGCTGTGAAAGAGGTGACAGCAAAGCATTATCACCGCATATGGCTAAAATATGTTGCTTGGTGTGAGGCTATGAAGGCCCCCACAGAAGAATTTCAGCTGGGTCGATTTCTGCACTTCCTACAGTCAGGAGTGACTATGGGCCTAAAATTGGTATCCATTAAGGTCCAGATTTCGGCCCTGTCTATTTTCTTTCAAAAAGAACTGGCTTCACTGCCTGAAGTTCAGACGTTTGTTAAGGGAGTGCTGCATATTCAGCCCCCTGTTGTGCCCCCAGTGGCACCTTGGAATCTCAACGTGGTGTTGGATTTTTTAAAATCACATTGGTTTGAGCCACTTCAGACCGTGGAATTAAAATATCTCACGTGGAAAGTGGTCATGCTTTTGGCCTTGGCTTCTGCTAGGCGGGTGTCAGAATTGGCGGCTTTGTCCTGTAAAAGCCCCTATTTGATCTTCCATATGGACAGAGCAGAATTGAGGACGCGTCCCCAATTCCTCCCTAAGGTGGTATCAGCGTTTCACTTGAACCAACCTATTGTGGTGCCGGCGGCTAATCAGGACTTAGAGGCTTCCAAGTTGCTGGACGTAGTCCGGGCCCTGAAAATCTGTTTCCAGGACGGCTAGAGTCAGAAAGACTGACTCGCTGTTTATCCTGCATGCACCCAACAAGTTGGGTGCTCCTGCTTCTAAGCAGACTATTGCTCGCTGGATCTGCTCCACGATTCAACTTGCACATTCTGCGGCTGGACTGCCGCATCCTAAATCAGTCAAAGCCCATTCCACGAGGAAGGTGGGCTGCTCTTGGGCGGCTGCCCGAGGGGTCTCGGCTTTACAACTTTGCCGAGCTGCTACCTGGTCGGGATCAAACACGTTTGCAAAATTCTACAAGTTTGATACTTTGGCTGAGGAGGACCTTGAGTTTGCTCATTCGGTGCTGCAGAGTCATCCGCACTCTCCCGCCCGTTTGGGAGCTTTGGTATAATCCCCATGGTCCTTACGGAGTTCCCAGCATCCACTAGGACGTCAGAGAAAATAAGATTTTACTCACCGGTAAATCTATTTCTCGTAGTCCGTAGTGGATGCTGGGCGTCCATCTCAAGTGCGGATTGTCTGCAATACTTGTATATAGTTATTGCCTAACTAAAGGGTTATTGTTATGAGCCATCTGTTCGTGAGGCTCAGTTGTTATTCATACTGTTAACTGGTTATAGTATCCCGAGTTGTACGGTGTGATTGGTGTTGCTGGTATGAGTCTTACCCGGGATTCCAAATCCTTTCCTTATTGTGTCAGCTCTTCCGGGCACAGTTTCCCTAACTGGGGTCTGGAGGAGGGGCATAGAGGGAGGAGCCAGTGCACACCAGTAGATCTAATTCTTTCTTAGAGTGCCCAGTCTCCTGCGGAGCCCGTCTATTCCCCATGGTCCTCACGGAGTTCCCAGCATCCACTACGGACTACGAGAAATAGATTTACCGGTGAGTAAAATCTTATTTTTTCAATTAAGTTACATTTAACAAATGTGGGTAGGAGAGATGTGTAAATCAGATAATGCTATAAAAACCTATCACTGCCAACAATCTTATTTAGCATTCCGATTAGGCGGTATGTTCCGGATTATAGAAACCAGGAAATAAGTGTGCTTTTATTACTCACTATTAATATTCCTAGTAATTTAGGTCATAAGATTAGCTCAATAATGTTGATTTTTTTTTTAGATTTTTTTTTAAAAGCTTTATTACCATACATTGAACTTCTTTTAACGTTAACTGCTTAAGTTGACTGTAGGGGTATTTTGAGTTGGAAGACCATTCAGGTCCATTTGGTCCTGTTAATCAGTCTGGTGACCTGTCATCATTTAGAGACTGTTACTGAAAGCTATTACTTGGTGTCATCTGTTTTGTCCCCTCTCTCTTGTCTTTTCAAGTATCAAAGGACTGCCCCTTTAGGGTCTGGTCTTGAGCCTTCGTTTGCCTAACAATATTATCTGGTTCTGGACCAAATAAAATGTTTCTACAGCAGGGTACACATGTTTACACAGGGAAACATCGGGATGTAGCATGGCTCTGGATCCAGAGGCATCAACAGTTAAAGCTTTAGCTGTGCCATGATGCAAAGGGTCCTCCTCTATAACCCTGCCTCCAAGCGCTAAGAGCTTAGTTTTGAGTTGGTGCCTGCAGCAGCAGTTCACTGACCAGGAGGGCTGGGCTGAGCAGCCATGAAAACTTTTCAAGTTGAAGAAAGTCTTTACTTCTGAGCTGGCAGCACTGTATGACTGTGTGACATTCAGTGCTGCAGCTCCATCATTTACCAAGCGGCACCGCACACTCCTGTTGGCCTGGTTACTGGGTACCTGTGGCAGAGACGTCCCGACCTAGGCACAGTCGCTGACTGCTCCCTGGGATCGCGTGGCTGCTACAGGGAGGAGGTAAGAGGGTCTCC
Source organism: Pseudophryne corroboree (assembly GCF_028390025.1). Classification (NCBI taxonomy): domain Eukaryota; kingdom Metazoa; phylum Chordata; class Amphibia; order Anura; family Myobatrachidae; genus Pseudophryne; species Pseudophryne corroboree. The sequence continues at coordinate 301,692,832 of NC_086447.1, forward strand.
AAGGCGGGACCGCCATCAAATCTCCATCCGTCTCGGGAGACTGACCGCGGCGTGGACACTGTCACTGGGCAGGGACCACCAGAGCACCGGAGCGCAGGTCAGGTGTTTTAACACCACTTTAATAGGGCTCCATAGTACCTGGGGTGGAAGACCAGCATATTGGAGATGGCGCTTGACCTGCAGCCCCGGCCCAGGGCACCATCTCCTTGCAGATTTCCCACCCTGGAGCTGCCTCACACTCTCCCTCATAGAGACTCTGAGTGCCATCTTAACAGCATAGCTGCAACAGGTCTCTGGGATTGCAGGGCAAGGTCTCCCATGTAACGCAGCCTGTGTACAGCGTTTTATAGACTTTACATTCACTTGAGTTTCCTACATGTCTTAGAGACAGCGTTAGTTGAGAAAAGGTGTACATTGTCCTCCGGTCTGAGACAGCTCTGTGATTATCTATTTATCTATGTCCTTTATTGTCATAATTTCTGCATTGCATGTGACTGTGTGCCTGTATCTGCTGTGTGGTTTCACTTTCAGTGTTTCTGAGATATTACGGTCACTATATTCTGTACCCTGGGCTAGGTGCGTCAAATAATACAGTTGTGCACAGAGTTTATCTATATATTTCTATAAGTATATAAGTATATTATGTGTTATGGCCCATACACACGGTGAGATTCGGGCTATGCCCGATTCTCACTATGCGTCGGCACATAGTATCGCAAGCACACTCCTTATGTGCCTGCGATACTGACTGTGCGATTTTGGCTAAGTGTCAATTTTGACTATCTATAGAGAGTCAAAATTGACTTGCCTGCACAGTCTGGCTATTCTTGCGATGCCGACCGCGCATCGGCATCGAATCGGGATCGCAAGGTGACTTTCACCTTGCGATCTGCACTAACTTTTCTTACGATTTTGACTATATAGTCAAAATCGTAAGAAAAAAATCTCACTGTGTACACACCATTACAGTCACATTATTCCCTGTTTCATTCCATAGTTATTGTATTTGTCTGGCTAATATTATCTTACTGTATTAGCCCATAGTTTACTGTACATTGTGCATTGTCTAACAGGGCATCAAATCTGCGGAAGCTCCTGCAAAATGCAGAGCATGCTCCCGCGGATTTCTCAGAGGGGTAAATATTGCATGATGGTCTCTGTACTGCTGGTCAAGCACCTCCCAGTCAGTCCGCAGCCCCTGCACCTAGTCAGGAGCCACCATGGGCAGTTTTCACTACCCTGCTGGGTACTCTGGTGGAGCACCTTGCACCCACTATAGGGCTACTTGTGCATTTACCACCACAAAATGTCCCTATGGTAAACCTGCATTGGGCAGAAAATTTGTCTAACCAACTGCAGCAACTAAATCAGTCTCTGGTTAGACAGAAATCTACCTTGGGTCACTCCCGTGCCCCTGGTCCCTCAAGCGGGCTTCTTCCTCATCACAGTCTATAAACCTCTGATGTCTCATCTGAAGAGGAGGGGGAGCATACGGTCCTGTCAGACACTGAATCCTGTGTTACTGACGAGGAAATTCCCTGATTGATGCCCCTGCCCTGGTGGATGCTCTTAAGCATATCCTTCAAATCACCGATGAGGAGGATTCTACTACTGTGGCAAAGGAAACTGAGAAGTTGAAACAGCAGAAGGTGGTTAAACCGGTTTTACCTCATTCTGACCATTTGGTGGACATCAGACGGGAAACCTGGTTTAATCCAGGGAAGATATTTCTTATTTCTAAACAGGCCTTGGCTCGCTACCCTCTCCATGCGGAGTTATTTAACAAATGGCCGGTGGATTCTCATGTCACCCGCCTAGTGGTGTTATCCACTCTGCCTGTCACCACGGTCACCTCGCTGAGGGAGCCAACGGATAAGCGTGTTGAAGGGTGCCTGAAATCTGTATATTCCCTTACAGGGGCTGTTCATAGACCCTCTTGGGCTGCAAAAGGTATTGAGGCGTGGGTTCAGGCGTTAGAGGAGGAGCTACCCGAGGATATTTCTGACAATGCCAGACAATATATCTCTCATATTCCTGCTTCTTGTTACATTCAAGAGGCGTCCTCTGAGGCGGGAGTTTTGACCGCCAAGGCATCGGCTATGTCTTTCCTGGCGCGCCGCATACTGCGTTTGAGGTCATGGAAAGTGGGCTTGGACTCCAAGAAGACTTTTGGAAGTCCTCCCATTCACTGGAGACATTTTGTTTGGGGTAGACCTAAATAAATTTCTGTCTGAACTGACGGCTGCTATGAAAGCTTTTCTCCCAACTACTAATCTTTCTACACAAAAGGCAAAAAGTACCACTTTTCGTTCCAGCCTCAAGGGAAAGTGAAAGGTAAGACATACCCGAGACAATCTGGTCTTCCCAAAACCTCCAAGCACAAGGAGAAGCTGTCTTGGGCAGCCCATCAGCCTGCTGCATGACGGGACGGGCCACCCCCTGGGGTCCCCAGGGTGAGAGGCCGACTTCTGCAGTTCGACCAGGTCTGGCTCATGACCACTTCAGACGCAGGGGTACTGGAAGTTGTCTCTCATGGATACGCTGTCTCCTTCAAGATAGGTTCCCCTCACCAGTTCTGCACTACAGCTTTCCCTTCAGATCTGTTGAAAGCGCAGGTTCTACAAACTGTTGTCAGTTCCCTCCTGAGTTCGCAAGTGGTTGTGCCAATTCCTCAGTCGCAAAGTGGCAAAGGTTGTTATTCGACACTGATTTTATTCTCGAAACCCAATGGGTCGTGCCGGCCTATACTCAACCTCAAATCTCTGAACAAGTTTGCGAGAGTGTCCAAGTTTTCTGTGGAAATGCTGCGCTCAATAGTGCTGGCTATGGAACCCGGAGACTATACGGTATCTTTGGATATACAGTATGCATATCTGCATATTCCTATTGCCATGTCGCATCAGCAGTTCCTGTGGTTTGCTATTGGCAGCCTTAACTACCAATCCCAGGCTCTGCCATTTGGACTGGCTACAGCTCCTCGGATCTTCACCAAGGTCATGGCGTGATAACTGCCCATCTCTGTCGCCAGGGAATCAGAATCCTTCCATACTTGGACGACGTGCTGATTCTGATGAGTACCCACAAAGTTCTCCTCGGTCATCTGCAACCGACGGTGACCTTTCTGAAAGCCCATGGGTGGCTAATACGTTTGAAAGTCCTCGCTGGTCCCAGCTCAGATCATGGTGCACCTAGGGGCTCTCTTGGATACACACAGTCAGAGACTGTTCCTGTCTCCAGACAAAGTCCTGAAACTTCAAATCAGGATAAGACACTTCATTCGTCGCCCCAGAGGGTCAGTGTATCGCCGAGTGTAAGTCCTTGGCCTGATGGTGTCGTCCTTTGACATGGTGGAGTACGCTCAATTTCACTCGTCCTCTGCAACGGTTGATTCTGTCAAAGTGGGATGGCCTGCCTCATCGGATCAGATACCAGATAGTCTCGTTGACTCCGGAGGTTTGTCTGTCGCTGTCCTGTTCGCTCCAGGACCAGCAATTGTGCAGGGGCCATCCATTCTGGATCCCCACTTGGGTCCTACTGACAACGGATGCCAGTCTGCGGGGATGGGGAACGGTGTTGGAGCAGTCATTTCAGGGTCGTTGGACCAAGGAGGAATCGCTCCTCTGGATCAACATTCTGGAGCTGAGGACAGAGTTCAATGTGCTATCTCTTGCCCTTCCTCTGGTACGGAACAGGCCTGTTCAGGTACAGTCGGACAACGCCACCATGGTGGCATACATAAACCATCAAGGTGGCATTTGAAGCCGCAAAGCAATGATGGAAGTGCCAATAATCCTTTGTTGGGAGGAATGCCGTCTGCTAGCCATATTGGCAGTGTTCATTACGGGTGTCCTGGACTGGGAAATGGACTTCCTCAGTCGCCAGGACGTTCACTCCGGAGAGTGGAGCCTCCATCCAGACGTCTTCCAACTTTTGGTGGACAGGTAGGGTCTACCGGACGCAAGTCTCATGGCGTCTTGACACAATCGCAAGGCTGCGTTCGTAGACGCACTGGCGGTTCCGTGGGACTTTCAGCTGCTTTACATATTCCCTCCTGTGTCTCTCCTGCCCAGGGTACTGCGGAAGTTAAAACAAGGAGGTATGCTGATTCTGGTTGCTCCTGCCTGGCCCAGACAGCATTGGTTCTCAGACCTACAGGGACTCTTGTCAGTGCGTCCCCTCCTACTTACTCAGCGTCCAGACCTCCTCTACCCCGACCTGGCCAGACTGTCTTTGACGGGGTGGCTCTTAAAGCATCGCTCCTGAGGGCCAAGGGTTTTACTGAGGCGGTTCTTTAGACTATGCTGGAGACTTTTCTGCAAGGAGGCTTAGACTTAGGTTTTCATCTGCCCTCCCTCAAGGTGCACATATCTGCCTAGTCGGTTTGGTTTCAGCGCAAGATTGCCTCTGTTCCTGACGTACACATGTTTACGTATTCAGGCTCCCTATGTCCCCCCAGTGGCTCCATGGGACCGGTCTATTGTATTAAAAGCCCTTCAAAAGCCTCCATTCGAACCTCTTGAATCGGTGGACCTTAAGTAGCTCATGGCCAAGGTCCTGTTCTTGCTGGCTATTGCTTCTGCAAGACGGGGCTCGTGCTTAGGCGCTTTGTCCTGTCGTTCACACTTTCTGATTTTTCACCGTGACAGGGTGGTTCTACGAACTCAGCCCGGTTATTTACCTAAGGTGGTGGTCTCGTTTAACCTTAACCAAGAGTTACTGGCCTTTATCTCTTCAGACTTGTCAACCAAAGAACGTTCTTTGGATGTGTTAAGGGCTCTCTGTGTCTATGTGGACAGGACTGCTTCCATTAAGCGTTCGGATACCCTCTTTTTCCAGTTTGGTTTTCAGAAACGTGGCTGGACTGCGAAAAAGCAAACCTTGGCCAGATGGATTAGAATGATGATTACACATGCTTGCGAGCAAGCTGGTCTTCCAGCTTCGATTAAAGCCCATTCTACCTGGTCTGTTGGACCTTCTTGGGCGGCCCGCCGTGGTGCGTCCGCAGAACAATTGTGTAAGGCGGCTACATAGTCCTCTGTGAACACGTTTCTTAGGGTTTATGCCTTTGATACCTTCGCCTCCCAGGATGCTTCCTTTGGACGCTGTATTCTCACATCTGCTCAGGCGTGTCCCCTCCCTTGAGGAACTGTGTTAGGACATCCCCGATGTTTCCCTGTGGAAACCTGTTTTACTCTGCTGCAGAAAAGGAGAGTTATGGCAGACTTACCATTGTTTCTGCTAGGTAAACAGGGTTCCACAGGGCGCCAGCCCTGACGCACCTAGCTTTTTTGGGTTTGTATGTAATTAGTCACTGGTACCTTCTCCTGTCGTGAGAATGTGGATCTATGTGATTAACCTCTGCTTTCTCTCTTGCCAGCTCCTGTATTGGACTGGTTATCAAAACTGAGCTCAGTGCCTGAAGGCGGGGTTATAGAGGAGGTCCCTCTGCATCCGGAGACAGCTAAAGCTATACCTGTTGGTGCCTCTTTATCCAGATCCACTCCCCGATATTTCCCATTGGACCCCTGTGTTCTTTGCAGAAGAGTTAACAATGGTAAGTCTACCATAACACTTTTCCTGGAAAACCATTGGAATCGGAGTCTTCTTCTGTGACCTCCTCCCAACACTTAAGGCAGAGGCATGCCAAGCAAAACCACGGAAGGTGAATTCAAACTCCAATGAGTTCAGTTTCCAGTGCCATTTCACCTAAATATTTGATCGCTTTTCAGGATGTATTCGGCTAAGGTTAGCAATTCAGATCTAGGTCTTCTGGAATGCAAACTTTTCAAAAGCTACTCTAAGCCTTTTTCCACTACCTTTTAATAATCTGTTTGGAGGTTTAAGAGACTGAGAGGAACCCCAGATGCATCCATGAGTGTCGCAACAACTGACATAGGAATAGTGGACAGTCTAGTCACATTAGTATGACCAAAAGCTAATAGCCAGAGTAACTGCTTCTGAGCCCTATACGCAGCAAGTTTTGCTGAACTGTCGTTTTAGACACACGTCTGGTATCCTCTCCCCACCCCCCAATTATGACGGTGAGCTGCTCCACTGTAGCATGTCTGTCAACCCTGCGCAACTTTGTAGTTGACATTCACCTTTCACATAGTGAATTTCAAATTATTTCTAAATAAATATTTCAATGCTAGCGTTAATGTATACTGGGGACGCAAGGCGCATCTTATAACCATGTATGATAAAAGTGCGCTGAACGTTGCAACACTATCCCTTAAGAGAAAGCGAGCAGTCGCACATATTGTAAGCTGGGGTCTATCGCTCAGAGATGGATATAGATGTAGATATGATATAATTTGATATTAAAAGGGGTATGCATACAAAATAACATATGTACAGTATGTCATTCGGTATAACATATATACATATGGTTAGAGTTACAATTACACAAGAAGCGGTTGTAGTTATAAAATAATCAGCATACTTCACCCTGTTGCTCAGTGCACAGTCCTCTCCATCTCTCTCCCCCTCAGCAAGCAACTAACTAACCATATCCCTGCCTATATCCAAACAATGTGAGTTAACAGTCTGTTGGTTTCAGTCTCCTTCCATTGGTCCAGAGGCCAGACCTCTCATACATGATGTGCTATTGGTCAGTTCATATGCAAACAACATCCAGTTTGAAGATGCAATTATAGGGGTTAGCCACTGGTTTTTGCTGCACACTTGCTGTCTTCAGGAAGTTTTGTTCTAATAAGAGTGACTTTAGATTTCATACATTTAATCATAACTAATTGTTGCAATGTGCTACAATCTACCCATAGCTATCAAATAACTCCACACATTCTCCTGATCATTTTGACACTATGCATGATATAATTAACTTGTTTCGTTCCAATAATACATATTTTTCTAACGTCCTAAGTGGATGCTGGGGACTCCGTAAGGACCATGGGGAATAGCGGCTCCGCAGGAGACTGGGCACATCTAAAGAAAGCTTTAGGACTATCTGGTGTGCACTGGCTCCTCCCCCTATGACCCTCCTCCAAGCCTCAGTTAGATCTCTGTGCCCGAACGAGAAGGGTGCACACTAGGGGCTCCCCTGAGCTTCTTAGTGAAAGTTTTAGATTAGGTTTTTTATTTTCAGTGAGACCTGCTGGCAACAGGCTCACTGCATCGAGGGACTAAGGGGAGAAGAAGCGAACTCACCTGCGTGCAGAGTGGATTGGGCTTCTTAGGCTACTGGACATTAGCTCCAGAGGGACGATCACAGGCCCAGCTTGGATGGGTCCCAGAGCCGCGCCGCCGGCCCCCTTACAGAGCCAGAAGGCAGAAGAGGTCCGGAAAATCGGCGGCAGAAGACGTCCTGTCTTCAACAAGGTAGCGCACAGCACTGCAGCTGTGCGCCATTGCTCTCAGCACACTTCGGTCACTGAGGGTGCAGGGCGCTGGGGGGGGGCGCCCTGAGACGCAATAAAAACACCTTGGATGGCAAAAAAATGCATCACATATAGCTCCTGGGCTATATGGATGCATTTAACCCCTGCCAGAATACATAGAAAAGCAGGAGAAAAGTCCGCGAAAAAGGGGCGGAGCCTATCTCCTCAGCACACAGGCGCCATTTTCCCTCACAGCTCCGTTGGAGGGAAGCTCCCTGTCTCTCCCCTGCAGTCACTACACTACAGAAAGGGTTAAAAAAAGAGAGGGGGGCACTAATTAGGCGCAGTATTAACTATACAGCAGCTATAAGGGGAAAAACACTTATATAAGGTTATCCCTGTATATATATAGCACTCTGGTGTGTGCTGGCAAACTCTCCCTCTGTCTCCCCAAAGGGCTAGTGGGGTCCTGTCCTCTATCAGAGCATTCCCTGTGTGTGTGCTGTATGTCGGTACTTTTGTGTCGACATGTATGAGGAGAAAAATGATGTGGAGACGGAGCAGATTGCCTGTAATAGTGATGTCACCCCCTAGGGGGTCGACACCTGAGTGGATGAACTGTTGGAAGGAATTACGTGACAGTGTCAGCTCTGTATAAAAGACAGTGGTTGACATGAGACAGCCGGCTACTCAGCTTGTGCCTGTCCAGACGTCTCATAGGCCGTCAGGGGCTCTAAAGCGCCCGTTACCTCAGATGGCAGATATAGACGCCGACACGGATACTGACTCCAGTGTCGACGGTGAAGAGACGAATGTGACTTCCAGTAGGGCCACACGTTACATGATTGAGGCAATGAAAAATGTTTTACACATTTCTGATAATACGAGTACCACCAAAAAAGGGGTATTATGTTCGGTGAGGAAAAACTACCTGTAGTTTTCCTGAATCTGAGAAATTAAATGAGGTGTGTGATGATGCGTGGGTTTCCCCCCGATAACAACGGATAATTTCTAAAATGTTATTGGCATTATATCCTTTCCCGCCAGAGGTTAGGGTGCGTTGGGAAACACCCCCTAGGGGGGATAAAGCGCTCACACGCTTGTAAGGGCTCTACCTTCGCCTGAGATGGCCGCCCTTAAGGATCCTGCTGATAGAAAGCAGGAGGGTATCCTAAAAGGTATTTACACACATACTGGTGTTATACTGCGACCAGCAATCGCCTCAGCCTGGATGTGCAGTGCTGGGTTGGCGTGGTCGGATTCCCTGACTGAAATTATTGATACCCTAGATAGGGACAGTATATTTTTGCCTATAGAGCATTTAAAAGATGCATTTTTATATATGCGTGATGCACAGCGGAATATTTGCCGACTGGCATCAAGTCTAAGCGCGTTGTCCATTTCTACCAGTAGAGGGTTATGGACACGTCAGTGGTCAGGTGATGCGTATTCCAAACGGCATTTGGAAGTATTGCTTTATTAAGGGAGGAGTTATTTGGGGTCGGTCTTTCAGACCTGGTGGCCACGGCAACAGCTGGGAATTCCACGTTTGTACCCCAGGTCGCCTCTCAACATGAGAAGACGCCGTATTATCAGGCGCAGTCTTTTCGTGGACAAGCGGGCAAAAGGTTCCTCATTTCTGCCCCGTGACAGAGGGAGAGGAAAAAGGCTGCAGAAATCAGCCAGTTCCCAGGAACAGAAACCCTCTCCCGCCTCTGCCAAGCCCTCAGTATACGCTGGGGCTTTACAAGCAGAATCAGGCACGGTGGGGGGCCCGTCTCAATGAATTTCAGCGCGCAGTGGGCTCACTCGCAAGTAGACCCCTGGATCCTTCAGGTGATATCTCAGGGGTACAAATTAGAATTCGAGACGTCTCCCCCTCGCCGTTTCCTAAAGTCGGCTTTACCGATGTCTCCTCCTGACAGGGAGACAGTTTTGGAAGCCATTCACAAGCTGTATTCCCAGCAGGTGATAATCAAGATACCCCTCCTGCAACAGGGAACGGGGTATTATTCCACACTGTTGTGGTACCGAAGCCGGACGGCTCGGTGAGACCGATTCTAAATCTAAAATCTTTGAACACTTACATACAGAGGTTCAAATTCAAGATTGAGTCACTCAGAGCAGTGATTGCGAACCTGGAAGAAGGGGACTACATGATGTCTCGGGACATCAAGGATGTTTACCTTCATGTCAAAATTTACCCTTCTCACCAAGGGTACCTCAGGTTTATGGTACAGAACTGTCACTATCAGTTCAGACGCTGCCGTATGGATGGTCCACGGCACCCCGGGTCTTTACCAAGGTAATGGCCGAAATGATGATATTCCTTCGAAGGAAGTGAATTTTAGTTATCCCTTCCTTGGACAATTCCCTGATAAGGGTAAGATCCAGGGAACAGTTGGAGGTCGGTGTAGCACTATCTCAGGTAGTGTTGCGGCAGCACGATTGGATTCTCAATATTCCAAAATCGCAGCTGGTTCCGACGACGTGTCTTCTGTTCCTAGGGATGATCCTGGACACAGTCCAGAAAAAGGTGTTTCTCCCGGAGGAGAAAGCCAGGGAGTTATCCGAGCTAGTCGGGAACCTCCTAAAACCGAGCCAATTCTCAGTGCATCAATGCACAATGGTTCTGGGTAAAATGGTGGCTTCCTACGAAGCAATCCCATTCGGCAGATTCCACGCAAGAACTTTCCAGTGGGACCTGCTGGACAAATGGTCCGGATCGCATCTTCAGATGCATCAGCGGATAACCCTGTCACCAAGGACAAGGGTGTCCCTCCTGTGGTGGTTGCAGAGTGCTCATCTTCTAGAGGGCCGCAGATTAGGCATTCAGGACTGGGTCCTGGTGACCACGGATGCCAGCCTGCGAGGCTGGGGAGCAGTCACACAGGGAAGGAATATCCAGGGCTTATGGTCAAGCCTGGAGACATCACTTCACATAAATATCCTGAAGCTAAGGGACATTTACAATGCTCTAAGCTTAGCAAGACCTCTGCTTCAAGGTCAGCCGGTGTTGATCCAGTCGGACAACATCACGGCAGTCACCCACGTAAACAGACAGGGTGGCACAAGAAGCAGGAGGGCAATGGCAGAAGCTGCAAGGATTCTTCGCTGGGCGGAAAATCATGTGATAGCACTGTCAGCAGTATTCATTCCGGGAGTGGACAACTGGGAAGCAGACTTCCTCAGCACGACCTCCACCCGGGAGAGTGGGGACTTCACCCAGAAGTCTTCCACATGATTAAAAACTCGACAGGTATTGCGCCAGGTCCAGGGACCCTCAGGCAATAAGCTGTAGACGCTCTGGTAACACCGTGGGTGTACCAGTCAGGGTATGTGTTCCCTCCTCTGCCTCTCATACCCAAGGTACTGAGATTGATAAGATGGAGAGGAGTAAGCACTATATTCGTGGTTCCGGATTGGCCAAGAAGGACTTGGTAACCGGAACTTCAAGAGATGCTCACGGAGGATCCGTGGCCTCTACCTCTAAGAAGGGACCTGCTCCAGCAAGGACCCTGTCTGTTCCAAGACTTACCGCGGCTGCGTTTGACGGCATGGCGGTTGAACGCCGGATCCTGAAGGAAAAAAGGCATTCCGGATGAAGTCATCCCTATCCTGATCAAAGCCAGGAAGGATGTAACCGCAAAAACATTATCACCGCAATTGGCGAAAATATGTTGCGTGGTGCGAGGCCAGTAAGGCCCGACGGAGGAAATTCAACTGGGTCGATTCCTACATTTCCTGCAAACAGGAGTGTCTATGGGCCTGAAATTGGGGTCCATTAAGGTTCAAATTTCGGCCCTGTCAATTTTCTTCCAAAAAAAAAAAAAAGAACTAGCTTCAGTCCCTGAAGTTCAGACGTTTGTAAAAGGGGTACTGCATATACAGCCTCCTTTTGTGCCTCCAGTGGCACTTTGGGATCTCAATGTAGTTTTGGGTTCCAAAAGTCACATTGGTTTGAACCACTTAAATCTGTGGAGTTAAAATATCTCACATGGAAAGTGGTCATGCTGTTGGCCCTGGCCTGGGCCAGGCGCGTGTCAGAATTGGCGGCTTTATCCTGAAAAAGCCCTTATCTGATTTTCCATTCGGACAGGGCGGAATTGAGGACTCGTCCTCAGTTTCTCCCCAAGGTGGTTTCAGCGTCTCACCTGAACCAACCTATTGGTGGTGCCTGCGGCTACTAGGGACTTGGAGGCCTCCAAGTTGCTAGACGTTGTCAGTGCCCTGAAAATATGTTTCCAGGACGGCTGGAGTCAGGAAATCTGACTCGCTGTTTATCCTGTATGCACCCAACAAGCTGGGTGCTCCTGCTTCTAAGCAGACTATTGCTCGTTGGATTTGTAGTACAATTCAGCTTGCACATTCTGTGGCAGGCCTGCCACAGCCAATAATCTGTAAATGCCCACTCCACAAGGAAGGTGGGCTCATCTTGGGCGGCTGCCCGAGGGGTCTCGGCTTTACAACTTTGCCGAGCAGCTACTTGGTCAGGAGCAAATACGTTTGTAAAATTCTACAAAATTGATATCCTGGCTGAGGAGGACCTGGAGTTCTCTCATTTGGTGCTGCAGAGTCATCCGCACTCTCCCGCCCGTTTGGGAGCTTTGGTATAATCCCCATGGTCCTTACGGAGTCCCCAGCATCCACTTAGGACGTTAGAGAAAATAAGAATTTACTTACCGATAATTCTATTTCTCATAGTCCGTAGTGGATGCTGGGCGCCCATCCCAAGTGCGGATTGTCTGCAATACTTGTACATAGTTATTGTTACAAAAATCAGGTTATTGTTGTGAGCCATCTTTCAGAGGCTCCTCTGTTATCATGCTGTTAACTGGGTTCAGATCACAGGTTATACGGTGTGATTGGTATGGCTGGTATGAGTCTTACCCGGGATTCAAAATCCTTCCTTATTGTGTACGCTCGTCCGGGCACAGTATCCTAACTGAGGCTTGGAGGAGGGTCATAGGGGGAGGAGCCAGTGCACACCAGATAGTCCTAAAGCTTTCTTTAGATGTGCCCAGTCTCCTGCGGAGCCGCTATTCCCCATGGTCCTTACGGAGTCCCCAGCATCCACTACGGACTATGAGAAATAGAATTATCGGTAAGTAAATTCTTATTATATCTGATGTTACACTCTATTATATAAATACATTATAATGTCTGGTGCTTGACATATTTTGTCTGTGTAATTTGTGTTGTATGAAATATGTGTTGAATATATCTTTGTGGCTTTTCTGTGTGAATGCGTATGCTACCGTATATCCTTTGCACGCTGCGTGTTTGCGAACGAACAGAGACCTCTCTGTTTGGAGTTTGTATGTGGTGCGAATGTAATATTTTTGACTTCGACAACATCAATGGCACGTGGTGCTCCGCAGATTACACGTCTATTATTCGCAATGGTGCAATTTGTCCTGTCACGATACGCTTTCACCAAAGCAGCACACAAACAGCGCTGTTTCAGAAATTCTGCCACCCTTGGCCCGGAAGCCGATAATCATCCCTTTATGCACCTCTGATAAATAGCCCATTTTACCCATGACAGCAATAAGTGATATGTTGCCAGACAGCCTGTCGTACGCCTTGTATACACTCCAAGCCAGTGCATGACACGTGAAGTACTTCATGGGCTACACGCTGCCGACATCAAATGTAGGTGGTGGTCATAACAATGTGACTCGACTGTGTAGTTATCCACCAACTCCTTACTGACTTGAATGCTTGCCTCGCCTTTTGCATTAATTAATCATTCACCCCCTGCCTCTGAAAAGAATTCTTCATGTAAGATGAATCCTCATTGTCCGTGTTCAAAACCAACCCGCCATCGCCCTGAGATGAAAGCTCTTGCGTCGTAACCCTCATAAGACTTATACGATTTATATTCCCTGAGGCTTTACTTGCTGACGCAGAACCCCAAAGTGACATGTAGCAAGCTATGTGAATTTATGCAGTAGTCTGGAACAAAGATTAAGCCCAGGCTAATTTCACCAGATCTGGACCCTGTATGCTTCAGTGTCCAATCCTTCATAGGATGTGTAAGCATAAAACACTTGAGAAGGTACATTTTTTTAATTCTATTCTCGATTGCTGCTTTGAATTGTATTGTATTGTATTCAAGCTGTGACATTGTTCAGTGTAACAATAACTAAAAGTTACCTATATGCAGATACCTAAAGCAAATTGAGCTTCATGTTTTTTTTCTTCTCCAAGCCGTGTACCCTACCTTTTGGGAGGAGTGGGATGTAAATTCGGCTTTAGCTATATATATAAATCTATAGATTTCCACAATACTATAAAAGTGTAAAGTTATTGTTGAATTGATTTTATGAAATGCATTTGAGGGAAGCTACTTCACAGTATTTTGTGTCAACATTATTCTGAGGCTGTTAGAACTTTTGGTCCCTTGTATGTTGATTTAAAATGCTACAGTTTTTATAATCTGTGATGAAGCATAATTCATTAATTTAAACACAACTTTCTTTTCAGTCAAATGATTTGGTGAAGACCTATCCTCCTTTCGTAAATTTTTTTGAAATGAGCAAAGAAACAATTATACAGTCTGAGAAGCTGAAACCAAGATTCCATGCTTTCCTGAAGGTATGCAGTTTAAAAAAATTACTTTCAAAAGAGTGTGTACAAACATAAGTTGGAACTATGGTAATGCAAATGAAAGCTTTTAGTATAGCAAATGAAAAGACAATCTTTGTGGAGAGGGTTTATCTTGCTTTGCAGATCTGTTTTTAAAGTATAGTAGTTTGTAGTTCTCGTCTATCTGTCCTGCATGGCTATGTCACTTGGCTGACATGAATGGTTTGAACAGATGAGCGTAAAAAGCTTATTAGGTGATTCCTTTGAAACCAGTTGATGGTCATGGTCATGTCCAGGTTGAGGCTGGACATTGACTGACCCACACAGGCCCTGCACCAACAAAAATAGGCCTGCTTGAAAAGTATCTGATCTGCTTGTCGAGAGTATCATGATAAAGACTTGTCGTCAGACTGCTTGCCTGCGCCATCAAGTGGAGTGTGTATAGATGTCTTCATACATATTTGCTGCAGTCATGCCAAACAGACCCTCTTATCACACCAGGTTGCATGAGATAATCTTCTAGCGGTGGGCATCTTTGCTTCTTTTTTGACAAAATTGCTTTAGTTGCAGCCTGCGTCCTTGTCACATTACGTTGCGACTTAGACATGACAGAGTTGCAAGGGACCCGGCTCCTCACATACGCCAGGCTTCTTGCGCTGCATGGTGTATTAAGGCTAGATGTTGGAAGAAGAATCTGTACCTGTAGTTAAGAAGCAGCAACTCCCACGTTAAGTCAATGCTAACAAGGCTGTTAATCAGACCATCAGTTGGCTCCAGTACCACGGATATGTGAACGCTTCATACCCAGGCAAACATCCGAATAAAGAAAGCGTGCATTTATTTATTGCATACCTGTACTAAAACTGTTGTAGCACTTTTGGTAAATAAATCACATAACGCCGTAAAATATCAAATACAGAGTAAGCAATGTTGCACAGCTTTCTCTAGAGCCCAACCCCTCGGTCACTACCAGCAGTATAGTACTTTTCATACACGATATAGCAGTGTATTGCATATTTCTCTTACGTCCTAGAGGATGCTGGGGTCCACATTAGTACCATGGGGTATAGACTGGTCCACTAGGAGCCATTAACACTTTAAGAGTTGGAGAGTGTGGGCTGGCACCTCCCTCTCTGCCCCTCCTACCAGACTCAGTTGAGAAAATGTGCCCGGAGGAGCCGGTCACAGCTAGGGGAGCTCCATAGGAGTTTCCTTAGTTTATTTTTTTCATTAGAGTTTAGGCACAGGGAGGCCTCCCTGCTTCGTGGGACTAAGGTGGGGGAGTAGTGTCCACCCTAAGGGGTCTGAGCCACTATCTCCGCTGACAGGATACTGAGCTCCTGAGGGGATCGAACGTTCGCCACCACAGGGTATCGCTCTCCCCAGCAGCATGCCGCCAACCCCCTTACAGAACCAGAAGACTTCTTTGGCGAGTTAGTCACTGGCCCCCCCTGGCAAGTGGGGAGCCGGTGTGAAGATGGCGGCAACAGGGTAGCAAGCCTAACTGCGCTCCAAGGCTCAGCGGTACTTGGTGCGGCTCTGAGGAGTGCCCTGAGCCAGCGCCTACACTGGTCGTCAAGCCTGTCAGGGACCTCAGATCACCGCCAGCATACACCTCAGGCCTGTATAAATTCAAACCAGAGAGGGAAGCCACGCCATGAAAGGGGGCGGAGCTTCTCCTCATAGCGAACCCAGCAGCGTTCAGCGCCATCTTTCCTGCATGCAGAGGCGCTGACGGGAGAGCTGTGCCTCCACATCAACTCCAACTGCCTTGTACGGTACCAGGGGGTTGTAGAAGGGGAGAGGAGTCTTGTAATAGACTGTTTACCCTATTAAGGGGCACAGTTAGCGCTTGTAAGGGGTGTCCTTTATCTTAAAAAGCGCTGTGTGTGGGTTGGCTCCAAACTCTGTGTCTCTCTTGGCATTCTTGGGGGGGAAACTCTGTCTGCCATTTCCCTGTGTGTGTGTTTCACAAAACGCCATGTCTAGGGACTCTGTGTCATATGCTGCAGAGGATATGTCCTCTCAGGATGATATGATCCCATTCCATGTAATCAGGATTGCTCTGTTTTAACACAGATTCCAATAAGAGAACCCGAGTGGTTAACCTCTATTAAGGATATGATCTCTGATTTCTACTACGGTAGCACAGAATGAAACTACAACTCAGGTTTTACAGAACTCTATGGCTGTTTGGTCCGACTCGGCACCTTCAGGGCCCCCTGGCACTCACTCTCAAAAACGTGCTCTTGCCCAGTTTATGCAAGATGACACGGATTCCGACTCTGACACGGTTGATGGTGATGGGGACGTGCTGAGGGGGGCGGCATCTCTTGCAAAAGGGGTGCAGTTGATGATTGAAGCCATTAGCGATCTGTTAAATATTGCTTACGCAATACCTGAGCAGGTTTACTTCACGGATAACAAGAAAGCCTCGCTAACCTTTCCTGCGTCTAAGGAATTAAATGCTATATTTGAAAAGTCCCTGGAAATCCCAGAGAAAAAATTCCGGATCCCAAGAAAAGTTCTTGTTGCATTCCCCTTCCCTGAGGAGGATAGAAAGAAATGGAAAAACCCACCCATAGTTGACGCATCTGTATCCATACTGTCAAATAAGGTGGCTTTACCTGTCCCGGGATCTGCCGTGTTGAAAGAACCTGCTGATCGCATGATTGACACTACGCTCAAATCCATATGCACGGCTTCGGGGGCGATACTACGGCCTACCATTCCCTGTGCATGGATTTCTAAAGTGGTCTGGCACGTTACTTGAGGTATTGGATACAATGGATAAGTGTTGTTGAATGGTTGTTATGTAACATAAAGGATTCTGCGGGATTTACTGTGGAATCTATGAAAGACCTGGGTTCGATGGCTGCAGGGATATCTTCCATGTCTGTCTCAGATCGCAGAGGACTCTGGCTGCGCCAATGGTCTGCCGACACAGAATCCAGGAAAGGCGTGGAGAACCTACCCTACACAGGTCAGGCTCTCTTTGGGGAAGCGCCAGATGCGTGGATTTCCACGGCAACTGCGGGTAAGTAATCTCTTCTTCCTTCTGCTGCGCCTGCTGCGAAGAAACCCTTTTTCTTCAGCTGCGTCAGTCCTTTCGGACTCCTAAATCAAGAAAGAGTAAACCGCATAACACCTTCTTTAGAGGAGGACAGGCAAAATCCAAAAAACCTGCTACTGCAGTCTCCCAGGACCAGAAGCCTGCTTCTGGTACATCAAAATCCTCAGCATGACTGTAGAACGCACGGCCTTGAGGAAGGACCGGTGGGGGCGGTGCTCAGAAGGTTCAGTCACATTTGGGTGGCGTCGTGCCTCGACCCCTGTGTGCTAGATATTGTGTCCCAGGGGTACAGGCTGGAATTTCAAGAGCTCCCGCCTCAGTTTCTTCAAATCAGGCTTGCCAGCTTTGCTGGCAGACAGGGCTATCCTACTGGAAACCATCCAAAAATTGGAAGAGTCACATGTCATTGTCCCAGTTCCACTTCATATGCACCACAAGGGTTACTATTAGAACCTTTTCATGGTACCGAAACTGGATTGTTCGGTCAGGCCAGTTTTGAATTTGAAGTCATTAAACCCCTATCTGAGGGAGTTCAAATTCAAAATGGAATCTCTGAGAGCAATGGTCTCAGGTGTGGAGGAGGGGTAGTTTCTGGTATCCCTGGATATCAAGGATGCATACCTCCACATTCCGATTTGGCCGCCTCATCAGGCTTCTCTCCGATTCGCACTGTTAGACTGTCACTATCAGTTCCAGCCACTGCCATTCGGCCTCTCCATGGCACCGAGGGCGTTCACCAAGGTGATTGCAGGGAGTGAACATAATTCCATACCTGGGTGAGCTGCTGATAAAGGCAGTGTCCAGGGAAAAGTTGTTGCAGTCCGTTGCTCTCACGACTCAACTGCTCAGCGATCACGGTTGGATACTGAACCTTCCAAAGTCACATTTGGAACCAACAAGGAGATTGTCCTTCCTGGGGATGATCCTCAACACGGAAGTGCAGAGGGTATTCCTCCCAGTGGAGAAAGCGTTGGTGATACACTCAATGGTCTGGGATGTCTTGAAGCCTCTCCGGGTATCTGTTCATCCGTGCATTCGCCTTCTGGGGAAGATGGTTGCCTCCTACTGGGCTCTACCGCACGGAAGATTCCATGCGCGATCCTTTCAGCTGGATCTCCTAGACAGATGGTCAGGATCATATCTGCACATACAGCTGAGGATACGTCTCTCACCAAAGGAAAGGATTTCACTCCTCTGGTGGCTGCAAATGCCTCACCTGCTGGTGGGCCGCAGATTCGGAGTTCAGGACTGGATCCTTCTAACCACGGATGCAAGTCTCAGAGGTTTGGGAGCGGTCGCCCAAGGGGAAACCTTCCAAGGAAGATGGTCAACTCTGGAAGCCGTTCTTCCAATAAACCTTCTGGAACTAAGAGCCGTGTTCAACGGTCTTCTACAGGCGGCACATCTTCTACGAGATCGGGCCATTTAAGTGCCGTTGGACAGTGTAACCGACGGTGGCCTACATAAACCGACAGGGCGGAATGAAGAGCAGAGCTGCAATGTCAGAGGTGACAAGAATCCTCCTCTGGGCAGAAAGGCACGCGTTGGTGCTGTCAGCGATCTTTCTTCCACTAGTGGACAACTGGGAAGCGGACTTCCTCAGCAGACACGATCTCCATCCAGGAGAATGCGGCCTACATCCAGAGGTGTTCACAGAAGTGACCAGTTGTTGGGGCGTGCCTCAAATAGACATGATGGCCTCACGTCTCAACAAGAAACTTTGGAGGTACTGTTCCAGGTCGAGAGACCCACAAGCAGTGGCGGTGGATGCCCTGGTAACTCCGTGTATGTGTTCCCTCCACTTCCACTCATTCCAAGAATTCTAAAGCTCATAAAGAGAACAAAGGTTCAGGCAATTGTCATTGCTCCGGACTGGCCAAGGCGACCTTGGTACACGAACGTTCTGGACTTGCTGCTGGAAGATCCGAGGCCTCTTCCTCTTCGCGAGGACCTTCTGCAACAGGTGTCGTTCGCTTATGAAGACTTACAGCGGCTACGTTTAATGGCATGGAGGTTGAACGACAGATATTCGTTCTGAAGGTTATTCTGAACAGTCATTCCTACCCTAATACAGGCTAGGAAAGGAGTAACGTCTAAACATTACCATCGCATTTGAAAAAAGTATGTATCTTGGTGTGAATCCAAGACGTTTCTTACAGTGGAGTTTCAACTGTGACGGTTTCTCCTCTTCCTGCAAGCAGGTGTGGATATGGGCCTAAGGTTGGGATCCGTTAAGGTTGTGTTGGCTTTTCATATCAACCAACCTATTGTGGTGCCAGTTGCTACTGACTCCTCAATTACTTCGAAGTCCTTGGATATTGTAAGGGCTCTGAAGATCTATGTGAAGAGGACTGCTTGTCACAGAAAATTGGACTCTGTTTGTCCTGTTCATCCCAAGAAAATTGGGTGTCCTGCTTCTAAGCAGACAATCTCTTGCTGGATCAGGTTCACTATCCAGCATGCGTATTCGACGGCAGGATTGCCGTGTCCAAAATCTGTTAAGTCTCACTCTACTCGTAAGGTGGGTTCTTCCTGGGCGGCTGCCCAGGGTGTCTCTGCTTTACAACTTTGCTGAGCGGCTACCTGGTCTGGGTCGAACACGTTTGCTAAGTTCTACAAGTTCGATACTTTGGCCTCTGAGGACCTAAAATTTGGTCAGTCAGTTCTGCAGGTGCCTCTGCGCTCTACCTCCTGTTCTGGGAGCTTTGGTACATCCCCATGGTACTAATGTGGACCCCTGCATCCTCTAGGACGTAAGAGAAAATAGGATTTTAATGACCTACCGGTAAATCCTTTTCTCGTAGTCCCAGCACTTCGTTACCTTGCAGTGGTTATCTGGTTCAGTACGACTTTGTTCTTAGTTAAGTACTGCCTTGTTACTTGGTTAAGTAATGTTTTTCAGCCGTTGCTGAGTTCAAGCTAATTAGTATGGTTTGCCTTTTATGTGTGAGCTGGTGTGAATCTCACCACTATCTGTGTTAAATCCTTCTCTCGAAGTATGTCTGTCTCCTCGAGCACAGTTTCTAGACTGTCTGGTAGGAGGGCCATAGAGAGGAGCCAGCCCACACACTCAAACTCTTAAAGTGCCAATGGCTCCTAGTTGACCCGTCTATACCCCATGGTACTAATGTTGACCCCAGCATCCTCTACGGACTACGAGAAAAGGATTTACCTGTAGGTAATTAAAATCCTATTTTTGGCACCTTATCGTCCAACTGTTTAAATTCATTTTGTGCAGTTTTTTTCCTCTACGATGTGGGTGGTGGTAGTAGTAGTATTAATGAATGTAGTTTCGCTCCGTAGTCGAGCATACTGTAGATCATGAGATCGAAGGTTTCCATGTTAGCTCGCATCCACCATAGTTGAGGATTTCTATTGTCTTTGGTTGTGCCACATGCAGGCGTTTGTCAGTGGGTAGCCTTTTTCATCATCCCAATACTTTATAGGAAGATTGACATCACACACTGTATTGTGTGATTTTGTTTTCTAAACGTTAACATGCCCATGTTCACTGGTCTGTGTCAAGAAAATCATTAAAACCATTAGAGAATTGATAGGTGGCCATCGACCATCTATCAATTTTGCTCTGAAAACTGGTAGCTTAAAGGTAGAAGGAGCAGTATTCCCCAGTGGCACAGAATATTAGAGAATGTGGCTTTTGCTGAAACAGACCATTGAGATTATTAGCTTTGTCTGTTCCATATAAGCTCTAGCCAGCATGTGAACAGCGCTAAAATCAGCCTTACTCAGAGTATGAGAGGCTGCCATGTAAATTTAAATACCTAGCAGTTGGTTTCTTATGAAAAAGGGTTTGTTTGTTTGTTTGTTTTATTTATATATTTTTGTTGCCTGGAAATGTCAGTTTTCACTAATTTGTTTCCATAGTTTCCCTTGTTTTTGTCCATGTTAGTAGTTTGTGTGTCATACAAAAGAAACTGTTTCAAGGTTTCAACAGGTAATTTCAGTCAATAGTATTTTAAGCATTGGTAGTAATTCCAGTAAGTTATTAAGGGGACCAATTATGCTGAGTGCTTTTTGACGTATTAACTTGTTCAGCATACAGAGAAATATGCTATACCACTCAAGAATCCAGCATACTATAAATACTGACATTTGCTTAAAGTATAAAGGACACATTGGGGCAGATGTATTAATCCTGGAGAAGGGATAAAGAAGTGATAAAGCAGTGATAAGTGCAAGGTGATAACGCACAAGCCAGTCAGCTCCTAACTGTCATTTTTAAAATCTGTAATGAATGGCTGGTACATAATCACCTTGCACTTATCACTGCTTTGTCACTTCTTCAGGCTTAATACATCCGCCTTGTAATGTACCTATACCAGGTTTCTGGTGTCCATTGTGGTTGTAGCCTGACAATGCAGTGGGGTTGAGGTCTGTAGGTCCTCTCTCCCTGACATTAATTTCCAGTTTCTCTTAAATCCTAGAGGATGCTGGGGTCCACATTAGTACCATGGGGTATAGACTGGTCCACCAGGAGCCATTGGCACTTTAAGCGTTTGAGAGTGTGGGCTGGCTCCTCCCTCTATGCCTCTCCTACCAGACTCCATTTAGAAAATGTGCCCGGAGGAGCCGGTCACAGCTAGGGGAGCTCTCCTGAGCTTTTCTAGTAAAAGTTATTTCTCTGACGTCCTAGTGGATGCTGGGAACTCCGAAAGGACCATGGGGAATAGCGGGCTCCGAAGGAGGCTGGGCACTCTAGAAAGATTTATGACTACCTGGTGTGCACTGGCTCCTCCCACTATGACCCTCCTCCAAGCCTCAGTTAGATCTTGTGCCCGGCCGAGGTTGGATGCACACTAGGGGCTCTCCTGAGCCTCAAGAAAGAAAGTATAGAATTAGGTTTTTTATTTTCAGTGAGACCTGCTGGCAACAGGCTCACTGCAGCGAGGGACTAAGGGGAGAAGAAGCGAACTCGCCTGCTTGCAGCCGGATTGGGCTTCTTAGGCTACTGGACACCATTAGCTCCAGAGGGATCGACCGCAGGCCCAGTCCTTGGTGTTCGGTCCCGGTCCCGCCGTCCCCCTTACAGAGCCAGAAGCAAGAAGAGGTCCGGAAAATCGGCGGCAGAAGACATCAGTCTTCACCAAGGTAGCGCACAGCACTGCAGCTGTGCGCCATTGCTCCTCATGCACACTTCACACTCCGGTCACTGAGGGTGCAGGACCCTTTGGGGGGGTGCCCTGAGCAGCAATAAAAACACCTTGGCTGGCAAAAATACCACAATATATAGCCCCAGAGGCTATATATGTGGTAAATACCCCTGCCAGAATCCAGAAAAAAGCGGGAGAATAGGCTGCGGAAAAGGGGCGGAGCTATCTCCATCAGACACACTGGCGCCATTTTCTCTTCACAGTGCAGCTGGAAGAAAGCTCCCCAGGCTCTCCCCTGTAGTTTTCAGGCTCAAAGGGTTAAAAAGAGAGGGGGGGGGCACTAAATTTAGGCGCAATATTGTATATACAAGCAGCTATTGGGGAAAATTCACTCAGTTATAGTGTTAATCCCCACATTATATAGCGCTCTGGTGTGTGCTGGCATACTCTCTCTCTGTCTCCCCAAAGGGCTTTGTGGGGTCCTGTCCTCAGTCAGAGCATTCCCTGTGTGTGTGCGGTGTGTCGGTACAGCTGTGTCGACATGTTTGAGGAGGAGGCTTATATAGTGACGGAGCAGATGCCGATAAATGTGATGTCGCCCCCTGTGGGGCCGACACCAGAGTGGATGGTTAGGTGAAAGGTATTAACCGACAGTGTCAACTCCTTACATAAAAGGGTGGATGACGTAACAGCTGTGAGACAGCCGGCTTCTCAGCCCGCGCCTGCCCAGGCGTCTCAAAGGCCATCAGGGGCTCAAAAACGCCCGCTCATTCAGATGGCAGACACAGATGTCGACACGGAGTCTGACTCCAGTGTCGACAAGGTTGAGACATATACACAATCCACTAGGAACATCCGTGACTTGATCCCGGCAATAAAAAATGTGTTGCACATTTCTGACATTAACCTCTAAAAATGGGTTTTTATGTTTGGGGAGAAAAAGCAGGCAGTGTTTTGTTCCCCCATCAGATGAATGAATGAAGTGTGTGAGAAGCGTGGGTTCCCCCTGATAAGAAACTGGTAATTTCAAAAAAGTTACTGATGGCGTACCTTTTCCCGCCAGAGGATAAGTTACGCTGGGAGATATCCCCTAGGGTGGATAAGGCGCTCACACGGTTGTCAAAAAGGTGGCACTGCCGTTTTAGGAACGGCCACTTTGAAGGTACCTGTTGATCAAAAGCAGGAGGCTATCCTGAAGTCTGTTTTTACACACTCAGGTACTAGACTGAAACCTGCAGAGCGTGCTGCTGCAGCGTGGTCGGTGACCCTGTCAAACATACTAGTTTGCTAACATGAGAACATATTAAAGACGTCGTCTTATATATGAGGGATGCACAGAGGGATATTTTGCCGGCTGGCATCCAAAATGAATGTAATGTCCATTCTGTCAGGAGGGTATTAGAGACCTGTCACTGGACAGGTGATGCTGACTTTAAAAGGCGCATAGAGATTCTGCCTTATAAGGGTGAGGAATTATTTGGGGATGGTCTCTGGGACCTCGTATCCGCAGCAACAGCTGGGAAGAAATATTTTTACCTCAGTTTTCCTCACAGACTAAGAAAGCACTGTATTATCGGGTACAGTCCTTTCGGCTTCAGAAAAGCAAGCGGGTCAAAGGCGCTTCCTTTCTGTACAGAGACAAGGGAAGAGGGAAAAAGCTGCACCAGTCAGCCTGTTCCCAGAATCATAATTCTTCTCTCGCTTCCTCTGAGTCCACAGCATGACGCGGGGGCTCCACAGGTGTAGCCAGGTACGGTGGGGGGCCGTCTCAAAAATTTCAGCGATCAGTGGGCTCGCTCACAGGTGGATCCCTGTTTCATTCAAGTAGTATTTCAAGGGTACAAGCTGGAATTCGAGATGTCTTCCCCCCGCCGTTTCCTCAAATATGCCTTGCCGACAACTCCCTCAGGCAGGGAGGCTGTGCTAGATGCAATTAATAAGCTGTATTCCCAACAGGTAATACTTAAGGTGCCCCTACTTCAACAAGGACGGGGTTACTATTCCACACGGTTTGGGGTACCGAAACCGCATGGTTCGGTGTGACCCTTTTTTATATTTAAAATCCTTGAACACATACATAAAAAAATTCAAGTTCAAGATGGAATCGCCCAGGGCGGTTATTGCAAGCCTGGACGAGGGGGATTACATGGTATCCCGGGACATCAAGGATGCTTACCTGCATGTCCCCATTTACTATCCTCGCCAGGAGTACCTCAGATTTATGGTACAGGATTACCGTTACCAAGTCCAGACTCTGCCGTTTGGACTGTACATGGCACCGAAGGTGTTACCAAGGTAATGGCCGGAATGATGATACTCCTTCGAAAAAGGGGAGTTTTTAATGATCCCGTACTTGGACAATCTCCTTATAAGGGCGAGGTCCAAGGAGCAGTTGCTAGTCGGGGTAGCACTATTTTGGAAAGTGCTACAACAGCACGGTTGGATTCTAAACAGTCCAAAGACACAGCTGTTTTCTACGACACGTCTACTGTTCCTGGGGATGGTTCTGGACACAGACCAGAAATAAGTGTTTCTCCCGGAGGAGAAAGCCATGGAGCGGTCATCTCTAGTCAGAGACCTCCTGAAGCCAAAACAGTTATCGGTGCATCATTGCACGCGAGTCCTGGGAAAAATGATAGCTTCCTAAGAAGCAATCCCATTCGGCAGGTTCCATGCAAGAACTTTTCAGGGGGACCTGTTAGACAAGTGGTCCGGATCACATCTTCAGATGCATCGGCTGATAACCCTGTCTCCAAAGACCAGGGTATCTCTACTGTAGTGGCTGCAGAGTGCCCATCTTCAAGAGGGCCGCAGGTTCGACATACGGGACTAGGTCCTAGTGACCATTGATGCCAGCCTTTTGAGGCTGGGGGGCAGTCACACAGGGAAGAAGCTTCCAGGGACTTTGATCAAGTCAGGTGACTTCCCTACATAAATATTCTGGAACTGAGGGCCATTTACAATGCCCTGAGTCAGGCAAGGCCTCTGCTTCAAAAGGCCGGTCCTGATCCAATCAGACAACATCACGGCAGTCGCCCATGTAAACCAACAGGGCGGCACAAGAAGCAGGATGGCGATGGCAGAAGCCACAAGGATTCTCCGATGGGCGGAAAATCATGTGTTAGCACTGTCAGCAGTGTTCATTCTCGGAGTGGACAACTGGGAAGCAGATCTTCTCAACAGACACGACTTCCACCCGAGAGAGTGGGGACTTCATCCAGAAGTCTTCCAAAGGATTGTACACCATTGGGAAAGGCCACAGATGGACATGAAGGCGTCCCGCCTCAACAAAAAGCTATAAAAGATATTGCGCCAGGTCAAGGGACCTTCAGGCGATAGCTGTGGACGCTCTGGTAACACCGTGGGTGTACCAGTCGGTTTATGTGTTCCCCCCTCTGCCTCTCATACCAAAGGTACTGAGAATAATAAGAAGGCGAGGAGTAAGTACGATACTCGTGGTTCCGGATTGGCCAAGAAGAGCCTGGTACCCAGAACTTCAAGAAATTATATCAGAGGACCCATGGCCTCTGCCGCTCAGACAGGACCTGCTGCAGCAGGGGCCCTGTCTGTTCCAAGACTTAACGCGGCTACGTTTTGATGGCATGGCGGTTGAACGCCGGATCCTAAAGGAAAAGGGCATTCCGGAGGAAGTCATTCCTACGCTGATTCAAGCCAGGAAAGATGTAACTGCAAAACATTATCACCGCATATGGCGGAAATATGTTGCTTGGTGTGAGGCCACAAAAGGCCCCAACAGAGGAATTTCAACTAGGTCGATTTCTGCATTTCCTACAAGCAGGAGTGTCTATGGGCCTAAAATTAGGCTCCATTAAGATACAGATCTCGGCTCTGTCGATTTTCTTCCAGAAAGAATTAACTTCAGTACCTGAAGTTCAGACATTGTAAAAGGAGTGCTGCATATTCAGCCCCCGGTTGTGCCTCCAGTGGCACCTTGGGATCTCAACGTGGTGTTGAGTTTCTTAAAATCACATTGGTTTGAACCACTAAAAACCGTGGATCTAAAATATCTCACGCGAAAAGTGGTCATGTTATGGACCTTGGCTTCGGCCAGGCGTGTATCAGAATTGGCGGCTTTGTCATATAAAAGTCCTTATCTGATTTTCCATATGGAGAGGGCAGAATTGAGGACTCGTCCCCAGTTTCTCCCTAAGGTGGTATCAGTTTTTCACTTGAACCAACCTATTGTGGTGCCTGCGGCTACTAGGGACTTGGAGGATTCCAAGTTACTGGACGTAGTCAGGGCCTTGAAAAATTATGTTTCCAGGACGGCTAGAGTCAAGAAAATTGACTCGCTATTTATCCTGTATGCACCCAACAGGCTGGGTGCTCCTGCTTCTAAGCAGACTATCGCTCGCTGGATCTGTGACACGATTCAGCAGGCGCATTCTGCGGCTGGACTGCCGCATCCTAAATCAGTGAAAGCCCATTCCACAGGGAAGGTGGGCTCATCTTGGGCGGCTGCCCAAGAGGTCTCGGCTTTACAACTTTGCCGAGCTGTTACTTGGTCAGGGGCAAACACGTTTGCAAAATTCTACAAATTTGATACCCTGGCTGAAGAGGACCTTGAGTTCTCTCATTCGGTGCTGCAGAGTCATCCGCACTCTCCCGCCCGTTTGGGAGCTTTGGTATAATCCCCATGGTCCTTTCGGAGTTCCCAGCATCCACTAGGACGTCAGAGAAAATAAGATTTTACTCACCGGTAAATCTATTTCTCGTAGTCCGTAGTGGATGCTGGGCGCCCATCCCAAGTGCGGATTGTCTGCAATACTTGTAAATAGTTATTGCTAACTAAAGGGTTATTGTTGAGCCATCTGTTGAGAGGCTCAGTTGTTTTCATACTGTCAAACTGGATATAGTATCACGAGTTGTACAGTGTGATTGGTGTGGCTGGTATGAGTCTTACCCGGGATTCAAAATCCTTCCTTATTATGTCAGCTCGTCCGGGCACAGTGTCCTAACTGAGGCTTGGAGGAGGGTCATAGTGGGAGGAGCCAGTGCACACCAGGTAGTCATAAATCTTTCTAGAGTGCCCAGCCTCCTTCGGAGCCCGCTATTCCCCATGGTCCTTTCGGAGTTCCCAGCATCCACTACGGACTACGAGAAATAGATTTACCGGTGAGTAAAATCTTATTTTTTAGATTTTTTTTTTTTTTACAGGAGGCTGTTGGCAACAGCCTGCCTACAGCGAGGGACTGAGGGGGGGAGCAGTGTCCACCCTGCGGGGTCTGAGCCACTGATTCCGTTGACTGGACACTGAGCTCCAGAGGGGTTGGATCGGTCTCCTCCGCAGCGGACCGCTCACCCCAGCAGCATGCCTCCAACCCCTTACTGTGCTGAAGAGTGGTGAGTGAGTCACCGACAAGCAAGCGGGATGGGGGTAGGCGGTGTGAAGATGGCGGCAGCGGGGAGGGAGCACTGTGCTAACTGCGCTCCTGGGAAGGCTCAGAGGCACACAGTGCGGCACTGTGAGGGGCGCCCTGTGCCAGCGCTTACCCCCACACTAGTCCGCAAGTCTGTCGGGGTCTGCTGATCTCAGCCAGCAAGTTTCCTCAGGCCAGTATAAAATTGGAAAATCGAGAAGACCGTGCCATTAAGGGAGCAGAGCTTCTCCTCAGAGCGGACCCAGCAGCGTTCCAGCACCATTTTCCTGCCTGCACAGCGCTGGATGGAAGATCAGGTCCCTCCACAGCAGCTCCATCTGTCTGTACACGGTACTAGGGGGTTGTAGAAGGGAGTGGAGGCTGTAAAACGACTGTCTCCTATTAAGGGACACAGTCTGCGCTGGTAAGGGGTTGCCTTTTACTAAAAGCGCTGTATTGTGGGTTGACTCCGATCTCTGTGTCTCTTGCCTTTCTTGGGGGGGAAACTCTGTCTGCCCCCACCTGTGTGTGTAGTGTTTGGTGGTCTACTTTAGCTATGTCCAGGGACACTGTGTCATATGCTGCAGAGGATTTATCCTCCCAGGATGATCCCATTCCATGTAATCAGTCTAGCACTGGTTTAGCACAGATTCCAGCAAGGGAACCAGAGTGGTTTTCCTCTATCAAAACTTGGATGTCTCAAATTTCTGACAGGGTTGCTAGTAATGAATCGGCAACCCAGGTATTAGAGTTCCATGGCTGTATGGCCTGTGTATGGTACCTCGGGACACCCCACTATATGCCCCCACAAACGTGCGCTTGTGCATGTCACGCAAGGCGACACGGATACAGATTCTGACACTACAGACGGTGATGGGGATGTGTTGCGGGGGTCCGCGTCTTTAGCAAAGGGGGTGCAATTAGTGATAGAGGCTATCAGGGATGTGTTAGATGTTAATGATACCACACCTGAGCAGGTTGAGGAGGCTTTTTTCACTGAAAATAAAAAAGCCTCGCTAACCTTCCATGCGTCAAAGGAGTTGAATGCTAAATTTGAAAAAGCATGTGAAAACCCTGAGAAAAGGTTCCAGATCCCTAGAAGGGTTCATGTAGCTTTTCCGTTCCCTGAGGAGGATAGGAAAAAGTGGGAAAACCCTCCGATTGTTGACGCATCTGTGTCCAGACTCTCAAAGAAGGTGGTTTTTCCTTTTCCGGGATCTACCGCCTTAAAGGTGCCGGCTGATAGAAAGATTGATAATACGCTTAAATCAATGTACACTGCTTCTGGGGCCATATTACGTCCCACTATTGCTAGTGCATGGATTGCAAAAGCAATAGTAAAGTGGTCGGCTACCTAACTTGAGGAATTGTATACGATTGATAGGGATGACGTTGCATTATATTTATGCAACATACATGATTCTGCAGGTTTTATGGTAGAATCCATGAAAGACCTGGGTTCCATGGCTGCGGGAATTTCTTCCATGTCTGTTTCAGCTCGTCGGGGGCTATGGCTGCGCCTGTGGTCGGCTGACGCGGAATCCAGAAGATGTGTGGAGTCGCTACCCTATACAGGTCAGGCTTTCTTTGGATAAGCTCTAGACGCGTGGATATCCACCGCTACAGCGGTTAAGTCTCCGTTTCTCCCCTCAGCAGCACCTGCTCTGAAGAAATCCTTCTCTTCAGATGCACCGCAGTCCTTTCGGCCTAACAAGCCTAGAAAGGCCAGAACATCCAATGCCTTCTTTAGGGGAGGTCGGGTTGAGTCCAAGAAACCTGCCGCTGCAGGTTCCCGGGAACAAAAGCCAGCTTCGGGTACCCCAAAGTCCTCCGCATGACGGTGGACTGCACGCCCCGGTGGTGGGGCCAGTGAGAGCGAGACTCAGACATTTCAGTCATGTCTGGATATCGTCCGGCCTGGATCCCTGGGTAGTAGATATTGTATCTCAGGGATACAGGCTGGAATTTCAAAGTCTCCTTCCGCACTGCTTTTTCAAGTCAGGCTTACCAATTCTGTTGGAGGACAGCACGGTACTACAAGACGCTGTCCAAAAGCTGGTTTAGGCACAGGTCATTGTGCCAGTGCCACCTCACATGCTGACCAAAGGCTACTATTCGAACCTTTTTCGTGGTACCAAAACCGGATGGTTCGGTCAGGCCCATTCTGAAACTCCGTAAGGACCATGGGGAATAGACGGGCTCCGCAGGAGACATGGGCACTAAAAAGAACTTTAGATATGTGTGTGCACAGGCTCCTCCCTCTATGCCCCTCCTCCAGACCTCAGTTTGATACTGTGCCCAGAGGAGACTGGGTGCATTACAGAGAGCTCTCCTGAATTTTGTTAGGTTTTTTATTTTCAGGGAGCCCTGCTGGCAACAGGCTCCCTGCATCGTGGGACGGAGGAGAGAGAAGCAGACCTACTTAAATGCTAGGCTCTTCTTCTTAGGCTACTGGACACCATTAGCTCCAGAGGGAGTCGGAACGCAGGTCTTCCTTCGCTGTTCGTCCCGGAGCCGCGCCGCCGTCCTCCTCACAGAGCCGTAAGATAGAAGCCGGGTGAGTATAAGAAGATAGAAGACTTCAGATCTTCTCAGAGGTAACGCTGCGCGCCATTGCTCCCACACACAACACACAGCGGCAGGCACTGATGGGGTGCAGGGCGCAGGGGGGACGCCCTGGGCAGCAATAATAAACCTCTAGGACTGGCCAGTAATAGGCTCTGCGGACTGAATATTTAAATCCCCCGCCAGTTTTGAAGAAATCAAGCGGGACCGAAGCCCGCCGCTGAGGGGGAGGAGCTTGATCCCTCAGCACTAACCAGCGCCATTTTCTCCACAGCACACCGCTGGGAAGCTGGCTCCCCGGACTCTCCACTGCTGAACACGGTGACAGAGGGTTTTAAAGAAGGGGGGCACATAATTTGGTGCAGTTATTATATAAAGAAAAGCGCTATATATCTGGGATTTTTCCAGGGTCATTGGCGCTGGGTGTGTGCTGGCATACTCTCTCTCTGTCTCTCCAAAGGGCCTTGTTGGGGAACTGTCTCCAGATTACAGATTTCCCTGAGTATGTGGGGTGTTTGTACGCGTGTGTCGGCATGTCTGCAGCGGAGGGCTCTTCTAAGGAGGAGGTGGAGCAAATGAGTGTGGTGTCTCCGTCGGCAACACCGACACCTGATTGGTTGGATATGTGGAATGTCTTAAATGCAAATGTGGCTTTATTACACAAGAGGTTGGACAAAGCGGAGTCCAGGGAATGTACAGGGAGTCCAGCCCTGCCTTTCACTATGACGCAGGGACTTTCTGGGTCTCAGAAGCGCCCACTATCCCAGTAGTTGACACTGATACAGACACGGATTCTGACACCAGTGTCGACTATGATGATGCGAAGTTGCAGCCTAACTTGGCTAAAAGTATTCATTATATGATTATTGCAATAAAGGATGTGTTGCATATAACAGATGACCCCTCGGTACCTGACATGAGAGTACACATGTTTAAAGAAAAGAAGCCTGAGGTTACTTTTCCCCCTTCTCATGAGCTAAATGAGTTGTTTGAAAGGGCTTAGGAAACTCCAGACAAGAAAATTGCAGATTCCCAAGAGGATTCTTATGGCGTATCCTTTCCCGACTAAAGACAGGATACGGTGGGAATCCTCCCCAAGGGTGGACAAAGCGCTGACACGCTTATCCAAAAAGGTAGCGCTGCCATCTCAAGATACCTTCACTGGCTCCCCTTCCCTTTCAGAATCCATTTCAAGCTTCTCACACTCGCTTACAAGTCCTCACCCACTCCTCTCCCATCTACATCTCTGATCTTATCTCCCTTTACATTCCCACACGTCCTCTTCGCTCTGCTAATACACGACGACTTTCCTGCCTACGGATTACCTCCTCCCACTCCTACCTCCAAGATTTTTCACGTGCTGCACCACTTCTCTGGAATTCCCTACCTCTCCCCCTCAGACTCTCCACCTCTCTACAAAACTTCAAACGGACTCTCAAGACCCACTTCTTCACCAAACCCAGCCAAATCTCATCCTAACCCTCTGTTCTACACTCTCCATGTACCCCATCTGTGTCACCGCCTGTCTGTCTACCCCTCCCCTTTAGAATGTAAGCTCTTACGAGCAGGGCCCTCTTCCCTCATGTGCTTATCCTTTCTAACTTTAATAATCTTCAACTGCATCAACTCCAGCAGTCTTCTGCCACCTGATACTTATTCCAGTGTCATCTGCTGATGTACCTATGTATATTTACCCTGTACTTGTCCTATACTGTCATCAACTGTAAGTTGCTGTTTTCCTGTTTGATTATTTATGTACTCTGTAATTGGGCGCTGCGGAACCCTTGTGGCGCCATATAAATAAAGGATAATAATAATACCGCAGCCCTCAAGGATCCTGCTGATTGCAGACAGGAGACTACCTTGAAGTCTATTTACACACATACTGGTACATTACTCAGAACGGCGATAGCGTCGGCTTGGGTTTGTAGCGCTATAGTAGCGTGGACAGATATCTTATCTGCTGATATTGATACGCTGGATAAGGAAACCATTTTATTGACCTTGGGTCATATTAAGGATGCTGTCCTATATATGAGAGATGCTCAGAGAGACGTTGGCCTACTGGGTTCCAGAGCCAACGAGATGGCGATTTCTGCTAGGCGAGCCCTATGGACCCGACAATGGACGGGTGATGCCGACTCGAAGAGGCATATGGAGGTTTTGCCTTACAAGGGTGAGGACTTATTTGGGGAAGGTCTCACGGACCTGGTTTCCACAGCTACTGCAGGTAAATCAACTTTTTTCCTTATGTTTCCTCACAGCCTAAGAAAACGCCACATTATTAGATGCAGTCCTTTCGGTCGCATAAATCCAAGAGAGTACGGGGATCCTCCTTTCTTGCCAGAGGTAAGGGCAAGGGGAAAAAGCTGCCAACTACAGCTCGTTCCCAGGAGCAGAAGTCCTCCCCGGCTTCTACAAAATCCACCGCATGACGCTGGGGCTCCGCTGAGGGAGTCCGCTCCAGTGGGGGCACGTCTTCGACTTTTCAGCCACGTCGGGGTTCAATCACAGGTGGATCCCTGGGCAATAGACATTGTTTCCCAGGGTTACAAGCTGGAATTCGAAGAGGTGCCTCCTCGCTGGTTTTTCAAATCGGCCCTACCGGCTTCTTCCCCAGAGAAGGAGGAAGTTTTAGCAGCAATTCAAAAATTGTATCTTCAACAAGTGGTGGTCAAGGTTCCCCTGCTTCAGCAGGGGATGGGGTATTACTCAACCCTGTTTGTGGTCCCGAAACTGGACGGTTCGGTCAGACCCATTCTGAATTTAAAATCCTTAAACCTATACTTAAAAAGTTTTAAATTCAAGATGGAATCACTCAGAGCGGTCATCGCCAGCCTGGAAGGGGGGGGGGATTATATGGTGTCCCTGGACATAAAGGATGCATACCTTCATGTCCCCATATATCCGCCTCATCAGGCGTTCCTGAGATTTGCTGTACAGGATTGTCCTTTGAGAATATGAAAGGAGACAAGAAAAAGTGACCTTGGTTGGGAGCACTCACTCCCGGAGAAATACTTACAATTATGATATATGTATGAGTAGTAATGTAACAATAGAATAATTAAGTTAAAACGTAACTTTTATTAGTCTATATTTCATAAAAAATTAGGTACACTAATTGAAATGACTAGGGAAGTGAAAAAACAAAAGATACCCGATTACTATTAGAATGGCTTTGAACTTTCTAAGCCATACATAAATTCAGTCTGCGAACATTTTGATGGATTGTTACTGTGGTGTTTCAGTATCTGGCAAGCATATGCCCATCCTTCCGTGGATTCAGTGCAGTCACCAATTCAATTCCACTGGAAACCTACAACACCAGGTATTCCTAGGTGGTCTCCCACTGAAGTACTGACCCGGCCCAACACTGTATTGCCTCCAAGATCAGACGGGGTTGGGCATACCCAGTGTGGTATGGTAGTAGGTGACGTGTGAAACAAAGGGCAGCGAGTGCAGTTATTATGTAAAGGATGTGTGTTATTGTACCAGTTTAGCTGCATATATTCCCCCTATTAAATATTTTGTTGACCCTCATTGCACCAATTAGCGACCCAGACACATGGGTGTGCAGAGGTTAAATCATATGGTCAACAGGGGTTGATGACATAAGCCTCTGTTTTTTCTGTATGGAGCGTGAGGCAAGACAAGGAAAATAGCCTATTATAATTTTAAGGCATGTACATTAGACAGACACAAATTTAGATGAAAAAGAGTGTCAGTTATTTCAGATTGAAACTACTTTTCATGAAAGCCTTGATTGGGTGATATTTTCTGATACGTAAATATAAATAGAGAAATTGTCCATGCTGAATATCGAGTATGGTATTTAATTTGTATCAGAGGGCGGAAAAACTCGCTTATAATGGCACAAAGATAAATCAGTAAATGTGCTTCAAAAAGTATTTGTTGCAATATTAGACAGTGCAATCATAAGCAGTCGCATACCAGCAGCTGATACAACAGGTACAAATGTTGCCATAGATCTGACATGGACTGATACTTGGAAGCCAAATGTAAGTTGTAAAGAGAAACACACACCGCTGCAACTACAGCTGCCCTGCACTATATTATAAGTATGTTATCAATCTATGTCTTTATAAACATACAAAACAGCCTGAGTGATTTACAAGCCAAAATTGGCGGCTGAGTGCCACGAGTAATAGTGCAGTTAATCATATAAAATACCTGTGATGATTGGTTATGTGCTTGAAAAAATACTTGCTGCCAATTTACATATTTAAAACATGCAGAACAGCTTAAATCATTTGCAAGCCAAATGTAGCACCTAAATACCACAGGTAACGGTGCAGTTAGTCATACACAGCACCTAAAACATGCAGAACAGCTTAAAACATTTGCAAGCCAAACTTAGCTGCTGAATTTCCACGGGTAACGGTGCAGTTAATCATAAACAGCACCAGCGATGATTAATTTTAGCATATGCTTGATATTAATGACCAGCATAGTAGAATAGCCCAAATAGGCGTATGGCTATATAATAACAAAAAAGAGAAAGTGAGCAGGGGGGAAGGGGGAAGAGATACTTATTGGGCTGTGCGCCTCCCCGTCCCGTCAGGTGCCGCCGAAGTCCATGCAATATGCAGACTGGACGCCTCGCCCGATCTCCTCTCCTCTGTCGCTGGTCTAAGTCCGGTCACGTGAGAGCGCTCTCAGTGACCCTTAATCACGTACCCAACGTACGTTTCGCAGTGAGCTTGTTCACGGGTAGCGTGAGCAATTGTGGCGCCGGGGATAGCAATATATTGAGAGATGCCACCAATCATGGCTCTAGTAGCTGAATTAACACAGCAGAGTCATATATTTAGTAATGCTGTGCCTAGCGCCGGGGAAACCTGAGCTTAATATAAGGCCAATGTACTCTTATTAATTGAGCAGCTTGAACATGCTAAAATTCTACCATTTGCGGGGAGCATAAGATGCAAGCTTAATTAAAGAGAAATGAGTCTAATAATTGAAAGAAATTTGTTGTATGAAATGGGAGTATCTTACAGTCATGATGCGATTGTATATGTGTGTAGATTCCAAAATGAGAAACAAAAAAAGCAGCATCATACCTCTAATCCACAATAGTACTATAGTAAGCGATTTGAAATATGTGATTAATGAATTACTAAAAAATATATTAGGAGAAAGAAAAAATACCAGTAGTTGGAATGTCCTTATTGGACAAAAAAGATCACCTCTGTGGCACGACATTTCCTGTATCACCATGCCGGCCGATGGGACGAACTCAAAGTATGTGGTCTAGAAAAAGTGAAACTGGGCATACGTGGAGGTGACTGGACCAACCTACTCCTACGCAAGGAATGCGAATGGACCTTTAAATTAGACTCCCTGCATCCACAGGGTTTAAATGAAACAATGAACTTTGGTGCTTTCCTCCCAATTTAAGCATGTATCCACACTTCTCCCCCTCTCCTTCTTCCCACTGCCAATATGCACGTCTACCTATTATATCTTGGCACCTTTTCTTTCTACACTCTTTTTACTTTGAAAGGCCCTGTTTTGGCACCTTTTTTTCATTCTGGTTTCACGTTCTTTTTCTCCATTTCGGGCCCAATCCATCTCTACCTGCATACCAGACGCTACACAATTTCATCCTATTATACTTCCACACTTCCAATATTCACAATAGCACTTGTCATGCACACACTCACCGATCCCTTGCACACTCATCATACTTTATCTCTTTCTTTTCACTTCCCTTCCCCTCCACCTATATAGCTCAGATTTTTGTTCACTTACTTATTCACCTAGTTACTACAAATTCAATCACTGTCACATCAAATTAGGGTATTAAAATAGGCAGGGGGTGCGCCGACCCTGTCACATATCAAAGGCAGTTGGAACATGCATAAAATTCATTAGTATTGCATGGCATTATTATCAAAAAAAAAATTCCCCTCATATTGGGCATTTTTCATTACCGGTTTACAATTTTATTTATATTTTTTATTTTTTTGTGGTTCAGAAATAAGCAACAACTTTTCCTTATACGCTAAAATCTTTTTTAGTCTTTTCTTGCTTTGTTAAGAAACCTCCTTTATGCCAATATTCTATCCAAGTATTCACATTCCTTAGTATTATAGGTAACCAGCATAAAATTAAGAAAATGGTCCTTTTTTGTCCTATATGGACTTTCCAACTACTGGTATTTTTTCTTTCTCCTTATATATTTTTTAGTAATTCATTAATCACATATTTCAAATCGCTTACTATAGTACTATTGTGGAATAGAGCTATGATGATGATTTTTTTGTTTCTCATTTTGGAATCTACACACATATACAATCGCATCATGACTGTAAGATACTCCCATTTCATACAACAAATTTCTTTCAATTATTAGACTCATTTCTCTTTAATTAAGCTTGCATCTTATGCTCCCCGCAAATGGTAGAATTTTAGCATGTTCAAGCTGCTCAATTAATAAGAGTACATTGGCCTTATATTAAGCTCAGGTTTCCCCGGCGCTAGGCACAGCATTACTAAATATATGACTCTGCTGTGTTAATTCAGCTACTAGAGCCATGATTGGTGGCATCTCTCAATATATTGCTATCCCCGGCCCACAATTGCTCACGCTACCCGTGAACAAGCTCACTGCGAAACGTACGTTGGGTACGTGATTAAGGGTCACGGAGAGCGCTCTCACGTGACCGAACTTAGACCAGCGACAGAGGAGAGGAGATCGGGCAAGGCGTCCAGTCTGCATATTGCATGGACTTCGGTGGCTCGGCGGCACCTGACGGGACGGGGAGGCGCACAGCCCAATAAGTATCTCTTCCCCCTTCCCCCCTGCTCACTTTCCCTTTTTTGTTATTATATAGCCATACGCCTATTTGGGCTATTCTACTATGCTGGTCATTAATATCAAGCATATGCTAAAATTAATCATCGCTGGTGCTGTTTATGATTAACTGCACCGTTACCCGTGGAAATTCAGCAGCTAAGTTTGGCTAGCAAATGTTTTAAGCTGTTCTGCATGTTTTAGGTGCTGTGTATGACTAACTGCACCGTTACCTGTGGTATTTAGGTGCTACATTTGGCTTGCAAATGATTTAAGCTGTTCTGCATGTTTTAAATATGTAAATTGGCAGCAAGTATTTTTTCAAGCACATAACCAATCATCACAGGTATTTTATATGATTAACTGCACTATTACTCGTGGCACTCAGCCGCCAATTTTGGCTTGTAAATCACTCAGGCTGTTTTGTATGTTTATAAAGACATAGATTGATAACATACTTATAATATAGTGCAGGGCAGCTGTAGTTGCAGCGGTGTGTGTTTCTCTTTACAACTTACATTTGGCTTCCAAGTATCAGTCCATGTCAGATCTATGGCAACATTTGTACCTGTTGTATCAGCTGCTGGTATGCGACTGCTTATGATTGCACTGTCTAATATTGCAACAAATACTTTTTGAAGCACATTTACTGATTTATCTTTGTGCCATTATAAGCGAGTTTTTCCGCCCTCTGATACAAATTAAATACCATACTCGATATTCAGCATGGACAATTTCTCTATTTATATTTACGTATCAGAAAATATCACCCAATCAAGGCTTTCATGAAAAGTAGTTTCAATCTGAAATAACTGACACTCTTTTTCATCTAAATTTGTGTCTGTCTAATGTACATGCCTTAAAATTATAATAGGCTATTTTCCTTGTCTTGCCTCACGCTCCGTACAGAAAAAACAGAGGCTTATGTCATCAACCCCTGTTGACCATATGATTTAACCTCTGCATACCCATGTGTGTGGGTCGCTAATTGGTGCAATGAGGGTCAACAAAATATTTAATAGGGGGAATATATGCAGCTAAACTGGCACAATAACACACATCCTTTACATAATAACTGCACTCGCTGCCCTTTTTTTCACACGTCACCTACTACCATACCACACTGGGTATGCCCAACCCCGTCTGATCTTGGAGGCAATACAGTGTTGGGCCGGGTCAGTACTTCAGTGGGAGACCACCTAGGAATACCTGGTGTTGTAGGTTTCCAGTGGAATTGAATTGGTGACTGCACTGAATCCACGGAAGGATGGGCATATGCTTGCCAGATACTGAAACACCACAATAACAATCCATCAAAATGTTCGCAGACTGAATTTATGTATGGCTTAGAAAGTTCAAAGCCATTCTAATAGTAATCGGGTATCTTTTGTTTTTCACTTCCCTAGTCATTTCAATTAGTGTACCTAATTTTTTATGAAATATAGACTAATAAAAGTTACGTTTTAACTTAATTATTCTATTGTTACATTACTACTCATACATATATCATAATTGTAAGTATTTCTCCGGGAGTGAGTGCTCCCAACCAAGGTCACTTTTTCTTGTCTCCTTTCATATTCTCAAATACGTTTGGACCTTTGGGAGCACTGCTGACAATCACCAGTTTTTTCTACCCACAGATATATTTTTTCTTATTAGTAGAAGGTGATTTATTTTAGACTATTGTCTAAACTGTCAGCTTTTCTCGGAGATAACCTTTTTTTCACTTTTTTTCACTTTATTTCATTTTTTATTACTATCCATATTTTTTCCTGTGCGGCATCCCCAACCCCCCCCCCAGGATTGTCCTTTCCAATTTCAGACGTTGCCGTTTAGGCTTTCCACGGCCCCGAGGATTTTCACCAAGATAATGGCGGAAATGATGGTGCTCCTGTGCAAGCAGGGAGTCACAATTATCCCGTACTTGGACGATCTCCTAATAAAAGCGAGATCAAGAGAGCAGTTGCTGAACAGCGTGGCACTCTCCCTGAGGGTGTTGCAGCAGCACGGCTGGATTCTCAATCCCCCGAAGTCACAGTTGGTTCTAACGACCCGTTTGCCTTTCTTAGGCATGATACTGGATACAGACCAGAAAAGGGTTTTTCTCCCGATGGAAAAGGCCCAAGAACTCCTGAACTTGGTCAGGGACCTCTTGAAGCCAAAAAGGGTGTCTGTGCATCACTGCACTCGAATTCTTGGAAAGATGGTGGCGTCTTACGAGGCCATTCCATTCGGCAGGTTCCATGCTAGGACTTTTCAGTGGGACCTTCTGGACAAGTGGTCCGGGTCGCATCTACAGATTCATCAGATGATCAGCCTGTC
The DNA here is from genome assembly GCF_028390025.1 of Pseudophryne corroboree. NCBI lineage: Eukaryota > Metazoa > Chordata > Amphibia > Anura > Myobatrachidae > Pseudophryne > Pseudophryne corroboree. The sequence goes on from NC_086447.1 coordinate 301,732,029, forward strand.
CCCCAGGGCCAGGGTATCTCTCCTGTGGTGGCTGCAGAGTGGAATTAAAGTATCTCATTTGGAAAGTGGTCATGTTGTTGGCCTTGGCATCGGCAAGGCGAGTGTCTGGGTTGGCGGCTTTATCTCATAAAAGCCCCTATCTGATTTTCCATGTGGATAGAGCGGAGTTGCGGACTCGTCCTCAATTTTTGCCAATGGTGATTTCCTCTTTTCATATGAACCAACCTATTGTGGTGCCTGTGGCTACGCGGGACTTGGAGGATTCAGAGTCCCTTGATGTGGTTAGGGTATTAAAAATGTATGTAGCCAGAACGGCTCGGGTTAGGAAAACAGAGGCACTGTTTGTCCTGTATGCAGCCAACAAAGTTCGCGCTCCTGCTTCTAAGCAGACCATTGCTCGCTGGATCTGTAACACGATTCAGCAGGCTCATTCTACGGCTGGATTGCCGTTACCAAATTCAGTAAAGTCCCATTCCACTAGGAAGGTGGGCTCTTCTTGGGCGGCTGCCCGAGGTGTTTCGGCATTACAGCTCTGCCGAGCGGCGACTTGGTCGGGTTCAAACACCTTTGCAAAGTTCTACAAATTTGATACCCTGGCTGATGAGGACCTCATGTTTGCTCAGTCGGTGCTGCAGAGTCATCCGCACTCTCCCGCCCGTTTTGGAGCTTTGGTATAATCCCCATGGTCCTTATGGAGTCCCCAGCATCCTCTAGGACGTAAGAGAAAATAAGATTTTAAACCTACCGGTAAATCATTTTCTCCTAGTCCGTAGAGGATGCTGGGCGCCCGTCCCAGTGCGGACTAAATTCTGCAAGACTTGTATATAGTTTTGGCTTACATAAGGGTTATGTTACAGTTTTGATCAGTCTCGGGCTGATGCTGTTTTGTTTCATACTGTTAACTGGTTCGTATATTCCATGTTATACGGTGTGGATGGTGTGGGCTGGTATGAATCTTGCCCTTGGATTAACAAACATCCTTTCCTCGTACTGTCAGTCTCCTCTGGACACAGTTTTTCTAACTGAGGTAAGGAGGAGGGGCATAGAGGGAGGAGCCAGTGCACACCCATATCTAAAGTACTTTTTAGTGCCCATGTCTCCTGCGGAGCCCGTCTATTCCCCATGGTCCTTACGGAGTCCCCAGCATCCTCTACGGACT